>NW_020838038.1:716298-790967 GCF_003676395.1 Aethalodelphis obliquidens | reverse complement strand
CACACACACACACACACACACACACACACACACACACACACACACACTGCTGTGTTAGCGAAAGCTCTGTCCATCTTCCAGGAGGACATTGGGTGAAAAGAGAAGGAAGTGGAGTCTTGGACTATGAAAAATGAGATATCTCAACTGGACCCCATTCCCTGCCCCCCACATGTCACCCCCGATTTCCAGGCCGAGGCCCTTTATCACAGACTCCGACTACACGTTGTACAGCCACCTTCTAGTCCACGCTCTTCTCTGCCCAATATTTGTTTTCCTTTATGAGCCCTTCTGCTCTGTCCCTCCACCCTGGCACCTTTTCTTGCCCCGACAGTACCCTATGTAGTTCCCTGTGGTCCTGTCAGCAGCCCCGGGGGAACTTGACTTCTTTGCCAGGCTTTTCTCTTCCTACTCCTACCCCTGGGTGTGGCTCTTTTCAAAATGAGCCTTATCTTTTGCCCCAAGAGCGGAGAGAGGGTTTGATGGTGAATATAAACCCATCATCATTTCTGAGATAGTCAGCCTATCCTGCTGCTGCTGGGCCTGTGGTCTTATCTTTACACACACACACACACACACACACACACACACCCCAAAAGAACCCATCACAGATTTCCCCACTATCTGAAAGTAGAGTGTTCTACGAAAACTTACATAAGCAAAAAATGGCGTAAAGCAAAGAAGCGATTACCTTAGGACACATCTTGCTAAGGGATGCACAAAAGAAATCGAGATACAGCACAGGTGCTCACAGACACAGGCGAAAGCTCTGGCGGCTGGATGCTGAGATGCTGAGCGCGGTTCCCGGGAAGGAGCTTGGCGGGGCCCCTCTCGCTGCTCAGGATGGGCGCTGCCTCTGTAACGGCTGCTTGCAAAACAAACGCTGAGTGCTGTTTTCGATTCTCACCTTTTTCGTAAAAGAATCCTCTCTGGATTTCTTTCGGTTAGGGAAAACAGGTATTGACGTAGGTCTTTTGTAAAAGCAAAGTGGCATAAGGCGAACGTGCCAAAAGCGGGGGGCGGGGCGGGGGGGCGGCCGTGGGGATACCTGCCTTCAGCCTTGGGTATTCCTCATCGCCCGGGCCAGTTGTCTGCTGCTTGGCGTCTCCATCCTTCTCCAGCCTGCTCTGTGGCCTGGGTACTACGTGGATTATGTCAACAGGGTTCCCTTGTGCAGAGACTTCCAGGTGGGTTTAAATTATGGGGAGTTCTGCAAGTAGATCAGAAGGTGGGAGGACAGTAAGGTCCAGACATTTATTCTGCTCAGTTGCCTCTTTGGGCTGACTCTGTCCCTTGACCTAAGGCCACTGCTTCTTTCAGGGAAGCCTGCGTGACTCTCTTCTTCTGGAAACCTCTCTCCCCTCACCTCTGTAGGCCTAGGGGTGGTAACAGCTCTGCTGCCTGTTGCCCCGAGTTCCCGCATTTTCCCACCCACTGCCATTGGTCGCTGCCAACGTGTAATTAGTCCCTCTGTAAAAGAACCCTCTTCAAATCACCCTCATTTGAATATGCCATCTGTTTCCTGTTGGGACCCTGACTGGCCCTATCTTCCTCTCCTCTCCATCCCCACCCCACCTCTTGGCTCTGTGTTGCTCTGATTTTTCTCTCGCAGCCCAACATATACTTGCTGGGAAGAAAGGCTAAGGATGGATGTGGAGCTGGATTATTGACTCTGTCCTTAAACCCTCCACGTTACAATCTACTTGTTCTGAGCCTGCGGGACTTCTTACTCTGTGAAACATTCTGGGATCATTTAAGGCCACGGGATATCTATAGCAACTGAATCTCAATCATCATAATCATCATAATCACCATCATGGCTGCCAATTGCTGATTGCCAACTCTGAACCAGGCACCGTGCCTGGTGTTTTGCCTCTGTACATCAGATGGAAGTTTCCATCTCACTCTTCAGGGTTGCTTCCCCACCGTATTTGGGAAAGGGATGGATTGAATCCCAGCGGCCTCTCAAGCTGTCCACCGGCGTCGCTCCACTTCTCTGCGTCGTGTGTTACTCCAGACTCCACCAGGGGGCGCTGCAAACGTCAGTTGGGGTGGAGGTCCGCCGCTCGGGAGGACCTTCCCCTTGGTAAGTCGCTGTTCCCTCTGCAAGGATCTTTGGGAGCTTTAGGAAGTAATTGGAAGGCCCGGCTCTCACTTTCCGCCCTTGCAGAGCCACACCCTTATGCGGCTCTGTCAGTCTGTGCTCAAGGTTTGAGGAGCATCAGAGGGGAAAAACCATATGTGAAGGAAAGACTGTGAAACCTCGGAAAGCCGCGAGGAGTTTAAGCTTTCACGAGGGGACTCTTGGAGGCAGACCCCGGTTCCTGAGCTTGCTCCCTTGCCCTCAAGTCGGCTCCTTTCTGTGGAATACCCTCCTTCTACCTCTGCCTCTCGCCTTTTGGAAATGTTTATCCACTGGAGCTGTTCTCACACCAGGATACGTTCCTTTTCCCCCAGTGGGACCTTTTCCCCCCGTGTGAATCAGTCAACCAGTGGTGTTCTGTTCACTGTTCCTCCAGATCTGCCTCCCAGGTGCGGGGGACGTACATGCGTTTACTCTTCAGATTACCCAGCAGTAGCTGTGGCTCTTGTCTCTCTCTCTCTCTCTCTCTCTCTCTCTCTCTCTCTCTCTTTCCCCCCACCCCCCACTCTTTCCCCCGGGCCTGTGGCAACAGGGTCTTCAGTGGACTCCCCTCTAGCTATATGAAAACCCAGCCCAGGGACTGAAATGACCACTTGTGAGAGCCATTTCATTTCGTAGCCAAGGTCCCTCCTCTGCCCTGATCGCTGTCTGAGATGGGGGTTGGTTTCATTGCCCCAGTTTCACGTGCTTTGGCTCTGGACCCTCACAACCTTCTGGGGTGGCTAAGGTTCTTTTCTCACATTCTGCCCCAGTGAATGACCCCTCAGTCTTGGCACCTGGGAATTGGCCTTCTTCCCTTTTTCTCTCTCATCCCTATATCATATCCATCACCAAGTCCTGGAGATGTTATCTCCTTGACGTTTTCTGGAACCTATCTACCTCTCTCCATCCCCCCCTTCTCCACCCTACTCCCCACTGCCTCCATGTTGGCTGCCAGCCCCTCTCATTATCCTCCCATCCTTTATCTGACATTGCTATTTAATTTTCACTACTTGTATATGGTCACGCCTCCCCCAACTAAACTGTAAGCTCCACGAGGGCAGGGAGTCTGTCCATCGAGTCTGTACCCCTGATGCCTTGCACAGTGCCTGGGAGGTAGTAGGCACTCTATACTTTTTGCCAAATGAATGAATAAATTGTTAAGTCCAATTCACTTATCTTGGAAACTGGAGAGATAAGGTCCCTAGCACTGTCTTACACACAACAAGCTGTCAAGGAATACCTGTTGGTTAACTGAATATTTCTTTTGCTCAAGGCTACAGAGCGAATTAGTGGCAGTATTTAGATCAAGTCTCCTCACCCCAGTTGATTCTTAGCCTTGGTTGAATATTAGAACCATCTGGGGAGTTAAAAAATTCTGATGCCCAGGCTGCACCCTAGACCAGTTAAACCAGACCTTCTTGGTGGGGTTGGTGATAGGAAGCCAGGTATCGATCCTTTTTAACGCTTTCCAGGTGATTCCAACGTGCAGACAAGGTTGAGAACCACATTGAATCTTGAAGTAGGCCCAAGGTAACCCCCTATTGCTCATACTGCATCTAATAGAAAATTATTGAGAAAAGTAAGAAAACCTTACTGAATTCAGATGTGCAGAAATAGTGGCAGCTGTGGGAGGAGAGGAGCACGTCCTCGTGTTGGGTTGGGACCACACCGTGGTAAGAACCAGCGTGTGTTCATTTTCAGAAGTATACCCTGAAGGCAGAGAAATAGTTTTGTAAGGTGGGTGGAGGCACTGGGAGAAAGTAAGTAACGGGAATGTATTTGGGACTGGTTACCGGGAAGCCGTTGCCTAATGAGTCTCTTACACCACAGAAGAATAACTCCAGAGGTTTAGGGAGGATTCTTTGCTTTGCGTCATTTGAAATGGACAAACCTCCAGTTGTGTGTACCAAGGAAACCATTTTAGACAGTGATGGAGAAAAGGCTATAGGAGTCATTTTCTCCCAGAAATGCATCGTGCTGGAGACTGCAGTACTGGGTGGTTCATTTCATTCCCAAATCGCCAAGCCCCTTGGTTGAGGCTTGGTTTCGGAACTGCCATGTGTAAAGATAGGAATTATGACTTGAAAGAGAAGCAAGATAAGAAAGGACGAGTAGCTTGCCCGGGGAACGTCATTGAAATCCCTGAGAGAGAGTGCTGTGCTGAAAGAGATTCTGAGTCCCCGGCGCCACCATTTGGATGCTACCCTAACCATGGGGGGCGAACTTCATACCATTTGAACTCTTTACAGTGACAACTTCTTAAATCCACTATAGGATGTCTTAAAATGTGAGGAAAGAGGAAAGGAAACCGCCCTTCAGTAGCACAGAATTGGATTTGCTTTTGTCTATTTGCAGCATATATAATAAATAGATGTCAACATTAATATACAAAGAACTCATATAAAGTACTTAAGTTAGGTATTGTAACTCAATACAGTATTTAATCAATATACTATCTTTAAAATAGATCAGTACCTCTATTTACAAAGAATTGCCCAGGGGGGGATTTTGCAGAGCTCTGGCGGTGCACGGGCAGACCTGTCAGTTACTTCTAGGCTTTAGCCACTCAGTTGACATGCGTGGGAGAAAGAGACTAAGGAGGAAGAAAGGTCATACAGATTTAATAAGGCTTAATAAGATGGGCTTATTAATAAGCTTTAATAAGATGGAATCCTGTGTTTCTGGTGGGAAAAACCACACCAGTTGTTGTAAAGCTGACGAGTTAGTTGGTCCAAACGGAAACTTGATTTGGGTATCTTTTCTTATCTTCCAGATCACAGTTTTCTCTGGTTATCTTCACTGTACGCAGTGCTCTGTGCTTGTGGTCTAGACACTGTCTACAATGTGCATTTCATGTATTTTAACATGGAAGGTAATCAAGCAGCGTGCAAGAGCTTGGCCTGGATTAATATTGAGCATCAGTGGTTGGAAACTTGTAATCTTAGAATTGAAAGGGTCATTTAGTTCATTTCCTTCCCTCTAGGTATTTGAATGTTTAAACACCAAGATGTTGAGTTTGGAGACATTCTAAAATATCTCTAGGGCTGGAGAATCCATAAACTCAGTTCAGGGTTTCTCCAGTCAAGAGACTTGTATCGTTTGGTTCATTTTCACATCCCAGTGTACTTTTTTCCTTGAGTAAGTCTAGTATTCTTGTTTCAAAAAAATACGGTACGACAAGACACGTTCTAGGGCAGAGGAAGGCTCCATGAGTTGTAGGAGACCAACGAGGGAGTTAGCTTAGAGGTGGGCAATAAAAGAATGGGGCAGCGTGGGAAAATGTCCTGTTTTTAATTACCTAAGTACTGTTATCTTACTACCTACTAATATAATGGCAGATAAATAAAGGTCCCCAGGCACGCTGCAGCTCCCAATTCAACTTAGGACAGGACAGTCATAGTTATTCAGACCATATGCAACTCCAGAGAGCAGCTATTTCAGCATTTCCATTTTATGGACACTTGAACCCCTTTGAAAGTGACCTGCCATCTTTTCAGTCCCTTAAAATGTTAAAAAAAAATCACTTTATCTTTTTTATATAGTGGATGATAAAATATCTGATTTTAAGCAAATACTGTTTAATTTTGGATTAACAGATAATTAAAAGTTATACTAGGAAATTCATTTTAAAGCAATTTTAACGCTATTCAAAATCTATAAAGATAAATTTTGATATTTTTCTATTTAACAAGTGACCCAATTTTATTGACCCTAAGTTGCTTATATAAGAATGTCAACAAATTCATTTTAAATTGATATATTGTTTCATATGTGGTTTTAGACTGAATGTATATTAAGTTTAGTGAAAATTTAATGTTCAGGCATCAAAATAGACAAAAACTATTTTCATGACATGATTTTAATAATTCTTTCATTTTGTGCTTTTTATACGTGACATATTTGTTGGGTTTTTGTTTTGTTTTTTTACTTTTGGCTGCACCGCACAGCATGTGGGACCTCAGTTCCCCTACCAGGGATCGAACCTGCACCCCTGCATTAGAAGCACGGAGTCTTAACCAGTGAACTGCCAGGGCAGTCCCAGGGGGTTTTTAAAAATAATGTTGGAGGTGAGGTCTTTGGGAAGTGATTAGGTTTACATGAAGTCATGAGGGTGGAGCCCCCATGAGGGGATTAGTGCCCTTATAGGAAGAGAAAGAGACCAAAGCCCTCTCTCTCCACCATGTGAGGACACAGCGAGAAGGCAGCCTACAAGCTAGGAGAAGGGTCCTCACCAGAACCCAACCATGCAGGCACCCTTTCAGACTCCCAGCCTCCAGAACTGTGAGAAATAAATTACTATTGTTTAAGTCTCCCCGTCTATAGGATTTTGTTATGGCAGCCTGAGCAGACTAAGACATAATATGAAAGTTTTGGTGCTATTATTTATGAGTATAACAAATCATAGCGTGCATACTATTTATTCCCAATAAATACAAATGCAAGATGGATATAATCATCATGATACTTTATTATTTTTTGAGGTACCAGCAACATCCTGATGTGTGCATGAGATTTGGATCAGTTGAATACTGGTCTAGAGGAAATTTTCATAACTTTTCTTGTTTTTATACTTCTCATGAAATTCTCTTTCAACATTAAGAAGCTTTATGCGTCTTTTCTTATCTGGTGGTCAACTGAAGGTGAAACTTAAATGGTTTGCTATTGTTAGAACAATTAGGATGTTGTACTGGTCAGAACCAACATGGTGGCTAGCTGTATTTAGCTGAATAATAATAAACTGAGTTATAAGTCAGCCCCTCTAATATCTATGAACCTTAATTCAAACAAGAAAGTTTTCAGACAGTTTGTTCAAATGGGGGAAACGAAAACATTATACTCTTTATTAATTAAAGAAGACTGGAGGCAGACCCTGTCTTAGGTAGGGTTCTCAACAGCAGAGCCTGAGGTGGGGAGTGTTTGGTGCAGATGATGTAGTGAGGGAGCAGAGTTGAGGTGTGAGGGAAGCAGCGTTGGCAGGGTAAGCAAAGATGTGGGTTCAGGACAAGGCAGCCTCAGCCTGAGCCTACAAAGAGCTCTGGGGTGTGGATACTGGCACAGAGTGTGTTCCACACTGTACCAATGAGTCATTGGCCATGGGCTGCCCTTCTGGAGGGATGTAACTTCCCCGGTAGCTCTGGTGAGATACAGGAAATCCTCTGGAGCGCGTTGCAGCCAACATCCACGGCAGTGTGGGGCTGGGTGCTCCAGCCAGGTGAGGGAATTCTGGAAGGAACTCAGCATCATCCGCTCCAGACATCACTTCTTTTTATTATTTTAAGTATATGAACCCAGTAGAGTCATCTTCTTTCCTTCCAGTTTTATTGAGGTATAATTGACGTATAGCACCGTATATGTTTAAGGTGTACAGCATCATAATTTGACTGACATCCATCATGAAATGATTATCACAGTAAGTTTAGTGAACATCCATCATCTCATATAGACACAAAAGTAAAGAAATAGAAAAAAAGGTTTTTTCTTGTGATGAGAACTCTTAGGATGTACTCTTAACTTTCCTATATAACATACAGCAGTGTTAATTATATTTGTCAGGTTGTACATTACATCCCTAGTACTTTATCTTAGAACTGGACTAGAACCATCTTTTTTTGTTCGTTTCTTTGTTTCTTTGTTTTTTGTGGTACGCGGGCCTCTCACTGCTGCGGCCTGTCCCGTTGCGGAGCACAGGCTCCGGACGCGCAGGCTCAGTGGCCATGGCTCACGAGCCCAGCCGCTCCGCGGCATGTGGGATCTTCCCGGACCGGGGCACGAACCCGTGTCCTCTGCATCGGCAGGCGGACTCTCAACCACTGCGCCACCAGGGAAGCCCTAGAACCATCTTTTGAATACATAAACTTTTGTTATTGGACGATGATTATTTAATGCTGTTTAACTGGAAGGGAAACACCTTGAGGGCAGGTCTTTGTTTTGTTTCATTCAAAGATGATTCCTTGTTTCCTGGAAGAGTCACAGACACGTAGTAGGTACAGTATTTGTTTCTTGAATGACACCTGTGGAATGAATGAATGAGGAAGATCCTGAGCCCTGGTATTCTGAATGTTAGAGCAATGCTTTGTAAGGAAGTGGTAATCCAGTCGGTCAGAACTGCATCTGACCATGTGTAGTAGCTGACCCGAATACAGGGTTATTTTTTTCACAATACAAGAACTCTGGAGTGGGGGAGGCTGGGTCTGGGGCAGCACTCTGCTCCATCGTTTACATTCCAAGAGCCTTATCCCTTTGCTTTCATCCTCATGTATGTCACAGTCGCAGGATAGCCCTTCTCTGTCACCCTCGAGTCCATTCTCCAGGGCCAAAGAAGAAGAAGGAAGCCTGTCCAGGACTGCATCATCTGGCCAATCCTGAATGCAAGGGTGTCTAGGATGGGCAGGAGGTTGGCTGGGGCCATTGCCACCCGGAACAAAATGGAGATTCTGTTAGAAAAGGAGAAGGGGTGAGTGGGGAGGCTGATGACAGTGTCTGTCACCGTAGCAAAACTGAGCAAGGCTATGAGTGGTTCAAAATGAACACCTTCTCGAGAGCAGATAAAGGCAAAATTCAAATAAAAATGGAAAATAACTTAAAAACCTCAAATCCCTTTTTTCTCTTTTGCTCCTTCCCCATCTTTTTATGTTGACTTTCCTAGTAACCAGGGCTGAAGTTCTTCCCAAAGTCCATAGGAAATACTTGAAACATGTTTCAAAACAGATCAAGATGAGCCTATAATCCAGGCACTCTCGCTTACCCCCTTTTTTTTCCCCAACAGAATTCTTGGACAACTGTTTTATTTTTGTCTTGGTGGCCTGACATTCCATCTGTACACTAGTGAGTGTGGATGACGGTCACCTTTAAAATTCTTCTTTTACTTTTAAGGAGGAAATTCGGACTGCTGCAATGTTTCTGCTGCTGTTGCCGTTACTATAGGCGACTCCTAGGAGCTGCCGTTTCTGATGGTGGGTCTTGTGTTTCTCCACGGAGAAGCTTTCATTATTTCCAGATTCCTAGTGAACCCACTATGAGACCATTGAGACAGGGTGAGAAATAAAAATGTCTACTTTGTTCACTGGGCTGTTATTCCTGGATCTTTACAATTGAGGTGGAGAAAGAAAACACCTCCGGAAAAATAATTTAAGAGGCACGGCTGGTCGGTTGTCTCCTGTTTGATCCCAGGAGCCCTGCAGTTCACGCGCAAATATGAAAAGGGCCACGGAAGTAAATTTCAGTGACATTTTTTATTTCAGAATCTCCCGCCGACAGAATCACCTTTCCCACCAAGGGTCGTTTTGGTGCACGATTTAAAGACTGGCCTGTCCAGTGAAGTACCTTTGTGCCGAGAATTGTGGATTTTTCTTTACAGGGTTCCTTCTCTGAGTGGTCGTGCTGGGTTTGAATTAGTGCAGTGACCTTTTTCAGCCTTTGTGTTCCCCATTCATAAAAAAAATTGGCGGTACTTTTTGGTTATATTGATGTGGAATCACCAAGTCAAATATCCTGACCCCAAAATACCTACCTCACACCAGCAGCAGCATTTTGCCAGGCCAGACACCATTTCTGCAAGTAGGTTTATAAGCCAGTTTTATCTGAAGGGTGTTAACAGTTCCTTCCAAAGAGCCGGGTTCTCGCCCATCATTGCTAATCGGCTAGATATTGGGGGGTTTTCTTTGTTTGTTATAGCCCGTCGAATGCAATATCATATATTATTATCTCGATGAGCTTCCTATGGGGGTGTTAACTTGTTCTACACCCCCATAAAATACTTTCTTCTCTGGTTTTCTTGTTAGATTTACCAACATGTCACTGCTGTACCATTACCATTTAACAGCCTGGAAGGCAGAAAGAACACACTATTATACAAGTCTTGGCAAAGGCAACCCCGACGTAGGGAAATCATTAAGCTTCAGGAAGTTTTAACTTGCTTGCACCCAGTCTCTTATCATTTATACGAGGTTCGTATTCTTCCCTGACCCCCTGATCTCGTAAAGGAAATAGAGGGGAAAATGGGGAGGGGGAGGCGAGGAAGAGACACAAATCAGGCTGAGCCATAGCCGTTTCCAGGGCCTGCACTTAACATCGGTGATTAATCAAACTAATGGGGAGTTCTAATTCGGTGCTCTGCTACCCCTAAGCCCTGTAATTGCGGTGTCTCTGAACCCAAAGGAAACACGTTGCGCTCTGCGTGCCCAGGCACATAGCTTTTAAATCTTCATAACTCTGTAATTACTCCAGCGCTTTCCTTCAAATCTGGCTTCATTTCACTTCCTTAATGAGCACGACGATCTTGATAAAGTTTGAAGTGTGCTGCCTCTGCCGTTCCCAAGGACTCAATCCCAGACTGATAATGTGAGTTGTAGATTTCGCTCCCTCAGGGTCCTCTCAGAAAGAGCTGATTTATTTCAGGACCACCACAGTCCAAAGCACTTCCTGTGGGTCAAGGCCAGCACTGGGTGTTTTCATCACAGAAGGGTGCTTGGAGAGCAAATTCTGAACAGTTTAAAAAAAAAAAAAAAAGAAGGAGGTGCAGGGAGTGGGGAGGCGGGAAGCTTACGAACCCTTGGGGAATGGCTGTTTCACTTTATTAGCGCCATGTGCTCCAGAGACTGTGGTTCATTTTACCCAATCGAAGACTTCGCTTTATAGTAAATATATTAAAAATCCACTTCCTCTTTCTAAACGGAGCCCTGCCAAAGAGTGAACATTTCATGTCAGCTTAAAAAAAAAAAAAAAGCAACATAATTTCCACATTCTTTCTGCTACCAACTGGTTTGCAGGATTTGGAAAAGATTTGTTGGAAATGCCCTTTAATGATACTAGTCAAAAGCTCATCTTCTCTTGCAGCTGGTTGGAGGGTCTCAGTTTTGGCCACCCTGTTTTGCTTTTAACCATGTGGTGATGCTTGGTCTCAGCTTCAGTCTTTCCTTTCTAAGCTGTAAGAAGCAGCCCTGAAACCCATGTTGCTTTTAGAATCCCTGCTCCAGTCTGTATTCCCCCCAGACAGTGTTAATCGCTCTGGGATTCTGGGCAGCACTTAATTCCTATCTCTATTACAGCTTTTGCCGGCATTGCGCTGCCATTGTTTGTTTACATGTCTATCTACCCTACTAGACTCCACCCTTTGAAAGCGATGTCTGTGTCTTCTTTCCTTTTATATCCCTGGCAGCAAACAGAGGCCTGAGCACCCAATAAATGTTTGCACTCAGTAAATAGAGCTTCCGGTAAATGTTTGTTGCATAACCAGAGGAACGAATAAGTGAATGAAACTCCCTTGTTGTTTGCTCCATCTGCTTTAACTCTGTCCGTTATTTTGATGTATTCGCAGTTCTGACTAGATCCAGATTTGGCATGTTTAAAATTATATTCAGTTGTAAAATGTGAGGCTAGGATTTTTGAAGATAAGAAAGAAATCAAAATCTCTCCCATTGGAAACAATGTGAGTAATCAACAGTTCTTTGCAGGGAAGATAAAAAGGCTGGTTGGAACAATCTTTGGATTTGCTGTCTTTGGCATTTTGGGAAAACCATTTAATAGCATCATTGTTTTTCTCCCCATGTTTCCCTGCCAGTAAAATGCAGAGAAAAACCTCTGTCCTGCATACTTAATGGACTAGATGAGGATTTTTTGAGGAAGAAAAGCACCAACTAAAACAAAGGAAACCCTTTTGTAGTGGTATATAGTCTTTTTTCCCCGCCAGGAAACTATACACTTGATAGTTGTCAACAGGCAGGTACCTGAACTTATTTGTACGGTGGCTTCACATTTTGATATTTAGTGAATTTTTTCCCCCGGTGGTTCCTGGGAACACGGGTACACGAGACCAAATTTAAGGTTCTTGAACTAGAAGGACTTGGACTTTTGAGTTTCAAAAACGAAGCCATGAAGGCTTTGGACATAACGTTCACGGTGCGAACCACAGATCTGGGAGAAAGCATGCTCCCCCCCCACAGTATGGCAAAGAAGCACAGGCTGCCGGCTTCCTCCTGGGACCCAGCACAGCTAAAGGAGAGAGGGAGCTGGTGAATCTCAGAGCTCAGCAACTAACGGAACACTGGGGAGAACCTCCTTGGGAGCACTGATGTGGAGGAGAGAGGGGCCAGTAACATCTTCTGCAGCCTTTCTGTTGGTTGTGCGTATGTCTTCTTCCCATATGTTTCACGGCTCTCTCATCTTCAGCTTTTAGTTTGCCCTCAAGGTGTTTTTCTGTGCTCTAACTTTATTCGAGGGTACAGTTTGAGTATAGGATAATGATGAGCTCCAAAAAGTGTTCTGCTTGAACGTGAACCGTATGACTCTCCAGTAGTTTCCCAAGAATGGCAGCCTCTCCTTTCTTCTCCAGCCCTTGCTACAGACTCTGAGATCTGTGCTTCTGCCTCTAGCAAGTGTAAGGCACCTCCAATTACAAGATACTTTCACGTTACGTTTTATGGTTTACATTCATTCACTTTCAAATTGTTGCTTTTTCCTTATGGAAACTTGATAGATTTCTCTATCTGCGAAATGGTTTGGGTAACTTGGGTTGGGATGGGAGGCGCATAATTTTGCCCAATAAAATTACTGAAAACGTTTTTTATTTAACAGCTTTTTACTCGGCGGCAGGGCTTTTCGGAGTGAATTAAAGTGATTCAGTGAGGAATAGGTGCAATTGGGTGAAGGAAGGGCGACTCCAGCCACTGTAATTACATGATTATGCTAACAAGCCCGTGTGTCTCCCGGAATTTCTTGGACAAAAGAAATATTTTTCAAGTATAAATAATGGCGGTGCAGTGTCTATGCTGGAATATTTGAAACAGAACAGACATTTTTGGTGAAGGAACTTTCAGGAATCTCTGCTTTGTTGCTTGTGAGGTTCCAGAGGTTGCTTGACAACGGTTCTGTGCTAGCCGGAGCCTAGCCAGGCTGAGGGCGGAGGGGCTGTGTGGCTTCTCAATGCCAGTCCTTTCCTTCAACAAAGACCTTGTCCCCGCTGGCCTGCAGCAGGCAGGAGTGTAACTGTGGGGCGTGGTGACACAGGATACTTCGTTCGTTTTACAATGGCAAAGGGTATATACTGACCGAACATTCGAGTTTATGGGAGAATTGTGCTGGCCTTTGAGCTGCATGAATGACTGCCCGGAATTAGGCAATGGGGTCATTTTTAAATGCTGCCTTTCTTTTCCCTTTTGGCTATAAGCTCATGGTGATAAATACGTGTACATGGTGTGGGGGGTGGGTATGTGATCTCCAGAGATCAACACACACATAAGTAGATGTAACAGTCTGGCTTCAGATGTCAACCTCGATTTCATCAGAGCTTTTTGTGGGAAAACTCGGAGTCAAATGGGGCAATCCGGGATTTGAGTAAGAGCGACACAGCTCCTGGATGTATGGAAAATTCATCAGCACGAAGAATATTCGTGCACCCCATCACCACGACATGATTTAAATGCTTCGGGTCTATAAAGTAGCAGCCGAACTGAAGCTGTGGGCGTAGGGTGAGGGTGGAGCTTGAAGTGGGAGGGGCACAGTGAGGCCCCCAGGTGGTCTGAAGCGGCCCTTGCAACAAGGCTAGCGCACAGTTTTTTAGGCAGCGTCTCGGATGTTTAAGGATCACTTCTCTAAAAGTGCCTTTATTCACACCTTCCAGTGGACCGAGAAACACATCAGCCCACCGTGTTAATGCATATTTTAATTAGTATTCGTTTTATTTTTGGTGACTTTGAAAGGAAAGCTGTCCTTCAAAGCCATCAAAAATAAAATACTGAAGTGACCTTGGAGAGGTCCCTGCCGACTACCAAAGAGGGTCCAGGGGCAGTGAGAACGGAGGAGATCAAAAACCACAATCAGAGCTTTTTATTTTTCCCACATGGTTTTATTAGCACATGACCAGGAGGCCAGGAGATTACAAAGAGTTTCTCTTTTTACACTACTGAACTGTACTTCGAATCGTTTTGAGATGTCGACTTGAGTTTCTGCTGGCCACTTTGGGGCAGACAGCAAGGTAGCTAGCGTGTGGTAGAACTTAACTACCCCGTGGAATCCTACCCCTCCTGGGCCCAGAGGAGGGCTCCCCCTCCCGTGGAATTTTTCCATCCTCCCCTTCAATCACCTCTGTCTGGTGGAGAGGACCCCTGGACGCTGGGACTAGGGCAGTGCCGGGGGAGGGGCAGTGAGCAGTGGGGCAGACTTGCCACAAGGGCCTCTAACTGGAGGCCTTCAAATACCCCTCATTGTTCTTTCTGCCTCAGTGTGTTTAGGGAGGAGCGCGTGGCTTGGCTACCTAGCAGAACTCATGTTCGGAATTGTGAACATATTAAAAAAGTCAAGCTAGATTTGAAAACAGCCAGCTCTAAGCTCTCTAGATTTGTGAGATGAAAAAACAACTCCCAAAAGACCCTTTTCCAAAATATTCTTTTTTTCCCCACTTTTTATTTGGAAACAAACCCAAATTTAAAGTTGCAAGAAATGTACGATGAATCCCAATCTGCCCTTTACCTAGACTCGGTATTTACCTATTTTGTCATATTTTCTTTTGTCTCCAGATACGTTATTATCATCACTCTTCTTGTTGCTACTGAAACACTTATGTGTACCTTGCAGACATCATGACCTTTTACCCCCAAATCCCCAGCCTGGATCTTTTATGAACAAGCACACTCCCTCGCCAAAAATGTTATATTTTGAGGTAGAATAGGAGAGGGGGGTCTATTGAAGCCTTTATGACTGAAGTATGGGCCAGTCCAGAGTGCCGAGTGGCGGGCCCCACCACTGGTCTGGAGGGCTTTATTGTTGCCATAAAACATATTTTTTCCATGTTCTCGTTAGACACGTGAAATGAAGTCTGCATTCCCCAGATCTGGCTTGTGGCTTTAAAATAAAAAATATTTTTACAGTATTCTTTTTGGAGGGATGAAAGCATGCATTTTATTAACATTTCTCGAACTCTCTTTTGGGTTTTAGGCTGACAGCATCCAGCCTTCGACTGCGGCAATCGAAATAGTGTACATGCCTTTTTAGAACTTATACCTTTCAGTTAACCAAATGGGAAAATCTTCCTTTCTTCTGTGAACCATCAGCTCTCTGATGGAGAACTTTCACATTCCCGTGTCTGATCAGCAGAGTAGGGTGACAGGGAGGTAATATGGCTTATCCTACCGAACGCGTCAATGAGTTTTGCAAGCAGTTTTCTGGGGGTTTTGCTCACGGGTGGTTTGGGTCTCATTCATGATGTTCTATAGGGACCTGGCCCAGCGTAGCGGCCGGCCGAGGGATGCCCGGGAAGGGGTATAAATAGCGTCCTGCCCTCTCTGGCCACCCCAAGCTGTGCCCACGCCCCGTCACCCTCCCCAGCTGTGTCACAGCGCTCACAGAGCCCAGGGCACTCTAAGGGGCAGCCCAGTTTTCCCAGCTAAGAACTCAAAGGACTTGCTCAGAGCTGGAATTCGGCGAAGCAACTTGCTCCAACACGTCAAATCTGCCGCATCTCCAGCACCCCACCCTCCTGCCTCTGCGCTCGCCACCCACACCGGCAACCCCAACTTGAGGACTCCCCGCCCTCACCGCGCTGACAGTCTCAATCCTCACCCCTCGGATGCGAGGAAGTGTCTTTGCATCAGAACAAGCCTGGAGAGGCGAGGCCACCAGTGACTCCCAGCGGCCGCACAGGGCGCTGCGCCCCGCTCGCCCGGGCCTCTCCCCCCACCCCTCCCCTCCCCTCCCCTGCCCTGCGTCCGCCCCGCCGCCCCCGCGCCGCCTCCTGCGCCTGGGCTGGAGGCGGATTCCTCTCTCCGGGTTTTCAAAGCGCCTTTCCGAAACCTCCTCCCAGCCCAGAGAGGGAGACAGATCCCGGGCGCAATTGCTCCCCGGAGCGGCCGAGGGGCGCGCGGGGAGAGGCCTGAGCCGGGGTACTTTCAAACTGAGGCGCGCGCACACCCACCCACCCAGACACACACGCGCGCGCGGGTGCGCGCGCGCGCGCACACACACACACACACACGCGCGCACACACACACACACACACACACACACACACACACACACGCCCATTTATATAGGCGGTGGCGGCGGCAGCGGCCGGGGCGGCGGCGGCGAGCGCAGGAATGATGGAGCTGAGCCAGCCGACCCGGGTTGGAAGCAAGTGAGGAGAGCCAAGGCGCGCCCCGGGATTTCTGTGCCCCGCGCTTGTCATCCTCCTCAGGGAACGGTGCACGCGGAGGAGGAGCGGCTGGACTGATTTGCTAAGGGGAGGGCGGGGACGAGGAGGAGGCCAGGTGAGCGAGGAGCCCCCTGCGTATCCGGACTCCCCGAACGCGCCTTTGCCCGACTCCTAACCCCTCTCCACCCAGGTGGGCGCGCCCGTTTCCCCGCTCGCCCGGGGCGCTTTGAGGAGACCAGAAAGTCGCGGCCCGGCTGCGCGGGATGCCTTTCGCCAAGCGGATCGTGGAGCCGCAGTGGCTGTGCCGGCAGCGACGCCCGGCGCCTGACCCGGCGGAGGACGCGAACAGAGGCAGCGCTGAACCGCCGCCGCCGCCCCTGCAGCTGCCCGGCCGACGGGACGAGGCCGTGGCGCCGGGGCCGGAGGATCCTCCCCGCGCGCCCCGCGCGCTGCCCGCGCCAACCGACCAGGCGCTGCCGCCGCACGGAGAGGCGCCCGCGGCGGGCGAGGAGAGCGCGGCAGGGGTCTTGGAGGCGGCGTCAGCGGCCGGCGAGGCGTCCTCGGCGGCGGCCGCGGCCGTGTTGCTCATGCTGGACCTGTGCGCGGTCAGCAACGCGGCGCTGGCCCGCGTCCTCCGGCAGCTCTCGGACGTGGCCCGGCACGCGTGCAGCCTCTTCCAGGAGCTCGAGAGCGACATCCAGCTCACTCACCGTCGCGTCTGGGCGCTGCAGGGCAAGCTCGGTGGCGTGCAGCGCGTGCTCGGCACGCTGGACCCCAAGCAGGAGGCAGTGCGTGAGTACCCGCGCCGTCCTCCCGCCCGCCCGGCGCTCCGCGTCGGCGCCGCACCCTCGCGCCCTCCGCGGTCGCCGCAATCCCGGCGCCGCGCCTGCTGCAGCTCTGCACCTTACGCTTGCCTCCCCTGAGACCCACCCCAGGCCTCCCGGAGTTCGGGGCAGGGACGCAGACGCGGAGGGGAGAAAGTTAAAGGGGCAGTCTCGGGACTCGAAGGCAGCCGTGGGCTGAGAGGGAGCATTTATGGGAACACAGGAGACAGGGGGGCCTGTCATTCACCTCTGGGGCTCGATTTCTCGGTCCCTCCCCGGCGGGGCGGGAGGTTGGTGCAACTTCTGTGGTTTCCAGTAGCCCATCCCGGAGCCCTGTAGTCCCCCCACCCCCACCCCAGTGCGTGCTTGGGCCGCTCGAGGAGCAGTGAGTGTCCTCTTAGGGCTTCTGCAACGCCGTGGCGTTTTTGTCCCTCTTACTGTGACCTCACGTGCTGCACCAAGCCCCGAACTTGTGCCTTGCGTTTGTGTGCGACGTAGCGCGGCGCCATTCGCCTCCCGGAGTGAACTCCGAAGAGCTCTGCTCCAGCCTTCTGGCCTGGGAGGGGCGTGGATGGAGGAGTGTCCCCGGCCCTGGGGAGATCGATGAGACCCTTGGGCATCTCTTCTGTCCTGAACAGAACAGGGTTCCTACTAAATGGCTGTCTGTGCCATCTTCTCGGAGGGGTTCCGCCCCCCTCCCTTTCCCCCAACGTGGAATGTCGTCCAAATTCACCCGTGTGTACAAGACCCCTGGACACCTTTGCTGCCCGTTAACTTCACTCTTGCGACATCCCAGGGCTCCCAATAAATGTCATCCTGGCGCTCAGGAGAGTCCCCTGGCACACGGTTGGCTAAATCGGGAGGCGTTGGAGTCATTTAGGAACAACCGGACGGTGGGCGGGGGCCGTAAGCCAGCACGCCGGTCCTTTGGCGCCTAGTGCAGCGGCTGCGACGCTCGCAGCGAAGGTGATGTCAGCGGCTCTGACTTACATAAGAAGCTTCCCCGGTTGCTGCAGCAGCTGCGCCGGTGGCGGTGGCCGCGGAGCGCGCGGGGCGGGGGCGCCCTCACGGCATCCTTCCCCGGGGACTTCCGGGCACCTCAGTCCCGCAACCCGCACAGCCTCCTAACCGACCCCCCCGCCCCGTTCGCGCACTACCCCCCCCCCCAAAAATAAACCCCTCTGAACCCCGCCCCGGGAATTCGCTGCTTTTCTGCAATAACAATAATAATAAGCGTAATGAATAAATGATGTGCGCGATCGGTTTTCGCAGCTATAAAAGACCCGGAGTTGGGTTAATGACTGGTTGTTTAAAAGGGCAATTCCGGGGATGAGTTCTGGAAAGAATTAGGACTGCCGTAGGCCAAGTCGTATTTTACTTTTGGGACTTGAAATGAGCGCTTTAATCCTGCCTCCTTTTTACCTCAAACCACACAGCAGGGACCGGCCCTTCACTTTCAACAGCGCTGATATCTGGGGAGTGTGGTCAGGGTGAGTGGTGATTTCACTTCAAAAGAAGTGGAGGGAAGTTTTGCAGACTGTTGAGTGGTGCATACATCTCCCGTATGTGTGTGTGTGCGTGTGCGTGTGCGTGTGCGTGACCCACTGCACCTTAAATTAGATTTCTCACAAGTGAAACTCAGCGATGGAGCAGAATGAGTTCTCTTCTCCCCTTTTTCTTTAGAGGCAGGAGGGGGTAGTTATGTACCCAGAATTTAATATAATCCTTTTCACTGTTTGGAGTACAAACTAATGGTGAATGGAGAAGAGAGGGGATTTTTGGTGTGTGCATATGACTGATGAACGTATACTCTATTTGTGCATATTTATACATGAATAAATAAATGAAGATGGGGCTCATATAATACGAGGAATAGACTTCAAATCTATTATTTTTACGTTTTTCAAAAATGGTGTCTCCATACTTTGTGCACAGACCTCTCCTCTTGTCCAGATAAATTTAGGATGGCATTGTTCCTGTTTGATGTCGTAAAAGGCATTACCTTCGGGAGGAAAAGCACAGTATCATGTGTCTTAATTTGGGCTTCCCAGTGTGCAGAGACGGAGGCAAGGATTTCTGTGCAAGGAGTTTATTTGAGAGGGGATCCCAGGAAGCACAGGGAGGGAGTGGGGAAGTGGGCAACTGGGGTTCAATCCAGCACACACCTCAGAAGTATCCCACTGAGGAGTGAGGACGCTGCAGTATTTCTCCACCAACTTCCATCGCTCACTGATGGAGAGCACCTGGGGTATGAACTCCCTGGCTCCTGGGGCCTGCCCCCGGTGTGGGCTCGGCAGGCTCCCGGGCCAGGTAGAGAGATGCCAAAAGCCTATGGTGTGTACCGGAATGTCCGCAGGGCTTGCCTGGGGAGGGGAGAGGGGCTGTGTGTGGGTGGAGTACCAGTGGCATCTGCTACCTCATGCATCTCTCTTTAGCATTGCTCAAGGTCTCAGGGAGCTTCAAAGGGAGAGGGAGCCTGGAAGTGACCGAAGTTCTCTTTTCTCTCCCTTTGAATGTGTCTGGGTGCCTCCATGCCCCCTGTATAGCCTTCCCACCCGAGTCACCATTCTCCATGCTGCTTCATCCTTGGACAGCTGCTTCCTGTTGCCCTGAGACAGGCTGGAGTGGTTTTTGCGGGGGTGACATGATCTGACACACACTTCGGCAAAGTCGCTCCGGGGGCAAGTCTGGAGCTGGTAGACCAGTTAGACAGTGTGAGTGGTGACCGTGGCTGGGACTAGGGTGACGGTGAACAGTGCTTGGATTCTGAATTCACTTTGGAAATAGAATTGACGGGACTTACCAGTTGGTTTGGGTACAGGGTATAAGAGCAAATAATAATACTAATTGTGGGTGACACCCAGTGTTGTTGTTGTTTTTGGCTTAAACAGCTCATAGAAGGTCCATTTCCAGAAATGGGTAAGGTTCGTGGAAGAGTGGATCTTTTATCTTTGGGGGCGGGGATGGAATCAATGCTTTTCTGTTTGTGCCATATTAACTTGAGCTGCTTGTGTCTTAGACAATTAGACGTGTGAGTTCAGAACTCAAGAGAGAGGTCCAGGCTGGAGATGTAGATGTGAGATGTAAGGGTAGAGATGATACGCGAAGCCCTGGAGCTCGGGACCGTGTAGAGAGTAAAGAAAAGGGGACCAAGACTTAGCCTAGGGCAGTCCAACTTGGGAATTTTAGTAGAGGAGAAGAAAGACTGAGGAAGAGCAGTGAGCAAGCTAGAAGGGAAATCAGGAGGGCATGGTATGATGGAAGCCAGGAGAAGGTGTCTCAGGAATGGAGGAGGAATCGTTTTGGTCAAATGCTTCTGAGAGGAAGATGAGCGCTGAGGCAAGGCCGTTGAGCTGGGTACGTTTTTAGCAATGAGTGGCCCTGCTAACTGCTGTGTAAGTGGAGGGGTGGAGAGGAAGGCCACATAAGAGGGGATGAAGAGAGAACAAGTATGGTATGGTCTTTTTTATTTTTATTTTTTACATCTTTATTAGAGTACAATTGCTTTACAGTGGTGTGTTAGTTTCTGCTTTATAACAAAGTGAATCAGTTATACATATGTTCCCGTATCTCTCCCCTCTTGCGTCTCCCTCCCCCCCCCCCCCCCCTTTCCCCCCCCCCCAGGGGGTCACAAAGCACCGAGCTGATCTCCCCGTGCTATGCGGCTGCTTCCCACTAGCTGTCTACCTTACGTTTGGTAGTGTATATATGGCCACTGTAGCTACTCTGTGGGTAGCTAATAAAAATCTCATTGTGGTTTTAATTTGCATTTTGCTGATGGCTTGTGAGATTGAACACCTTTTCATATACATTTTTGACCGCTTGAATATTCTCTTTTGTGAATTCCCTGTTCGAGACCTTTACTCCCTTTCCAGTAAGGTTCTTTGTATGTTTTTTTCTTGTAGGAGTTCTCTATATATTGTGTATATGAGTTATTTGTGAGCTACAGATACTGCAATTACCGTCTCTCTGTTGTGTGCCTTTTTCCTCTCTTAGTGTTACCTCTTGGTGAGCAGAAGTTCTTATTTTCATGTAGTCCAACTTAAGGATCCTTTTCTTTATGGTTAGCGGTCTTCGTGCTCTGTTCTGTTTGTTCGTAAATTCTTCACTGACCCCATGGTCGTGAGGATATTCTTTTATGTTCTAGAAGTTTTTTTTGTTTTGCCTCTGTCGTTTAGATCCATGATTCACATGGAATTGATGTTTGCAAATAGTATGAGGTAGGGATCGAGATGCCTTTTTTCCATGTTAGATGCACAGTTAATCCATTGCCACGTCCTGAAGAGACCATCGTTTGCCCATCTCACCGCAGTAACACATTTGTCATCTAGCGAGTCGATTTATTTTATTTTTAGTTAACATTTATTCAGTTCTGCTCTATGTCAGGCCCGATGCTAAGATTTTATATGAATCATCTTATTTAATCTTCACAGCGACTCTATGAGAGTGATTTTCGTACTTTACTGAGGATTAGCAACTTGCTCTGGGGAGCGGCAGCTAGAAAGCGCTGGAGCCTAGAATTAGGGTCCAGGTCTGAGTGCACAAACTATTCCCAAACATCAGTCTTTTCTCCCACACGTTGCTGCACAAATCCAGGGGAATTACAGTATGAAAATCAAGGCCCTTCTCGATACGCTTCTGTCCACTTGACGTGTCCCTCCCTGCCTTCCCCACATTCCACCCCAGTCCAGTCACACTGAACTACTGGCTGTACCCCAACTTGCCAGGCTTTCTCATCCTTCGGGCCAATGTGTATACTACTCTTTTCTTCTGGAACATTTTGCTGGCTCATTTCTGCTCTTTCTTTGATAATCAGTGGACACGTCATCTTCTCTGTGAAGTGGAATCTGATTCCTTGCCTGCCACCTCCCGCCTCCGAGTTTTCTAGAACTCTGTGCTAACCTTTATCTTAGCTTTTCTCCTTCTGGACGGCAGACTGTGTTGGCGCCCTGCTAGATTCCTTCAGCCCTCACCTCTCATTCTGATGGCTGCCAACTGCCAACTCCTGTGACTCTGCCTAGGGCTTTTTTTTTTTTTTCTGACTGATGGACCGCGCTGGGCCTTGCACACAGGCAAAGCCAGAAGTGCAAGCGAATCATTGCCTCTGAAGTAGTACTCAATCAACGATGGACGGGGCGTTGGTGGACCAGTGGCCTCACTTCCTTGCGCCTTGGAGGCGAGAGCTCTGAGGCACGTTCTACACCATCTCTCAGAGTTCCCCAGAGGACTGAGCTGCAGTTGCCCACAGTGGCGACTTAATTGGAAGACACGCTGTGTATTCACTGCCTTCTTTTCTCCGTCTCACTTCTCAGTTACCTGTGGGTGCTTCCTGGGGTCGCCTCCCACGAAGCCTTCTTGCACTTGAACTTGCATTTGTACTCATCAGGTCTGGGAGAACCCATGTCAAAACAACCTGTTTAATCTTTGAACTGTGAGGACAGAGACCTAGGGCTGGGAGTGTGGTAGAGGTGGTGCTTCTCATTCTTTTTCCCTAAACTCCTTCCCCGAGGGTCACTAGACTCGTCACATGGCCAAGCCCTCCCGTCGCTCTGTGCTGGGTCTGGAAATAACTTACTACCCTTTAGTGAGCTCACAGTCTAACCTCTCATTGGCGTAGGAGGAGATCGTCAGTGCTTCAGAGGTGAGAAGAGGCTGGAAAGGAGCTCAGGTCCACGATGACCGAGACACACCCGCTCAGTTCCTCAGCGTTTCCTCGGCCAGCCTTTGAGGGGACTGCTTATCGTCCTGTAGAATGGGCAGGTGATGACGGCCCCGAGAGACCCACGCTCCCTGTGTGAGATGCGCCATTTCAGGACCTGCTAAGCCCAGAAGTAGACTAGGAAGTTACACAGGGGGTGAATCGATCATTTGGGGTCGGTATGGCAGTGCTAATTGTGGGTTCAGCCTGATTTGGAAGGATCATCCTTTTCCTCCCCTTTCTGTTCGTTCTACCACTCGCAGAAACCCTTTGCAGTCTGCTTAATGTGTTTTTAGGGGGGGATATTTTCGGAACTGTCGTTAGGCGTCTTTTCCTCCTGGCTCTACTCAGTGAGTTCTTCTGAGGCATTATGATATCCGAATAGCTCCATTGAAAGCTGCTTTTAAACCCATCACGGAGCTACTGGGAAAAACGTAATCTTTCAAGTGTTAATAATTCATGGGTGTAATTTCCTCATAACCAGTAACAGCAGCACATTTCTTTCTGGACTTGTTGTACTGGATTGGGTATTTATTTATTTATTTATCTACTTAATATTTACCTATTTAGCCGTGCCGGGTCTTAGTTGCAGCATGCGGACTCTTAGTTGCGGCGTCCAGGATCTAGTTCCCTGACCAGGGATCAAACCCTGGCCCCCTGTAGTGGGAGCGCAGAGTCCTAACCACCGGACTGCCGGGTAAGTCCCAATGCTTTGAAATTTTAGAACAAAGACAATTTTAAATGCAGTTGGGATTTTGTTTTGATAGTTCAGTTGAATTTCTTTTTACTCTAGTAAAAATCGTGAACCAAAAGATTTTGTGGGACCCTCGGTTAAAACCAATCATGGGAAGAGTATCCCAAGACCAAACTATCAATCACAGAAATTCCTGCAAGTTCTTTTTGCATCAAGAATTCCTCATGAATCACATCTTGATAGTAAGTGAAAACAAAAGATAATGAGGTGAGAATGGTTTCTGAATGTAAGGCTCTCATTCTAGGGTCTAAATTTGTTGAAATAAGGTTTTGGAGAGCACTCTTAACCAGACCGTAAGCCCACAAAGGGCAGAGACCCTGTCTAGCTCATCTCTGTAAATGACTAAGACAGGCAGGGTCAATTTTTGTTTCTGACGCTAATGTCTGTCCCTCAATCTATTAATGAACATGAGAAGGTTTGAGTGTAGTGAAATAGGAATCTGAGGACCTGGGCATCCGTATGCTGAAAAATTCCTTAATTATGAAACACCCACGTCCTTCAAAGTGAAATTAAGCAAGAACAAAATGAAGTTAACAAGGGTTGGACAGTCTTGGGATCTTAGAGTTGGGAAAGACCCTAGTGTCCCTCAAATCCAGCCTCCCACTCAGGGTGGGACTCTTTTTAGAGATGTCCCAAGCGGAAGCCCATCTAGTTTCTATGCGCTCTGAGACTCCTAGGCGTGGCCACCCACACCCCAACTTTATTGCTGTATAGTTCCCATTCTCAAATAATCCTTATCTACACTGAGACTAAATCTGTCTTTTGGCAATGCCTGTCTTTCAGTCCTAATCTGCTGTCTGGAGCCATATGGAATCTGCTTATAATCTCTTTTCCAGGACCTCTTTAAGTGTCTAGAGGTGACTGTTATTGTCCCTCCTAAGCTTTCTTCATCCCAGGTGAAACAACTTCACTTCCTTCAACCAGGAATCTTAATGCCACAGAGGCTTCCTCTGTTCCATTTGTGTAGTTGGTATTTTGAACTTAAATTTCACAAGACTCCCCCATTGTCTCTGTTAAATTGAATCTTGCTTGCTTTGCTCTTTCATTTCCAATCAGTGGTGATGGTTTAAAATCTTGATTCAGTGTGTCAGCTACTGCCCACAGCGTTTTGCTCTTTGCAGACATCCTCAACATGATGCTACCCCATCACCCACATCTTTGATAAAATTATTGTTCCGATGTACTCAAGGCCAGAGCACACTGGCAGGCGGTGCTAACAACATCCCTCCAGGCTGACGTGTATTAATCACTGTTCCTTGGGTACCATTGTTGCAGCAGCCCCGAACGCTCCCCCCACCTTCCCATTCAAACCACATTTCTCCACCTTGCCCACAAGATCTATCATCATGAGTGATTGTCAGATGGTTTGCTGAAATCAAGATACCATATGTCTGTAGCATTTCTTTGATCTCCCAGTCTCATAACCCTACTCAAAAGGAAAATGAGGTTAGTCTGGCTCAAACTGGACTCACAGCCATCAGAGGGGCTATTTAAATTTCCTCGTGTATAATGGATAAAGAGTTTATTTGGGGGAACCCGCTTTGGTGTGCTTTGGTGTTCGCCATCGAAGGACTGTAAAGCTGGACGGCAAGGGAACTCTCTGGGTCCTAGAGTCCATTTCTCTGGCTCCAAAGTGCCTGGTTTGTCCAAGGCAGAGAATCCCAGTGCCTGTCCCTGCCTTTCTTTGAGGATAGGTGGTGAGCACTTTATGTCCTTGTGCTCTGTTCCTTCAAGAAAGGTCTGGAATTCACAACCTTCGGAGTTTGCTTGGGCTCAGTTTGAGCAAGGTTGTCAGGTATCTGGTTTATCTAATTGTCGAGAGGAAGCTAGTACGTGGTTAAGAGTATGGAAGCTGAAGTTAGACCACGCGCTTCAAATCCTGGGTCCCCGGTCTTCATCTATTATGGGATGGAGATAAAAACAGTACCTGCTACATCAGTTTGTTGACAGGGCCAAAGGAGTCAGGTTGAGCGCTCGGGCACTTAGAGCTGTGCCTGGTACATGGTGAGCCCCTGGCAATTATTGGCTGTTATTTTATTGGTACTATAATTGGATCATGCAGAGCGGGAGGCCTGTGTTAATTTTTTCCAGGCAGGTGTAAACCTGTGCCTGAATCTGTAATGCTGGGTCAGGGGGAAGGAGACAGCTGACCAAGCAGTTCTCTGTCCCTCCGTGTGGTCAGACGGCTATTAAGATCTCTATGTTCTTTGTGGCCTCTTTTTTTTTTTTTTTTTTTTGCGATACGCGGGCCTCCCACTGTTGTGGCCTCTCCCGTTGCGGAGCACAGGCTCCGGACGCGCAGGCCCAGCGGCCATGGCTCACGGGCCCAGCCGCTCCGCGGCATGTGGGATCTTCCCGGACCGGGGCACGAACCCGTGTCCCCTGCATCGGCAGGCGGACTCTCAACCACTGCGCCACCAGGGAAGCCCTTTGTGGCCTCTTTTTGTTATGCAGAGAGGTATCAAAATAAAATGACCGATGACCTTAGTATCCAGAGTCATTCATTTATTGTATTCCAGGCACTCTTCTAGGCCCTTGAGTTTCACCAGTGAACAAAAAGTTCCAAACAGTTTACAGAGGAGAGAGAGAAACCATAAACAACAAACCTAGTATTACTTGTAAGGAGAGTACAAAGCACGTTCGCAGGTGTTAAGTGTTATGGGCGAGGGCCGTCCAGAGGACTGGAGTGAGGTTGCCGTGTTCAGTGGGGCGGTCAGGTGGGCCTCATTGAGGAAACGGCATTTAAGTGAAGATTGGGAAAAGGTGAGGGAGTTAATGAGGTAGTACGCTGGAGGACGTGTTTCAGCAGAGGAAACCGGAGATCCTGCCAAGGCCCTGAGCTGAGAGCGTGCCTGGTGTGATGGAGGGCTGGTAAGGAGGCCAGTGTGGTGGCTTTGGGGCATGCAGGGAGGAGAGTGGGAGGAGAGGAGGCCGGGGAGGGGGGCTGGAAGGCGGCTCGGCGGGGTAGAGTGTAGTAGGCCATCGTGAGTGAGGACTCTGCCCTCTGCTCTGAGTGAAGTGGCGACTCACTGGACAGTTTCAAGCCTAGCAGTAACATGATTGACTTCTTAGAGGTTAAAAGGATCACTTTGGCTACTCGGTCAAGAAGAGACTGTGGGAGAGGCAGGGGTAGAAGCAGACAGACCAAGTCCGAGGCTGTCCTGGTGAGAGACAGTGGTAGTTTGGTGGAAGTAATGAGAAGCGGTTGGTTCCAGCTTAGAGCTGTTGGCATCTTTTGTTTCATGTTCAGGGCTGGGCACCTCGGCCCACGCAGAAGGGCATAAAATTGAAAAGGAAAGGACCCCCCCCCACCCCTTACTCTGCCGGACTTGCTCCAAGGGAAGCCATGTTATAACGTTTCATGCTCCTGCTAGGAGGAGCGAAAGCAAATTCTCACACGTGTCTAATGCGTTTTGCAAAGCCAGTTCTTTATTTTTATTTTTACTTTTTTTAAACATCTTATTGGAGTATAATTGCTTTACAATGGTGTGCTAGTTTCTGCTTTATAACAAAGTGAGTCAGTTATACGTATACACATGTTCCCGTATCTCCTCCCTGCAAAGCCGCTTCTAAACGTGGAGGCAGGCTCTTGTCTCAGAGCCTTGTTGATTAATCTTATTTTGCTGTCTCGGAGCAATTGAAAAGACAATAGTCTTTTTACAACAGAAACTAACACAACATTGTAAAGCAATTATACTCCAATAAAGATGTTAAAAAAAAGTCCATGTATAATTTGCAGTGAAATGTACAGCTCTCAAGTGTGTAGTTTGGTGAGTTTTAACAACTGTATTCACCTGTGGAACCCACCCTCCTATTAAGATGGCGACTCTTCCGTCTCTTCAGATAGATAGTACTCTTTTGAGGTTAGAAAACAGTTTTTGAACTCTGGTGCCCTCACGCCAGCCCCTGTCAGGCCTGTTGTATGAATATGGGCGTGGAAGATAAGAATTCCACAGAAACTTCGGGACCATCCAGTAGGATCAGGCTAAGAACTAGAGATTCCATGTTTGAGATTTGCAAGGGAGCAAACTTCCAGTTATAACATAAAAGTCCTGGGGATGTAATGCACAGCATGGTGAGTATAGTCAATAATAACGTATATTTGAAAGCTGCTAAGAGGGTAGATCTTCAAAGTTCTCATCACAAGAAAAAAAGTTGTCACTGTGTAAGATGGTGGATGTTAAGTAGGCTTCTTGGAGCAGTCATTTCACAATATATACCAATATTGAGCCATTACGTTGCACACCTGAAACTAATATAATGTATGGCAGTTGTATCCCAATTAAAAAAAGACTGAAAGAAAAAAACGGATTTCTAGCACAAATTGGGACAGTGGAGTTTCCTCACTTTGGTCTGATGGCGCTGTTTATAACATCTTGGTGCGGAGCTCTAGGGAGAGCACCGCTTGACACAAGGATAAGAATCTGGCCTCAGAGGCCCCAGGGGTAACTTAGAAGTAGGAGTTTTTCTAAGATAAAGCTAAAATAACATTTAAAAAGAGATGGGAAAAGAAAGAACTTGCTACTCTTAAGCAACCTTGTAAGTAGCAGGGAATGCTGATTTGTAACTGTTTTTAGCTGATGCTTGAAGCCTGGCTGGAGGATGAGGAAAGTTGTTTAAAACGTGATTTCTAATTATGATATCTAAGTGCATTTAGATTTGTGGAATAAGAAGCCCTACCCTGGAGTTCAGCTACTCTTGATTTTTACTACTAGACAACTGAGGGAGGAAAGAAGTAGGAGCTATGAGGAAGGATGACAGCCAGTGAGACAGTGTTCATTAGATTATAATATCAATATTTATGTTTCTCTCCAAAGTGCATCTGGACTCTGTTCCTCGAGTCTGGGTTTATATGTATATATTTTAACATCTTTATTGGAGTATAATTGCTTTACAGTGGTGTGTTAGTTTCTGCTTTGTAACAAAGTGAATCAGCTATACGTATACATATGTCCCCATATCCCCTCCCTCTTGCGTCTCCCTCCCTCCCTCCCACCCTCCCTATCCCACCCCTCTAGGTGGTCACAAAGCACCGAGCTGATCTCCCTGTGCTATGCGGCTGCTTCCCACTATGGATTTATATTTCAGTAATACGAGTAAAGCTGTGTTTTCCATGTGAATTTCGCATCAAAGCTCTGCTGCCTCAGCCCGCCGCCTCCTCGCCCCGGAAGTGCTCCCGTTTACAAGATGGCACACGTTCATTGAGACTTTGATGCTAGGGCTGAGCTTTGGGGGCGGGGAGAGCGCAGCATGAATAAATCCCACGGAAATCCTTTTCCATGTGAGAGTCATGGGGTTTTCTGCTTCATAAATAGGAGAGAAGGATGCTTCAAAGTTTGGGGCAGTGTTGGGGGAAAGTGGGCAAACCAAGAAGAGACACCGGGAAGGCTGTCGTGGAAGGTTTTCGGAGAGTTTCACTTGGGTTAAATGCCTTCAGTGTGAGAGAAGAGATTTTGGAGCCTTGCTCAGGTATCAGATGTCACTGGAGCTCATCTGGCAAAGTTTGAGCTTTCGCTAATTAAAACTAATCCAGTTGCGCGAAGGAAAATCTATTGCATAAGGTTGCTGCTTGTGTGGCTTTATTTTAACCCTTTCCCCGTAGCCTAAGACCGGCGAATCTCAGGCTGGTGTTAGGGTGGGAGGTGATAGTGAGAAATGAGATTCACTTACACGCTCATTTGAGCAAAGACAGTGAGAGGTGTAGCCTATTAAGAGCATTGGCTGGTCAAGGTCAATTGGGAGCCCTTTTGGGTTTTTTTGATTGATTTGCCGATTCACAGTTTTGAACAGCTGTTGAGTGAGAAGGAAAATTTAAAACAAGCAAAACGAAACCCAAACCAAAGAGACGCCCTCCTTTACTTCTCAGGTTGGACTTTCTTTCCGAGTTGCTCTGTCCGCTTTTCTGTGGCCTATTCACCTTGGTTGGATCAAGCCCCCTTTAGGGAGCTTGGGTTCAAGGTTTGTACCCTGAGGGTCTGGGATTTTTTGTCATGATCACAGGCTGTGTTACTAATCCCAGTTGCCTTTCTAGTGAAAGGCCTTTGATTCTCTCAGTTCTGATACTTGCCAGCTATGCAACCTTCGACAAATTTGTAGCCTTTTTGTCTTAGTTTCCTTATCTGTGAAATGGGGATAGTGTTAGGACTCACCACAGAGAATGGTTGTGAAGACTGAGCGAATCAATCCATAGACAGGTCCGGCAGTGTGTGACATATACACAGAATACATAGTAAGTGCTAGTGAATGCCTGTATGCCATCAATGCTACTATTTTTGTTGTTGTTTTATCATTATTATTATCAGGGGGCTTGGGTAAAGGAAACAGATGTGAAAATGGATAATACCCAGCCCCTGTCGCTCGTCAACCAGCATAAATATTCCGGCTGGCTGGATGCAGGGTGCAGATGAGAGCAGAAGAATCTCAGCCCGCTTTCTGGCTTGGCTAGCCTACCCCTCATGTCATGGGATACTGCAAGAACAATTTAGCATCGGCTGCCATTACACCTTCATTGTTTTGGGGGACGTGGACTTCTGCTGATGGCGGGGGAGGCCTGGCTGAGGACGTGTACCATTGTGGCAGTGGTGCTGAGTGCAGACGCCCGTGCCCTCACTTTCTGGGACTGTCTGTATCATGTCCGGTAATGACTTGCTTTGCCCTTTTCCCCCTGGGCAACACAGCTAGACTACATTTCCCAGCCTCCCTTGCATTTAGGTGGGACCATGTAACTGAGTTCTGTCCAATGGAATGTGAGAGGAATAATTGCTCTCCTCTGGGATGGGCATATAAAAGCTCCTACCTGATCCTCTGCAGTTTATTTCCTCCCCGCCGTGCTGGTTGCATGCAGAGGATTCAGCAGAGGACTCCAAGGCCCTAAAGGATGGTAGAGCCACCAGACAGACTGAGCCTGGGTCCCAGAATCACCACATAAAAGGCTGTCTGCCGCCACCCGATTGGCTTTCACATAAGGGAGAAGTAAACTTCCCTTGTGAGGTGTAGGGGACATTTGTTACAGCAGTTAGCTGACCCTGACTAATGTAGAGATACAGCGCAGGGAGAAAAAACGACTGGTTTTCCTGAAAATGAACAGGTGACGAAAGTACTCCAAAGTACTTTCACGGAATAAAAGGGGCTCTAAATATAGAGTCTTTTTCCCGGAGACACAAAGAGTTTCTGTGTGTGCCCAGAGCAGTGTAACAGCTTTCCTCAAGTAAGCAAATGGAAATTAAGACTTGTTAACAGAGTTCTAGTTTCTAGAGAAACGTTGCTACCTGTGACCAATAGAATTCATTCATATTCATTCTCTTTCTCTCCCACCATATAAAAATGATATACATATATTTGTAAAACTTTTAAGAGCTAATTACAACACAAAGCAATGTGCACAAGTTATAAATGTACAGATTGATGAATCTTCACGCACTGAACATACCTCTTTAACCAGCACCTGGAATAAGAAACAGCATTCACGGCCCTCAGGAAATCCTGCCAGTTCCTTTCCAAGCATGCCCCCCGCTCGCCACCTAGTTGGCCATTATCCTGACTTCTGACAGTCTGTTTTGGTCTGTTGTGTCATCATCCAGTATGTGCTTTTTTATATATGGATTTTTTTGTCTGCTCAAAATTATATTTGTGTGACCCATCTATGTTGTATGTAAGTGTCGGTCGTTCATTTTCATTGCTGTATAGTATTCCTTTGTATGACTGTACCGTGATTTATTTGTCCATTCTGTTGTTGATGGGCATTTGGATAGTTTCCTGTTTGGGTTATTCTGAATAATGCTGCTATGAACATTCTAGTTCCTAGCTTTTGGTGAACGTACCTACACTTTGCTTTTGAGTGAAAACTCCCTGCCTTGTAGTTTTACAAAACTCTCTTCCTCAGTAAGATGTTTCAAGGCTCTGACAGTGACTGTTCTTATTCCTTGCCGTCTCTTGGCTTCTAGGCTAAGCAAAAGTTTCGTTCTGCTTTTCTGGAATGGAAAGATTATGCCTGATCTGTAATGGCAAAGTTTGGGTGTCTAAAATGAAGGAAATGTGATTTACTTCAAAGGACCTTATTTCCGCCTCTTTTTATATTAAAGCATAGCCACGGAGCCTTTTGATTCTCAGACGAGGGCTGTTCACAGAGCTGTGTTTCAGATCGCTTGGAAACTCCTTGTAATCGGAGTTTGCCACTGGAATCTTCACTGGCGCGGCTTCAGCTCTTCCTCTGTGAGAAGGAGAATCCTTTTGGATTTTCAGATCGCTTCCTTCCCTTGGGCAGGGAATGGAGGACACATCGAGTGATGAGTCCTCTAATCCCTTGGAGGGATTAGCCTTAGAGCTGTCGGGAGTTGCCTCCTCTATTTGCCCCTACTGTCAAGATTTTATGCAAAATCTAGGCAAAGCAGGACATTTCCTCAGAAGGGCAAGAGGCAACGAAGAGCGGAAAGCCTTTCTGTCCCGCTGAGGGGGTTTCTGCTCGTGGCTCTGCTTTCAGGGCCTTGGATATCTGATCCACAAAGTAGCAACCCGGACTAGACGGCACTTTGTGGATTCTGGGGGTTGAAAAGGCCTCAAGCAAGTTCTAAAAAGCCACCCACCGGACTTTCTTTCAAACCTCCGACACAGGCTCAGCTTCCCAGACTCCATTGCTGAGGCTAGAAGTCCTGGACTCAATGAGTAGTGTAACCCCCGTAACCCCACCGCAGCCCCCCAGGCTTCCTCACTGGAGAATTGAGGAGAATTGAGGCCCGACTGTTGGAGTCTGAGCCTTTTCCTTCAAGCCTCCTGGAAATATCCGAAACATCTTGGGGGCTCCAGCAGCCGGACGGCCGCCTGGTGTTCTGATGGAACGTTTGGTTCCTTTGGGTGTGAAAGTGTGTGAAGCCTTTACAGTTAAGTCTGAAAAATGGCTGTGAAAAGGCCCTGGGGAACCCTGCTGCCGAGTGACACACAGCTGAGTCTTTGAAAGGGGGGGTTTATGATAAATTTGAACATGGTTTTCAGCTTCACTGTACTTTGGTATATTCCTTTAACCAGCTAGAGGATAAGTGAGCTGATTCTTTCCATGGGGAACTGCTTTGGACCGTTAACCCAGATTTTCTTCAAATGCAGAGGAGACTGTAACTGACTTTTGGCTTTTAAAAGCTGGAGGCCTGATGAGACGGCTCTGTGAGGTCAGAAGTTGCAGCTGGGGCCAGGATATGCTCTTCTCTACGAACCAGGTGTGAAATGCGAAAGAGATGTATGCAGAATAAGGGGCCTTTAAAAACCCAGATTTACTCTGAGGACCTGGGTAGCTCTTGCTTTAAATCCACTGCTTGGCTCGAGTTGCCCTTCTCTTCTCGGGGGGCACAGCCGAAACCAGGGCCTACAATTTCTTCTTCACCCCTGAAATTTTTTTCTGTGGCCAGCCCTGCCCCTAGTTTTTAGAAAATGGCTGAATTTTTGCCTGAGCTCACTGTCATCAAGGAGATTCTTCTGGACGTGTTGAGGCGGACATCAAGCCAATTCGCGGGCACACTCACGTTTCCTTTACATTTGTTGTGTGACTTCTTTCTGCTAGTACATGTTATTCGTGTCATTTCACAAGCCCCTCAAAATGCTGTGATGGAAATGTGATTTTTTTTGTAGATGAGGAAACAGGCTCTCCTGGTGGCTCTAAGAGCACGCTGCTTAAAAGGGCCTCAGCCAGGATCCAGACATGGCTGGCTGTCTTCAGCTTCGGTCCTCTGTTTACCCTGCCCAGCTCCTTATCGCCACTGAGATAGCCTTCTGCCTCCAGTTTATGATGGGGAAGCAGAGGCATAAAAAAAAAAAAAAGACGTACGGACGATGTCCAGGTGGGACCTTGGATGCTCAGAAGGGCTGGGATTGGGACGTCTGGACAGAAAGGGTCACGAATGAAGGAGTACCAGCCATGCATCTGATGGCAGGCATATGGCTTTGTTGGGTGTTAACACATGGGATGGGGCCAGGCAGTGGCTACGTGTCTGGCTGTAACGAATTAGTTGTTTGATGGTAACTTAGTAGATAGGGTAAAATAAGGCGTTGGCTGTCGCAGGAGTCATCTTCTATATCAAGGCCTTTACTACCTGGACCCAAAAGATTCACCTCCTGGATACACAGGATTCTTTCCTAGCTCGGTGGTTGCCTATTCGTATTCTATAGTGTTGCTTGAAGGCGGGTGTAAATTAACTGTGAGTGCCCTCAATTCAGATAACTAATCAAGCCCAAATAAAATAAGTTGCCATTTTTCTCATTTGTTCAAGTAGGCCAAAATGAAATACTGATAATGGTCAGGTTTGGGGTGGGAATGAGGATGGGGTGGGTATAAGGGTACTTTCAGACATTGCTGATGGAAGTGTGAATTGGTATCATTTCCGGAGACTGCTGACAGAAGTGTGGAATTGGTGTAAATTTTCTAGTAAGCAGTTGGCCTTTATGAAATTAATATACAAAAAAACCGTATGCCAGAGACGTCACTTCAGAATTTAACCTGAGAAAATAAGTATCTAAGTAAAAGAATGTATAGATGCCTCAGTGTTGCTTATAATTACGAATTATTGGAAATACATTAAATGATTAGCAATAGAAAATTGATCAGACAAACAACACTACTATACATTTGTACAGCAAACCACATTACTACATGCTGGAATGGTGAAATAGTCTACTGCCATTAAAATGATACAAATAGATATTGATGAACTCAAAATTGTGTTTATGTTATATTCCAAAGTTAAAAACTCTTACTACTAATTAGTATGCAGATTATTGCATGTTTATTAAGAAGATGTAAGAATATAGGGAGAAAACGTCTGGAAGGATATATACCAAATCAGTACTTTTAAAACATATTTTGATCATGATCCACAGTGAGAAATAGGTTTTACATTTGTGATCCAGTAGATGCCTGTAGCTGAGACAATAGTTTTAGCAACAATACTACTTTTCTCTATGTAATGCGTTCTGATATATTTATTTTTTCCTTTCTTTACTATATTATTCTATCTTTCCCTCCTGTATTTTACTTTATTCCAATTCTATTCCTCTTCTCCTTTTTTCTGTTTCATTTTTTAAGGTGCTGCTCATGACCCACTAAGTTGATTTCATGATTTCCTAATGGGCCACAAGCCATAGTTTGAAAAACACTGCTCTGGAATGTTAACAGCGGTGATCTCTGGCAGGTGGGATTATACTAGATAACTTTTTTTTCTCTTTTTGAGAAGGGAGGTCCTTTTTGCTTTTCCATGTTACTTATGTAATACAAAGGCTAATGAAAATTTTAAATTGACAACGACTCCATTGAAAAACAAATTGATACCCTGCAACTTTTAAGGAATGTACTGATTGTATAAAATAAGATGCCTACTCTACACCATAATTATTGGGCATGCAGAGTGTTCTGGGGACCTTAAAGAACTTTACGGCAGGACAAATATATCCATTGAGGCACAGAGTTTAAATAATAGAATAACAAGACAGTGAAACGTGGCCTTATCTCTTCAAACTCAAAAGGTCACCAGGCATCCCTGCTTACTGTTTTACCCCAGTGGTGTTGCATCAGTTCTCTGGGATTTATTTCTATTTCTGTTCCAGATTGTACTTTGTTAATGCTCATTCCCCACCTTAAAAGAAATAGATATTAAATTCATCAGACTACTTTCTGGCCAGATTATCTTGGCTTCCAGCACTGTCAAACTTAGCCTCCTTTAAAGCTAAAGATGATTTTAAATGGTAAGTAGTCATTAAGAACTTAGAGCAGGAAGCAGGAGCTTTAAAGGAGGACAGGAAGAATCCCTGGCCTGAGTCAATGTACTTCCCTGTGGGCTTCCTGCTCTCAACACACAGCTGGAAATCTGTAGACCCGCCTGCATCGTGGCCACGCAACCGAAGTGGGCAGCACACGAAGTGAGCTTTCGCTGGGAAAACAGTGGACAAGTGGGGCAGAGATTTCTGCAGAAGGTTCTGTTTATGTAGGGCACAAGTAAATCTTTGGGCGTGTGTGCCGACTGCCAGGTCGGGGAGGGTGATCCATACGGTTGGGGCTGGGGAGAGGCTGGCTGACATTTGCAGAGTTGGGGCCTGAGAGATGCTTCCTGACCTTGAAAGGAATTGATAGGAAATCTGAGAAAATAACTGGGGTTGCTTTCCAAGAGGGACTAATTTAGTTACCGTTGTTTCAGACCGTGCCAAGGGTGGTCTGACAATACTAAAAAGGTTATTGGGAGCCTGGACTCCCACTAAGGGAGAAGGCTAACATTCATTCTGTCTCTGAAAGATTGTGAATAACGTGTCAAAGTTATTCATGTACTCATTTACTTATTCATTTATTATCCGATGAATTATTGAATCATGTAGTCATTTGTTCATTCATTCATTCATTCTTCCATCCATCCATATATCCACCCATCTACCGATCCATTTATGTAAGCATCCAGTTACATGGCCAGGTGCGCAAGCGGCAAGCGTGGGGGTAGGGAAGGAACTCTAAAAGGGGGAAGAGCAGTCTGTGTAGTTGAGTTGCTCACAGTCTGGCAGAACAGACAGACGAGTAAATAACTAATTCCCACATAGTGTGGGCAGTGCTACCAGAGGGGCCAGCGTGGCTTGATTCATGCAAAACTAAGTCTCCCCTTCTGGCCTGGAATCACGGAATGTTAGCCCGAGAGAAGCCTTAGAAAACCTGAATGGCACAATGCTTTCCAGACTTTATCCACAGAGTTCTGGGGTGGGAGAAAGAGGGGGGAGTTAGAGGAAAGCTGAAAAGATGGGGTTTAGCTTCTTTGAGAGCCAGGGCAGGTGCTTTTTTTTTTTTTAATCTGTTTCATATATTGAGGTTCCTTGTAGAGCATCATTTGAGGAAGGGCCTTGTCTGCTTAATGATGTTTGCAAAACACTGGGCCAGTCCACCATCTTTCCTTGTGTCTCTGGTTTAGAAATTGAGGCCCAAAAGGGTGGAGTGAGTAATCCAAGGTTAAAGAATTGATTAGTTAACAATCCAGGAATAGACCTGGTCTTCTAATTTATGTGGGCACAAATAGATTACTTCGGTTAGCGTTTGCTTTGTAACAGATAACCCCCGAACTTAGTAGCTTAAAACAACCACTACTTAGGCCATAATTCTGTGAGTTGGCAATTTGGGCTAGACTCAGCTGGGAGCGTTCTTCTGGTCTCAGCTGAGCTCACTCACGTCGGTGACGAGCTGCTGATCGACTGACCAGTCACGGTAGAACAGGCCAGTCTAAGATGGCCTTCCATCCAAGGGATGGCTGGGAATTGGCTGGGGTAAGCAGGTAACTGAGTCCGAAATCTCTCATGATCAGGATTCCAGCAGGGAAATATGCATAACCTCTTGAGGCCTAGGCTTAGGGCTGGTCAAAGCAAACCACAGGACCAACTCAGACTCAGGAGGTGGAGAAAGAGGCTCTACTTCTTCACTGGAGAATTGTAAGAGTTGTGGTTACAGGAAGGGAAGAATCATTGCCCTTTTTGCTATCTACCACAAGAATACTGAGTTATTACCGTGTCTTCTCTCCTTAATTTGGGCATTGGAAAAATGTGTGTTTGAAAATACTATCTAGGGCTTCCCTGGTGGCGCAGTGGTTGAGAGTCCGCCTGCCAATGCAGGGGACGCGGGTTCGTGCCCCGGTCCGGGAAGCTCCCACATGCCGCGGAGCGGCTGGGCCCGTGAGCCATGGCCGCTGAGCCTGCGCGTCCGGAGCCTGTGCTCCGCAATGGGAGAGGCCACAACAGTGAGAGGCCCGCGTACCGCAAAAAAAAAAAAAAAAAAAAGAAAGAAAATACTATCTAGTTCCAAAGCCATCTTTATGAGAAGACCATAGTCATGACTCTTTCTATATACTGTGAGGCCTCTTGCTTACCTGAGTGTTTGAGACAGGTGGTATTTACTGCTTGTAGTAAGGGACATTGTACCTTAAGAACATCCCTACCTTAATCCCAGTCACAGTCTTTGCATCAACAGCCCTTTCCATGGAAAGGACCCTTCAGCTCTTGGTTACTGTGATTCTCATCATTTCCATAAATATTTATTGAGTGACTCCTATGTAGCAGACACATGACTACATATTGAGGAGATAAATATGTCTAAGGTGGGCCCCTAACCTCAGGTAACTCACAGTCTGGAAGGGAAGGAGGAAGGGTAAACAGATTATTATAGTGAAATATGATGGGGAAGAGGGCTGGAAGTTGAATTTCTTTTTAGTGGTCATTGTTACCTTTGTAATTAGAAGGTGCAGCCACACGGTCATCTAAGTAGATGCAGAAAAAAACATTCCAGAAAATTCAGCACCCTTTCTTGACAAAAACATTTAACAAACTAGGAATAGAAGGAAACTTCCTCAACTTGATAAAGTACATCTATGAAAACTGACAGCAGGCATCATACTTTGTAGTGCAAAATTGAATGATTTTCCTCCTAAGATGGGACACAGGACAACACTGTCCATTCTTGCCATTTCTATTTAACGTTATACTGGAGATTCTAGCCAGAGCAATTAGGAAAGAAAAAAAAGGCATTCAGATTGGAAAGGCAGAAGTAAAAGTATGTCTATTTACAGATGACATGATCTTGTATAAAGAAATTCTTAAGGAATCCATACACACACACACACACACACACACACAACCATTACAACCAATAAATTAGACAAGGACAAGAAATTAAGAGAACAACTCCTCTTACATAGCATCAAAAAGAATAAGATACTTAGGAATAAATTTTACAAAAGTACAAGACTTGTACACTAAAAAGTGTGAAACATCATGAAAGAAAATTAAGGAAGACCTAAATAAATGAAAAGACATTCCATGTTAATGGATCAGAAGACTTAATACTGTTAAGATGGCAGTATTCCCCGACTGATATACCGATTGGTTTCAATCCATATTAAAATCGCAGCTGCTTTTTTTTTTGCAGAAATTGATAAGTTGATTCTAAAATTCATATGGAAATGCAAGGTACCCAACATAGCCAAAACAACGTTGAAAAAGAACAAAGTTGGAGGACTCACACTTCCCAGTTTCCAAATTTATAACAAAACAACAGTAATCAAGACAGTGTGGTAGTGGTGTAAGGGTAGACCTATAGATGAATGGAATAGAATCAAGAGTCCAGAAATAAATCCTTACCTTTATGGTCATAAGATTTTTGACAAGGGTGTTAAGATAATTCAGTGTGGGAAATGATCATCTTTATAACAGATGGCTCTGGGACAGCTGAATATCCATATGCAAAATAAGTTGAACCCCTCCCTCCCCCACGTTATTACAACGAAATTAACTCAGAATGGATCACAGACTTAAAGTTAAGAGTTAAAACTGTAAAACTCTTAGAAGAAAACATAGGAGTAAATCTTCATGACCTTGGATCAGGCAGTGATTTCTTAGATATGACACTAGTAGCAGAAGTGACAAAAGAAAAAAATTAGATAAATAGCACTTCATCAAAATTAAAAACTTTTGGCCCTCAAGGGACACCATCAAAAACTGAAGAGTCATCCCACAGAATGGGAGAAAATATTTGCAAATCACATATCTGAGAAGAGACTCTGTATTAGTTTCCTAGGGCTGCTGTAACTACCTACCACAAACTAGGTGGATTAAGACAACAGAAATTTATTCTTTCACAGTTTATGAAGCTAGAAGTCCAAAATCATGGTGTCAGCAGGGCTATACTCACTCTGAAGGCTCTAAGAATGAATCCTTGTTTGCCTCCGTCCTGGCTTCCGGTGGTTGTCAGCAATACTTGGTGTTCCCTGGCTTGTAGACACATGATTCCGTTCTGTCTCCCTCTTCACGTGGCACTCTCCTCTCTGTGTGCCTCAGTGTCCCTGTGTCTTCATATGGCCTTCTTATATACCAGTCATTGGAGTTAGGGCTAACCCTAATCCAGTATGACCTCATCTTTACTTGATTCCATCTGCAGAGAATGTATTTCACTTTCATCGGTACCGGGGGTTAGGACTTCAGCATATTTGCTGGGGGGCAGCACAATTCAACCCACAACAGACTTGTATCTAGAATTATAAAACAATCTTAAAACTCAACAGAAAAAGACAATTTAATTTTTAAAAGGGGTAAAGGATTTGAATAGACATTTCTCCAAAGAAGACATAAAAGTCGGCATAAGCACACGGAAAGATGCTTGATACCGATCAAAACCACGAGATATCATTTCATACCCATTAGGATGGCTAAACTAAAAAAGACAATAATGTGTTGATGAGGATGTGGAAAATTGGAACCCTTACACATTGCTGGTGGGAAGGTTCAATAGTGCAGGAGCTTTGGAGAACAGTTTTGGCAGCTCCTGAAGATGTTAGACATAATTACCTTATGACCCAGCAATGCTCCTCCTACGTGTGTATATACCCAAGAGAACTGAAAACATATGTTCAAACAAAAACATGTATATGAATGATCATTGCAGCATTATTTGTAGTAGTCAAAAGGTCAAAATAGCCCAAATGTTCATCAGCTGATAAATGGATAAAGAAAATGTGGTATATCTATGCAACGGATTATTGTTTGGCAGTAAAGGTGGTAAAAGATAATACAAACGATTGACACATGCTACAACATGGATAAACCATGGATAAACCTTGAACACGGTTATGTTAAGCGAAAGAAGCCGGTCATACGAGAATACGCACTGTATGGTCCCGATGATATGAAACGTCCAGAACGGGCAAATTTATTGAGACATAAAGCAGGTCAGTGGTTGCCTAGTGCTGGGGGATGGAGAGAATAGAAAGTGACTGCTCGTGAGTTTAGGGTTTCTCTTAGGGGTGGTGAAAATGTTCTAAAATTAGATAGCGGTGGTGCTTTCGGAACTCTGTGAATATGCTCAAAACCATTGAACTGTACATTTTACAGGGTGAATTTTGTTGTGTGTAAATTATATCTCAATAAAGCTGTTAAAATCACTGACATAGAAAACGACCTAGCAGCATCATATGCTATCACTTATATGTGGAATCTTTTAAAAAAAATGGTACGAATGAACTTGTATACAAAATGGAAACAAACTCACAGACATAGAAAACAAACTTACGGTTACCAAAGGGGATAGTGGGGGGGGGGATAAATTAGGAGTTTGGAGTTAGCAGATACAAACTACTATATATAAAATAAACAAATAGGTCCTACTGCAGAGCACATCCTATAATAAATGATAATGGAAAAGAATAAGAAAAAGAGACAGACATATATAACGGATAACGGACTCACTTTGCTGGGCACCTGAAACTAACAACATTGTAAACCAACTATACCTCAATTTAAAAAAAAAAAAAGGTGCAGTTCTTTGTGAGGGGAAGCGGATGTTAGGAAACTTGAGGAAAGTGGTAACAATTTGGAATCCTCACTCAAAAGAATGGGGGAAAGAGCTGTGTGAGTTACGCTAGGTCAGCTACAGCAGCCAGCCGCCCCCAACTCTCAGTGGCAGAGCACAGGCAAGTTTCTTTCATCCAGTTGTCTGATCCTAGCCAGGTCACCATCTTTGGTGGGTACTCTTCTCCAAGCGGCGCCTCAGGGACCTAGGTTCTTGCCATCTTTTGTCTCTGCCCTCGTTGAGAACTTGGGCGCCCTCTTCTTTCAGCTGCTGGCTGGGGAAAGGAGAGTGGAGGGTTGAGAGTTCTGTGATCTAGGTCTGGCGGAGGAGCTGGAAGCTCTCTTCCACTCACAGTGCACTGGCCGGAACTGGGTCTCATGACCACACCTCCCTGCGGGGGAGATTGGCGCATACCATCTGCTCGTGTGCCCGAGAAGAAAAAGGAAACAGGTGTGCTGACCAGCTAGCCAGCCTCTGTCACAAGGGCTGACCAAGGGCAAGGAGAAATGTGGCAGGCTCAGAGCCCAGCTGGAGGTGGCATGGGTTTGTGGTCACCAGTGAGAGTAGGCCTGCCTCGTCCCCCCCCACCCCCCACCCCCCGCTCTTCTTGGTGGTACAGTCCCAGGTCGGAAGTACTGCTACGGGGCACATTCCTGCTGGTGCTTGTAGCCCGGCTTCCATTAGTAACGCCTGGGGAAGGATGTAAAGCCCAGGGCAACCTGGAGCATTTTAGCATCTCACCAATGGAATGACAAAGCCACATTGTCGGTCAGAGGGGAGCGAGAGATGAATGTGGGAAATAAACCGCTGTTTCTTTGCACTTGGACATGGGATGAATAAAAATAAGCATCTGTCCCCTTTTAAGATTGTGCTTTAAATAGAAATCTGCCCCAGGCCCTTCATGATCTTTTTCTTCTTGGCTTGCTTGGAGTGTCCTTCACTCCCAGCCACATCTGCTCCTTTGTGGCCGAGGGACTTGAGCTCTGCTTGGGAACCAGGTCGCCTGAGTGGATCCCTCCGATGGAAGCTGCCTCCTCCGAGTACCTTATGTTTTCAGGGCTGCCATGACAGACCGGCTATTTTAGTGACATTTCTGTAGTGATTGTCCCTGCCCTTCTAGATAAGTGCTGCCTGTCTTTCTTGACAGCCTGTTTGTTTGTGTCTAGCTGCTAAGGCCATAGTGAAAGTCACCTTTACTGGCCTGTCCTTGTTTTCAGTGGCACTTGTCTCTTGGTGTAATGCTGGACGTTTAACGAGCTTTGTTTATGGAGAGTGTAAGATGGGATAGGACTGCCTCTTCTTTTGTGGCATCAGCCCCCGTGGGCTTTGCTGAAAGGCATGCTGGGACCTTGAGGACAGGCTGGCAGGAAGAGGGGAAGGGGGAGCACCAGGGCCAGGGAGAGTGATTCTGCTGAGATTGGGCCCTTAGAGAAGACGGCCGACTGTCCAAATCACAACGGCCGAGGTTTGGGGTCATGGTGGGTGGGGTCTGGGCTGACGTCAGTGCCCAAGGGTCTGGTGCATGGAAGAGGTTTCCGGTTGGTCGCTGTGTTTGCCTGTCTTGTCCTCCCCTAATCCGTTGTCTATACTCCTGCAGAGTGCAAGGCACAAATCCGGTCACATCACTCCCCGGTTCACATTCTTCCATGGCTTCTTATGGCTCTTCCTGGTAGCATCTAAATGAATTGGTTTTCGAGATCATATGAGTCTGTTCCCAGCCTCTCTCCAGCCTCATCTCTCCATCTGTCTCCCTAGACTCATCGCTTTGGTCCCGGTTCTAAGATTGCTCAGGATCCTCTTATATGGAGAGCTCTCTAGCTCCTCCAGCTTCACCTGGTCCTGGCCTTTGTGCCCCTTTCTCCTAGTTGCCTTGTTGACTAACTCCTTCACTGAGCCAGCAGCCACTGCACTGTGTCTCCCTCTCCACGCCAGGTATCTCGCTCTGTTGTAATTTCGTGTTCGTTTTTGTGCGCCTCCACGACACCGAAAACTTGGTAGGCTCAGGGACCATGTCTCATTCCCCATCATACTCCCAAGTGTTTTAGTCAGGGTGGACTAATTTCTGTAACACAGACCCCCAGACATCTAAGTGACTAATGTCTTGCCCACATGACAATTCATTGTGGGTGTTCAGTAGATGGCATTCCACACAGTTACTCAGAAATCTAGGCCCCTTTCTTGTTATAGCTCTCTCATCCCCTAGGGCTGTTTTCTTTTTCCAAGTCTGCCTCTGACAGGCAAATGGGAGAAGGGACAATGGAGATCGTATGAGTGTTCTTATGGGTCACGCTCGGAAGTTATTCAGTTGGCCAGAACTCAGTCACGTGACCACATATAATTGCAGGGGATGCTGGGAAATGGCATCCAGCAGTGAGCAGGCTGGGTGAGCAAGTAGCTGGTCTCTGACACCCCAGTGCTTGCCTCGCGCATGGTGGGAACTGAGTAAATCTTTGTTGAATTTGTTGAACGGGTGAACATTGTATGCTAGGCTCCATCTTGATTCTTAGGTGATTTAATTTACTCGTCAGGAGGGACATGTGATAACAGATCACAGAGAAAGCGCCCAGCGGATTCCAGGGGCCCGAGCACCGTGGAAGTGTTACAGACAGTGGCAGAGGGAAGGGCAGTGTAGTCTGGGAATCTGGCACCCAGACAGCGAGGTGCTACCCTTCCAAGTCCTCCAGGGGGACAGATTTTTATTAATACTAAAAGTTATTTTCTCAGAGGGGACAAAAGAGATAACAGAGAGGAGGAGTGAGGACTGCTTCTTTAATTTTGTAGAAGGTAATGGTGTCAGCTTTTTTCACACGTTGCTGCTAGGTGTATATGGAGGAAGAGCGTGGCATGCCCGTGCATGTGCCCGGCTGCCTCTCTCTCTCCTGCCCGGGGGGGAGCAGGTGTGTAACACATGTGACGTGGCCATTCTCTCTTGCATGGTCAGAACATCCCTGAGGCCATGCTCCCTTCTGATTGAAGTGTCCACCTGGGCTTCTCCTACGACCCAGCCCCCCTATGGGTGCAAAACCTCATTCCCCACACAGATAGGAAGATGCAAGAGAACCACGTGGTGATAGCTACCGGCGACCAACAATTTAGTTTGCAAATTAACCTCCAAAGACTCACCTTCCGGATGGGCTGGGATATAATAACTCCTTGCCCGTGGGTGGCTCTAGAATCTTCCAAAGCACTTTCTCACACCTTATCTCATTTCACCCTCATCACGACATGGGGAGGTCAGAAAAGCCAAGGGTGATTATGTCTACTTTACAGATGAGCAAACCGAGGCTCACATACCTCAGCTGACTTCCTCAAGCCCGTGGGGCTGCTCTTCCACACTGGCCATCTCCACCTCGGGCCCCATTGCTCACATCTGCAAACTGTGTTCCAGAAGATTCCCTCATGGCTTGCGATTCGGGAGACTGGAAAATATGTCTGATGGCCGACCTTCCCTCTCAACACTGCCCGTGTATTTTCCTGTCTAAACCAGCGGGTCTGCAAGAAGCTACCACACGATCCTCCCCGGTGTTTAGATCCTGCGTGCTGCGGATTGTGACCTCCCTCCGAGTGCTGGCAGAGAAAACCAAAGACGGCTAAAACCATTTCCTAGTTGCCGCGCCCCACGTCCCAGTTAATTAAAACAGGGGCTAGGTGGGGTTGTACCTTGGGACTCTTTCTTATTAAAACAAAACCAGACCAAATGCCCAGAGCTGGATGTTTCCATAACTGTCCACATGCGCGCTTGCTGGCAAGCACGAGTGTCGTATTCCCAGGACTCCTTAGCACTCTCTCCCGACCTCACTCAGACGGAAAGCCGACATTAACCTTGCTATCCTATCTAATTAACGGTGAAGGCTGTAGTTTGCGCAAGTCTGCCATAATCTGGTTTCTGGGTTTTGCCGGCACAGAGGAGGAGGGAAATGCTGAAGGCTGGCTATAATGTGGGAGGATGCAGGAAGGGGGCAGAGGGGGTCAGGATGAGTTCCTTACCCCACGGAACCTAAAGCAGAATTTCTACCATCAGAATCCTCACAGTGCAAAGAAGGTATCCTGGTGGAGGAAAGGATGGCTAATGTCAGTTCCGAAACCTCCCTCCCTCCGTCCCACTGGCTCAGGTATACCTGGGAAACCCCCATCTTCTGGCATGGTCTCGCATGCATTGTTCTCTCAGAGGCAGAGCATGACCGCCGTCTAATAGAATCTACGTTGGTATCTGTCTCAGCAAATCCCTTTCCATGTTAAAAGATTAATGTGGTAAATCCAGAGTTAGCGGGAGATTGTGATGTTTCCTCTTCTGCCATCAGAGACTTGTTGATTACCACTGTTTTCTGTTTTCCTTTCCTGCTCTCCCCTCACATCCCGATAAACCATAGTTTGAAGCCGTCCTCCAGTTTCTCGCTTTTCCTAATAGTAATAAAAAGCCCAAACAATTTGGATGGCATCTGTGCTTCGTCTAACAGAGAAGTTACAGGTCTATATGATCTGGCCTAAGGTCCCTTGTGTGAGGTTGACATGAAGAAGTAGTGCTTGGTCCGTAGAATTTGAGGAAAGGCTCTGAATAGCAGGCGGTCTCTGAGGAACACTGATACTGCTTTTCGGAGGGATTATTTTGCCACTGTTCAGGTAGGAATTCAAACCTGCTTCTGTCACTCTTCCTGACAGCCTCGTGGTGTGCTTACTTCAGATACTGTGCTATGTGCTACGCAATGACCACTTGCTTTGAATTGTACATTAAGACATGTTAGCATAGAAGCTTTTCTGCGAGCCGAACATTTGCCTAATGGCGCTGAGGATGAGGCTGTGACTAGTTCATCTTTTGCGAGCACCTGCTGTTCACAGGGCACCATACTGGTCAGACTCCTTCCTTTCGAGATATTCCAGGGTAAGTCAGCCAGTCCGAGACCAGCTCAGGGAGAAGATGGTGAGATTCTGAAGACCATGTGGTGAGAAGGCCATGGGGTGTTTGTCCCCCAACCTACCCACTGGTTATTGATTCTGCTCATGGTTGAGCAGTATGTGCACTTCTATGAAGAACAATGAGTTGATCAGTAATTGTGTATTACCTGGTTCAACTCCTAGCACGATCTTTAATAGCACGTGGTAGGTGCTCAGCAAGTGTTTGTGGGGTTGAAGTACAGTAATATGTTTGCTCAATGTACTTCCCATTAGATTTTGAGTTCTTTGGCATCAGGGCCCATGTATCATTGGCATTTGTGTCCCCAGCTCCACGCCCAGTGCCTGACACATAATGAATATTTATTGTGCTTCCACAGAACACCTATCTGTCTGTTAGGGATCGTTCAAATCCCCCCTTCCTTATGATGAGCCCTTTTTCATCCTAGTGTCCTAGTCCTGAGAGAAATTCCTTTCATGTGATCACCAACTCATCTCATCGTATGCCCATATGACTAGTCCCAATGTGTATTAGTCAGATCAGGCTGACATAACAAAGCACCACAGACTGGGTGGCCTAAACGACAGAAATTTATTTCTCATAGTAATGGAGGCTGGAAGTCCAAGGTCGAGGTCCTGGTCTATTCAGTTTCTGGTGAGAACTCTCTTCCTGGCTTGCAGGTGGCCCCATCCTCACTGTATCCTCACATGGTGGAGAGAGAGAAAGAGCTCTCTGGTGTCTCTTCTCATAAAGACACTAATTCTGTTGGATCAGGGCCCCATTCTTATGACCTTATTTAACTTCAGTTACCTCCTTGGAGGCCCCATCTCCAAACGGAGTCACACTGGGGGATTAGGACTTCAAAATATGAATTTGGGGTGGGCACAAGCATTCAGTTGATAACACAATGTACTTGTTGCCTAATGTAACATCTGGAATTTCCTGGTCAAGAAAAGGGTGATGAAAAATCAACGCAGTACTAGACTGTTCCTGTAAATAAGCATAGTACCGTGCATGAGACGTCTGAAAGGAGGCAGGTAGGAGCACTTGATGAAAGTCTGTGGTCGATTGAACCTAATTTTACCATGCCCTTGTCTTTTCCTTTCATTATGAATTTCTTTTTGAATCCACGGGAATTTTCCTGAACATGTCTATTGCAGAAAGATACTCACGTTTTGAAGACAGGGCAGCAGTAGTCAAAGGAAGTGGAATAGGAAAGTCAGGATAAGCTGGGTTATGCTGTGATGATAAACATCCCCCAAATCCCAGCGGCTCACTGTAACAAAAGTTTGTTTCTCCTTCCCACTCCGTGCCTAAGGTGTGTCAACAGGGGTGCTCTGCTAGTTGTAATTGTTCTGGGATCCAGGCTGACGGATGTTCCATTTTGACACATGTGTCACGAAGGGGAACGTAGTAAATGGCATACTGCCTCTTTAAGGTTTCCCCTTCATGCTTATCCTTGATTGGCTAAAGTAAGCCACATGGCCACATCTAACCGCAAAGAGACTGATGAAATGAAGGAGGAAAGGTAGAGTGTCTGGTGCTTCAAAAAGGCTTTATCCTTATGATGGGGTAATAATGAGGCTTAGGTAAATGCGGCTAGAACTTCAGCAGAATTTGTGGCACAAATGAGAAGTTTTAAAATTCTTTAAAAAAAAAATCTGTTTGCAAAAGAGCTCTCACAGCTAGGATTTCTTGCCTAGCTGAGCGTTTCTGTGCCTGGAATGAGATCCAGAGAATGAAACCATTTTTCGTTGAGATCGTGAGAGTTGCCTTTCAAGTGTCCATAGAGTATAAATAACAATAGCCTCAAAGAAACAATTAAAAGCTCTCCAGGTGGCTTATCTCAGATCCACTGAGAAATGAAAACCCCCAAACATGCCAAAACATTAAAAAAAAATGGCCATGTCTGAGGGTGGTCTCCTTGTAATGATAAAGCTTTCTCCCCATCCTTCCTGAAAGTGATACCAGTGTGATGTTAGCAGAGTATCGCTGTCTGGAAGGGGATGGCTGAATCTGGTGGGATTACGTTTGAGCTGCATAAACACAGGTTGAATTAAGCGTGGTGAGTTGATGATGGGGAGCGGAGAAAGAGTCAAGACCTTCCGTTGAGATAATAACTAGTTCATTATCTACCCAGATAAAGGTCGTACAGGCTTTCAGCAACAGCATGGAAAGGAGACTAGACTGACCTTTCTGACAGCAACTCTCTGCTCCATTTTTGTAAAAAACAGACCTTAGAACACCAGTGAGTAAGGAAATTATTGTTCCTTCTGACACCCTTCCTTCCCCTTCCCTAGCCTGCCCAGTACACAGGCCTTTCACGCCCATTGATTTTGGAGTGGCTGCCTTTGTTTAAACTACTTATAATGGAAAATTTCTGGAAAAATCTCAAATAAGCCCATGAATAAATGTTATTAGATTGCACCTCCCGCATGTTTTTGGGGTTTTTTTTTGCGGTACGCGGGCCTCTCACTGTTGCGGCCTCTCCCGTTGCGGAGCCTGTCTCCCGTTGCAGAGCACAGGCTCCGGACGCGCAGGCTCAGCGGCCATGGCCCACGGGCCCAGCCGCTCCGCGGCATGTGGGATCTTCCCGGACCGGGGCACGAACCCGCGCCCCCCTCATCGGCAGGTGGACTCCCAACCACTGCGCCACCAGGGAAGCCCCATCTCCCGCATTTTTACACTCTTTCCCACCTCTTCCTCACTCCTCAATTTTGTCTTCACATCAAAAGGCAAAAATGCTGTCACTTAGTCAAAGGAAGCTTCTGCCTCTTGTCCTGAATCTTCCAATCGTCCTTCAAAGAGCCCGTTATGGATCCTTGGAAGGAGCCGGCCTGCCGTATTGTCTTTGTGTGGAACTTAGCAAGCGTTGTGGTGTGGATGGGGTGCTTGCGCTCGGAACGAGAAATGATAGTTCCGAGGGGCTTTCGAGACATTCAGGATATTTTGGCACCTAAGTTAAGCAACAGCAGCTTAAACTTTCCCCGGGAGATGGTGCTTTTGGCTAAGTGTCATAAAAGTGTTACCCCAAAGCCAAAGATTCCGATGAGGTTTCGAGTGAATGATTTTTCCCTTACTCATTTTGCATAATCGTTTTAATACGCAGTCATTTTAATATGTTCTGTAACGGACTGGCAAACCCTGGGCAATATATTTTCTTTCCACTACCTTAGAAACCTTGTCAGTAGAATGAAGCCTAGTAATACAGATTTCTTACGTGACAATCATTTTTCTTTGTGAGAGGAGTTGCTTCAGTAAGAGGAATGGCCTGTGTTGAATGTCAGATCATAACGAGGCCTCCTGGCTCCAATAAATTACATTTGCTCTAGGTTGACTATCTATGGAATGAGGTCATGTACCCTTGATCCAAATCATGAATGTGACAGTCTGCATCTACGTACAGAATAACCCAATCATTGCTACCCTACAAAATTTCATCACCGTCTCTGTCATCTGTAGGGCATGGGTTTGACGGAGGATGACGGGAATGATGTGTATTATGCTCAGCCCTTAGCCTCAGACAGTCAAAGCCTTACATTTAGATTTTTCCAAAAAGATAATTTCATATCACCTAGGGATAATTAATGGGTTCCGTGTGAGAACTGAAATCAGAATTGTTAAATTTAGAAATAGAGGGGAAAATGGAATATTCCTTGAAATAGATTCAGATAGTATAGAATAAGTCGTGACCAGATTCTGTAACCGTTTCCTCTCCCTGGCTGCCTGCCCCATGTTTATATTCTCCCCACATGCACTTTTAAACACACAACACGAGAAAAAAGAACGTGAGCGATAAGAACGAGTAATTTTGGGGGGAAATAGGATCATGTCATCTGGTAAGGGGTAAGTGGATGTTATACCCAGGAAAGAGATGTGTGAGAAATGTATTAGAATTACACGTAGCTTCATACTTTTTGGTGACAGGGGGTTTCAGTTGGCTGTCCAGCGGTCCCTGATTGTTGTACACCTTCCTGAATTTTGCACTGAGATAGAATGAAATGAAAGTGAACGATAGTAAATGTAGTTATGGAGTTGTGTGCGTCTGTCCATACGAAATAATAGGAAAAATCCTGTGCACGTATGAAGCTCTTGAAACACATCTGAGTACTATTTGTGTAGCTCCGTTTCAATGATATTTACACGCTTAAGTAATGTATTTAGAGTACATATCATATGTTAGAGTAATATATATCTATTATAGCATCATATCAAGAACATAGCTCAAAAACATTTCCAAAGAAATTAAGGTTCAAAATAAAGGTAGTAACTATACTAAGTCTCAAAAGTTTCTCTTATCCGAATTCTTAGCCTGTCATGATACTTAACAACAGCTTCCAGTAATTTGGGGAAAAAAAGAGTTCAGAGCTTGTTGAATCAGACCTGAGCAATAAGTACAGGCTGATTTATGTGTGAGCGAGAAGGTATTCGTTGTCTTCATCAGGGATTGGCAAACTTTCTCTGTAAAGATTTAGATAGTAAATTTTTTAAGTTTGCAGGCTATACAGTCTCCGTTGCAACTTCTCAACTTTGTCATTGTAACTCAAGAGCAGCCACAGACAATATGTGAGTGAGTGAGCACGGCTGTGTCCCAATAAAACTTTATTTATAAAAACAGATGATGGGCCAGTTTGGCTGGGGGCCTGAAGTTTGTCAGTCCCCGATGTTTAACTAGGAAGCTTTTTAAGTGTAGCCTAATGGAAAAGCAATGTATAGATAGCACCTAGTTGAATTTGAGAATGGTTGTATATTTAGTGCATGCCTGTGCACCCAAATGTGTGTGTGTGAGTGACGCACGCACACAAGAACACACAAGAATAAGATGGAGTATCTAGAGGCCTTTTTAAGATCAGTCCAGAAGAATTCCTGTATATGTAATTTTGTCTTACAGCAAATAAACGCGCCCCATTTTCTAAATAAATATTCTGATTCTCTCTGGGATTGTGGCTACCTTACCCATCTAAAGTTCATGCCGTGTTGTCATTGCTGTCTTTTCTCCTCTCAAGTTCATTGCTTCATGATCGTAGGGGCTGCTTAATTAATACTCTTTAGTGGTGACGATGTTATTCACGTGGGCTTTTTTTTTTTTTAATGTGGGCTATGCAAGTCGCCTTTGTTATGAGTCATTCTCTATTGATGTCATTATACAGTCTTCGAGGAGGCATTAATTGAAACGAAACCACAGGTTTGGTCAGATCAGTCTTTTCAGACTCTCTTCAAAATACTTTTCTTCCTTCCCAGAAAAAAACAACAACAACAAAGAAAACTGTAGTCATTTGCCCAGAAATGGGAGAGGACAGTGCTTTCCTACGCGATCAGTCTGTTTGCTTTGAGAAGTGGATTTACTGGGATGATAAAGCTGGCTTGTACTACCAGCTCACCTGTTTGTCCTCAGGGGAACTATCACTCTTTATTAATCCTTTTACACTGGAAACGTTGAAATGATAGACAGTTTCAAAAGTTGGACTAAAAAAAGCTGATAAGCATTGAAAAAAAAAGCCTCTTCTACTTCAGATACGTGCTGGGTCAGCATCCGGGAGCGTCTCCTTACGAGAGACAGCCAGTCAGATGTGCTGTGCCTTTTTATAGCTGGGTCTGCCTTGTATTTGTGAAGCTCTGTCTTTAAAGAGATTCAGGCAGCGGGTCTTACTTTCTAACTCTTGGACTAAACATCTTTCTTTCCTTTTTTTTTTGCCAAAGAAATAACTAATTTGTTTTCCTAAATAGGAAGAATTTCAGTTAAAAGGCTGATTTTCACTCACGAAATGACAGGGCAACAAGTTTAGAAGTTCAAATGAGAAATGCAGATATCATTTACATTTTATTTCTAGGAAATGACCTTTTATTTTCCTAAAGAGTTTTCTTGAGATCCCCTCCCTAGAAGAAGGGGTATTCTGCCCCCCTCCCCGCCTTCAGCCATAACGGATACCGTCTGAGTTTTCTAAGGCAGCACAAAGCACACACAAATGGTCAAAAAAAAATGAAAAGAAGAGAAGAGTTAATGTAGACCTTTTTGAGGCACCCCTCAAAAAAACCGTCAAAAGGCATATGGAAACAGAATAACCCCTTCATCATGGGAGGGAGCTCATTTTAGCAAAATCTAAATGAAATCCAGTTAGACACTTCTTAACATGGGGAAGCCTGAGGAAACATTCTTGTAATTTTTTTTATTGATCTCATTTCCTTTTGACGCACCTCACATCTCCACCGAAAGCCTGGAAAGCCACACCAAATGACATTGGCTCATCCTTTTTTATTATTAATTTTTATTGGAGTATAATTGCTTTACAGTGCTGTGTTAGTTTCTCCTGTACAGCAAAATGAATCAGCTATATGTGTACATATATGCCCTCTTATTTGTTTTCTTAAAAAATTAATTATATTATTATTATTATTATTTTTTGTGGTATGCGGGCCTCTCACTGTTGTGGCCTCTCCCGCTGCGGAGCGCAGGCTCCGGACGCGCAGGCTCAGCGGCCGTGGCTCACGGGCCCAGCCGCTCCGCGGCATGTGGGATCTTCCCGGACCGGGGCACGAACCCGTGTCCCCTGCATCGGCAGGCGGACTCTCAACCGCTGCACCACCGGGGAAGCCCCTAATTATATTATTTATTTTTGGCTACGAAGGGTCTTCGTTGCTGTGCACAGGCTTTCTCTAGCTGCGGCGAGCGGCGGCTACTCTTCGTTGCGGTGCACGGGCTTCTCATTGCGGTGGCTTCTCTTGTTGTGGAGCTCGGGCTCTAGGTGCGTGGGCTCAGTAGTTGTGGCGCACGGGCTTAGTTGCTCCGCGGCATGTGGGATCTTCCCAGACCAGGGATCGAACCCATGTCCCCTGCATTGGCAGGCGGATTCTCAACCACTGTGCCACCAGGGAAGTCCATCCCGTCTTATTTGGATTTCCTTCCCATTTAGGTCACCACAGTGCCTTAAGTAGAGTTCCCTGTGCTATACAGTAGGTTCTCATTTGTTACCTGTTTTATACATAGTATCAATATGTATTGATACGTATGTGTGTCAATCCCAGTCTCCCGATTCCTCCCGCCCCCTCCGTTTCCCGCCTCCTTTTTAAATGTTAGCACCCCTTGGGGCCCGGGCTACTACTTCTGGGCATTTTCTCCACCAGGTTTTATTAGGGGGCACTGGCGCAGACAGTGTCCAGATGAGAATTTGTTTTCCCTTCCTTCCTTCTGTGGCAAACCACCCACGTTCTCGTCACCTTAGTCTGCTTCTTTGTAAAATGAGCTAATCCTTCGCATAAGGCGGCAGCGGGCAAAGGCGTAAAAGTCACCTGAGGGGGGAAGGAGAGAAATGAATCCGTGTGGCTCCGGGTGCAGTGGTGCCTCTGTAGATCCCCTCAGCACGTGCAGTTACGGATGTTAGTGTGACAGTTCGGTCCTTTCATCATCGGCAGTGGTGTGCTTTCCTGTGCTATCTGTTCTGAAAAATACGTGCGCTTTCAAGTTTTTCATTTCATAACGTTGTCTCCCCTCGGTGAAATAATTGGGTAATGTGTGGAAAAGGGCGCCTCTTCTTAGCGGGGCCTGTTGGCTCCAAGAGGTTGCTAGCTGTGTGGTCATTAGCAGCAGCAAGGAAATGGCATCCTTGCCGCTTTTGCGAACGGGATCCACCGGGACCCGAGAGGTGGGCGACTGACGGAGCGGCCGGGGCCTCAGCAGTTTTAGCAGAAGGGGAAAAGGGAAATAAGGACTTGTCTAGCCTCTGATGTTTCCGTGCATCCACTCTGCAAAGCAGGTGAGGATAATGAATTCCCCTTTAAGACGGGCAGCACAGAGGGAAAGACAGACAGATGTACACACGCACACTGAGGCTGAACAACGAGATGAGAGATCCAGGGTGGAGCAGCAGGGCCCTCAGTCATGGGTCTTTGGAGTCATCTTTAATCTTCGCCCTTCCAGGAAAGGGGGGTAGAAAGGCAGAAGAGAAAATGGTGAATATTACTCAGCCGTAAAAAAGAATGAAATATTGCCATTTGCAGCGACATGGCTGGACCTAGAGATGATTATGCTTAGTGAAGTAAGCCAGACAGAGAAAGACAAATATCATATAATATCACTTATATGTGGAATCTAAAGAAATGGTATGAAAGAACTTATGTACAAAACAGAAATAGATTCACAGGCATAGAAAACAAACTTACGGTTACCAAAGGGGAAAGAGGGAGGAGGGATAAATTAGGAGTTTGGGATTAACAGATACAAACTACTATATATAAAATAGATAATCAACAAGGACCTACTGTATAGCACAGGGAACTCTACTCAGTATCTTGTAATAACCTCTAACGAAAAAGAATCTGAGAAAGAATATTTATATATATGTATATACATGTATAACTGAATCACTTGCTGTACACCTGAAACTAACAGAGCATTGTAAATTAACTATACTTCGGTTAGAGAAATGGTTATTAAAAAAGAAAAAGAAATTGGCACAGCAGCAGTTCTCTGTTGCCCTTGGCAACACTGCAGGAGGTCGGTGGGGGGGGGGACGACTGGCGTCTTGGGAGCAGGCCTGCCCTGCCCTGGGGAGGTCACGGGACATCACAGAGGGGTGGACATCTCTCTGGGGAGGGCTAAGCAGTGTGGTGATCACGAGACTGCGCTGGCAACAAGCAAACCTTCCTTGCTGGACACTGCGGCTCTACCTGGTTCCTTCTAGCACCTTCTGAACATGGTCCCTGGGGCAGTCTATAGTCCCCTTATGGACCCTGTAGGACTCCCCCCCCACCCTGCCCCAGTTCAGTGTATCAATTCATCAAAGTAAAATCTGGCCAAGAATAAGAGTGGGGAATGAAACAATCCCCCAGACTCCTCTCTCCTCCCCCTTCCTGAGTCTCCATGGTGTCGGATGGCTGGTTGCAACCATTTACTTCTGATTGAGCGCTCTGATTTCTTTAGTCTCTTATCTCCTCCTCCCCCACCCCATTCACCCCGGTCCCCTCTGCTCTCCTCTCCCCACAGCGTTGGTAAGAAAGAGGCAGCCTTGAATTCAAACATAATTGCTCGGTAGGGGGGACTTCCTTGAAAAAACCTCAAATTTTTGGGCTGTAACAGTGGAAATCTGTTTGAACCCTTGAACTTCCTTTATTGTTGAAATGACCACCTACAGAAACATGCTGGGGGAAAGTAGCAGAAGCACAGTGGTCCCTTTTATGGGAAAAACAGTAGCTGGAATTATTTCACTTTTGCAAGAATTCTATAATGAGGAGGCATTTCTGAAGGGGAGTGTGGAGCAAACATTCCACAAGTTGGAGATGTCTGGGCTGCGATCGGGATATTGTAATAATCGATGCTTCTGGGGCTTGGGAACAAGAGTCTTCATTCTTTTTTTGACCACGAGCACAAAAGCTGGTAACTGTGGCGTTTCTGTCTACTTTCGTTGCCATTTGCAGGGCTCTGCTCGGGATACTGGGGATTTTCAGACACACAGCAACAGTAGGGAGGAGAAGGGTTTTTGCCTCTTATGAAGTATAATTGGCACGCTATGACTGTCCTGTAGTTTCCAGCGAACAGATTGCGTGAACTCTCTCTTCGGTTCACCCAGGCACTAGGATATCTTCCATTTATGGAGGCCCTTTCACTGGGTGTGCTGGGGAGGGCTCGTGGGTGGACACACACTGATAAATCTGGGAAGATGTTGCTTTATGTCTCTCTCCCCCTTCGTCCTCCTCCAACTCATCTCCAATGTTGTCATTTTTTTTTTTTTAATCTTTGGGCGCACTGTGCAGCATGCCGGATTACGGGATCTTAGTTCCCTGACCAGGGGTCGAACCCGTGCCCCCTGCGTTGGAAGCATGGAGTCTCAACCACTGGACCACCAGGGAAGTCTCCAATGTTATCATCTTAAAACAGAAAGAGCCTGTCATTTCTCTGCTTAAGAAACGCCTATAGCCCCCACCTTTAAAGATAAAGGTGAGACTCCTTAGCAGGGCATAGGTCTGCCTCCAGCCCACTTTTTCAGCTCATGCCTTTGAGCTCTGCCACGTCCCCGGAGCTCCAACCCGCACACACAGTGTGTATACCTGCACCCGCCATGTCTGTTTCACTTCCCTGCCTAGGCTGTTCCCACTGCTTCCGTGCCCTTTGTTCTCCTGTTCACTGGAAACAACTCCTACTCAGACTTCAAGCCCCAAGCCAAACGTCACTTCCTCCCTGAAGTCTTCCCTAATTTCAGCATCTGTTCTCTCCCTCCATTTTGCTGCCAAAATATTCTCCTGTTTTACAGATATTCCTCTGGACAGTACTTACCACATGGGGCCATAATTATTTGTGACATGCCTGTTGCAGTCCGCTGCCAGCCTGGTGAGGGCGGGGAACAGGTCTTCTTTCTTCTGCTTTGGCTTCTCGGGGCCCAGCAGAGTCCCTGACATCCAGTGGGCGTTCAGTAAATATTTACTGAATGAATGAATGGGGCCCATGAGGAAATTGTGGAAGTGTGTGTGTGTGTTTGTGTGTGTGTGTGTGTGTGTGTATGAGAGAGAGAGAGAGAGAGAGAGAGAAGTTACTGCGATTAGTCTTGTCATCTAATTACAAGATTACAAGAGTCATCGTTTTCTTGAAATGAGCATTGAAAGAGGGGATGTTTCCTTCCAGAAATAGCAAGAAAATTACATCTACCCTCTTTATCAGCCTTCTGGACAGACACCCAGTATTGATAGGAGATGACACAATGCTTCTGTACTTTACTGAGATTTGTGGGTCTGTGTGAATTTCAGAAGACACACACACATACGCAAACTCTCGGTTTAAAAAACACACACATCGACATTTTTTTTCATTGCGTTATTACATTACCAGGGGTCAGCAAACTTTTTCTGTAAAGGGCCAGATAGTAAATATTTTAGGCTTTGTGAGACATGTAGTCTTTTTTTAGAACTACTCAAGTTGGCATTGTAGAGAGAAGGCAGCCATAGACAATACATAACTTACAAAACATAATTTAAAAAAAAAGATTTTTAACCTTACATACAGAGTCTCTGCTTTTGAATAGTGAATACTCAGCAGTGACTTTATCTTAAAATTATTTTTTCCTGCAACTTTTTGGGACTACATAAACCACATGAAGGGGGATACAGTGGGAGCAAATGCCCTGAGAATGGGTGATCAGAAGATTGGAATCAGTTTTGTTTTCATGTCAACCACAAATATTTATGATGAAATTCTTCAAACTGCCACAAGTAAAATAAAATGCAATACAAAATCCAAGTTTTTGGCAATAAGTTTACTTACTTACGCCCTCCACGGTTCATTTTCTCATTTGCAATGGTTAAACGTTGGCTTATCTGAGAAAGATGAATTTTTCCAGAGAAGATTACTGTTTCTTTTTGGCATTGCGTTGATCAGAACATTTAGAATTGGGCATCAAAAATATGTTTGTAGAAGTCACAGCATGGTCAGGGTGTCTGCATATTTGGTAACAGGGCTGCAGAGTATTCCGTGAACCACTCTAGCTAGCGATGTGCGTTTGGATGAGGAATAAGGGACCATGGGTTTTGTGCGTCAATGTCATGCCTTTGGTTAATTTTGCAATTTCTTGTTTTGTCAGCTGTGGCCTTTCTTTGCAGCCACATTCACAGAGGCCTCATTTTAGGCAACTCGGGTCCGGATCATGTGTGCCACCTGAGAGCACGGGGACAGCAGTCCGGAAATGGCAAGTCCCACAGAAGCGTGGGCTTTGATGTCACTGTTTATCATGGGGCTGCTCGCATCTCCACTTAAGCGTGGAGCTCATTGACTTCACTGCAGAATATTTGCAAGGTTGTAGCCTGTTCTTGTACGTCGAGAGCTTCCGACAACACTAAGCAGTAAGAAATCAATGCAAAAAGAAGAGATAAACGACAAGGAGCTGACTGATGAATGAATGTGTTAATACCTAAATATTATGAGAAAGCAAGATGGTGCATTCAGAGAATTCATTCCTTCTCTGAGTACTAGAGCCTTTTCACTAGTGCTCATTTTTAAAAAAGGGTTGGAGGTGTAGCGATGACCTCTTCATCACCCTAGCAGGGGCTGGCCCTTCCCTGCTCCTCCCTTCCAGCGTGCTCTGGCCTCCCCAGGACATGCCTGCTCTGCCCAGGGTCCCTACCTGCCTGGCCCAGGCTGGTCTGTGTCATTTCCCTCCCAGGAGTCCTAGTTTCTTCTGCTGGGCCTGCCTGGAGCCTGTCCTCAGAGGCCTCAAATCCAGTCTTTCGGGACACCAGAGTTTCTTTCTTCTCACGCTTGGCTGCCCTCAATCCAATGCCGAGGAGGCTGGGAAGTTCCCTCAGCTTCTTCCACGTTCACGCCAACTTTGTAGAAAGAAACATCTCTACCCTCTGAGGATTTGTTAATCCTCAGATCTCTGGGTGGCCTTGAAGCCTATGATACATTTTCTCGAAGGCCTGCGCCAAGGGTTCTTGCCAGTGCCTTTTGCCAGGGCTTACCTTCGTGATGATATTCATCCAGCGCATATAATAGTAAGTGAAGGAAAGAGATTGCAAGTCGGAGAATGATTAAGGGAAACTAGAAGGAGGAGGAGGAGGGAAAGAAAGAGCAAATCTATCGGCAAGAGGCCAATAGAAGAAAACACTGGTGTTCAGGCTGGTGACTGATAAACATAAATTTCACAGCTGAAGCTCTCGGAGCAGAGACCTCTCCTTCTGGCTCCTGTACATGTGTTTGTGGATAGGACCACAAATAAGTGGGACTGTTCTGTTGTAAATATTTTTGTTGCAGTTTTATATTAGCGACTTCATGGTTCAACATACATCTTTGCTTTGATGAATATATCTTAAAGGCAGCGAGCTTTGCTGTAGACTTCTAAAACCAGAATTTTCTCTTTTTAGTGTGGAGCCTGGAAATCTAAAGAGCGTGGTCCTTCTGGGCAGTTCTTTTGTTTAAAATCTATAATGACTCGTCATCAGCACCAGGAACTGTTTCAAACTGGATTCTGAGCTATTCTCTTTGGTTTGCTTTAAAATTCTCCAGAGACTTTTTTCTTTTTCAAGTGGAACTTCTGAACTTGGATGTAAACTTCCACAATCCAGCATATTTCTCAGAACAGTCACACTTAAAGAAAGCTTTTGTCTGACTATCATTTCTGGCTTGAAGTGAGAGCAAAAATGTAGACACAGTGCACAGGTATAAAACATGAAAAGCCAATAACTGTTGTCTTTAATGTCTGTGGGAAACCTGGGTGGTATTTGCTCTGGGCCGCTTATGCTCATATAGTGTTACTTAACCTTGGTTTGATGCTGCAGGAACCATCTGTGTGTCCATGTGTGGGCATGTGTGATAGAAAGAATCTCTCTAGATTTGGTGTATAAACAATAATTGGTTAGAAGGTGAGAAGCCGTTAGTTATGACCACGATCCGCCCAGCCCAGGGTTCTGCCATCGACTACCTTTAAGGCATGGGCCATAAAAAGCTAAAATGGTTCCCTGAGTGTCACTTTTCAAGGTGAGGCGTACGATACCTTCTTTCTCGGTTTTGAATTATTGAAGTGTCCTGCTTATACACACTTTAGAATAAGTGATTGTGCAAATTGTTCCTAACATTTCTAAATGTGGGGAGCAATCTATGTTCACTTTATTCAGGCACTTTATGGATTTATAGATTTCTGTTGTATTAATCTTGGCTTTCTTCAACAAATCTGATCGCTGAATGGTGGCTGTAGACTGTTTCTTTAACATCTCGGTGTCATGGTATTCTATCTCAGTATGCGATCTGCTCGTTCCTTCACTTTTGTAAAATATGGTTCTCTTTTAATTCTTAACATTGACAGGTGTTAACTAAGGGCCTACTATGAACCTGACTCTGAGAAATGTTGTAAGTAGACGTCTATGAAAACAATTTGGGAAGCTAAAAATTATTTGCCAAAGTATATAATCCATCTGATAGCGCTTTGTTCATTCATCCGTTCACCTACTAACCTGACGTTCATCTTCTCATCCCTCTACCTGCTCTTGCAATCGCTCATGCATCCATCCATCCACCCCCACATTCCTTCATCCTTCCCGCTCCCCATCCATTCATCCCCGCATCCCTTTATCCCTCCTTCCCCCGTCTGTGCATCGTCCCATCCATCAGTCATTCACCAGACAGATGCTGAAGGCTGATGATGGTTTTGCCCATGTCTTGGTATTTTAAATACAAAGTTGACAAAATAGTCCGTCCTCTGGAAGCTCAAAATCGGAGTGGGGAGACAGGATAAATAAATTAATCCTTTATAAAGATTTTAAACTAGTGGAAAAGCATTCTTCAAACGCGCAGAGGCCTAATCACAATAAATGTGTATTGGGCATTCTTTAATAGTTACTGTTTTAAAAGACAGTACTAAGGTTGACTTTGGCAACTGAATATTCTCTTTTTGTCCTCTCTGACTTCTTATATACAGGTAGAGCAGTTTTATAATCTATAAGGTAAGCTTTTAAAATGGAGATAAGAAATATAGAGGCAGGTGTTCCATGGTGTTAAGGGGCTACTGGAATGTGGGAATTGATTAGAGGGACATAGCTGAGAATTTACTGGTTTTAAAAAGACCATCTTTTTTTCAGTAGCAGGAAACCAGTGATCTTTTCATTTGTTTCTTGGGAGGGAGAGGGCACAGACAGTTTCTTAATTATGAAATGCAATTGCTTAGATTTTAAGTAGTAGTATTTTTGTTATGAGCTGCCCCAGGCAGCCACATCAGAGGCAGTGCTGTGTGTGTGTGTGTGTGTGTGTGTGTGTGTGTGTGTGTGTGTGTGTGGTGGCTTGGATCTTGGAGACAGACCTGGTCTGTCAGACTCGGATTTAATTTCATTGTTTGAATGGGAAATAGGTTAGTGTGTTCTTTCTGGCTGAGAGAGTCATTTTTTTCCCCTGCTTTGTTTCCTAGCGATCAAGCCTACATTTGCATTTTAATTAAGAAAGACAACTCTTGCGGCTGAAATTTGGATGAAAGCTGTGCGTATTTATCATTGGAAAGAGCCTTGTTAACATAAGTCTACCTGTTTAAAACCATAGTTTTAAACTTTTATAATGTGCCTGAGTTTCGTACTTTGTGTTTTTAATTAATGTTTTCCTTTTTAAACAGATCTTAAGTGTACAGCCTGGTAAATTTTTGTGTGTTCACACACATCTGACCACCAACCAGATCCATATGTAGAACATTTCCAGTGTTCCCAAAAGTTCCCTTGTGCCCATTTCAGTCATGAGTCATATCCCACCTCTTGCGACAATAACCGCTCTTCTGACCTCTCTCATAGAGTCATTTTGCTTATTTTTGAACTTCATAAAAATGGAGTCATACAGTATATATCTTTTGTGTCGGGGCTTCTTTTGATCAATATTACGCCTCTGTAATTCATCTGTGTTATTGTGTTGACGAGCTGTTCTTTTGGGGGGAGGGGCGGATTGCTGTGTTGTATTTTTATATAATGACTGACTTTTTTTGTGTGTGTGTGTGGTACGCGGGTCTCTCACTGTTGTGGCCTCTCCCGTTGCGGAGCACAGGCTCCGGACGCACAGGCTCAGCGGCCATGGTTCACGGGCCCAGCCGCTCCGCGGCACGTGGGATCCTCCCGGACCGGGGCACGAACCCGTGTCCCCTGCATCGGCAGGCGGACTGTCAATCACTGCGCCACCAGGGAAGCCCCTATAATGACTGACTTTTGACAGCTTCCCCGGGTGTGTTATCTTAAAACCATACTGAGATTGAGCTAAAATGTTCTATTTCTTTTTCCGTTGATATTCGGTTGTTTGCCCCCCCCTCCCTTATGAGGTAATTATGGTCCACGATCGGCAATCAGTTAACGAATTTTCTTTACACCTACTGTGTATCCAGCATCACTGGGGATAAGGGAAGTATATGCCGTGATCCCTACCATCAAATATCTCATAGTTGATTTAAAGTAGATAAACTATGCTTTCATTCACAGACAGAATGATCAAGGTTTCTGCCTCGGTTCTAAGAAAGTGGAATTGCTACCTGTGTTGCTCTTAGTTGGGTTTGTCCGATTTCTTTATTTTGTTGTGACAGCAGGGGTTGGTCCCAGTGATAGAGGCGGCTAATGGTTTAGTCCGTCAGGCTGTCGGTTTTTATTGAAATCCCACTTACTGTGTGCTCGGCATGTGCTTCACCGAGATGGTTCTCTTCTAATCCAGTTTCTCATCCTCAGCACTATTGGCACTGGAGGCTGGCTCGTTCTTTGCAGTCGGGGCTGTCCTGTGCACTGTAGGCTAACCAGCAGCGTCCCTAACCTCTGCCCACTAGACGCCAGTTGCATCCGTGCCACGCTCCCATGCCAGCCATGACAACCAAAGATGTCTCCGGACGTTGCCAGATGACCCCTGGGGGCATAATCGCCCTCAGTCGAAGACCACTGACCTCAGCATAGTGCTGCTGCTTGCTCCATTTTCGTTCATATGCCTTTTTGGATACGTACTGCACGCTTCTAATCGGAAGGACCCACGAGGGGTTTTGGAGGAATGGCGAGGGTGGTCTCCACCTTCTCCATTTGTCACGTACCTGGATGTGCGAAGCACGCAGAGTTCACTTCTAGGGCTGGAGAATAGTGTGAAAGAAAAGCACGACGGTAGAAATTGGTAAGCTTGGATGGTAGCTGGCGACAGGGCAAACGGTCAGACTTAAAAGCGGCAATTCTGAAGACTGTGCTAGCAGTCTGAATCTCCAGGAGATTTTGAGAGCTTTTGAAAATTCAAGAACTTCTGAGACCGCCACAGTTTGGAATTCTGCCTTGAGTAATAGGCCTGGGGTAGACATCAAGTTCCTATACTGCATTTAATTGTGAGGTTTTGACCAGGGTTCCAACTGGCTTTTGCAGCTGAGGTTTGGTCAGAGAAAGTCTGGTCCTCAAATAGGAGAAAACTTGGATAATAAAAGCACCACGCTGATGCCTTTTCATGTATTTGTTAAGAACCTGCCTTGGGTCCAGGACGGGTTTAAGGTGGCTGTCCTTCAGCGCATATGCCGTCTTCAGCATTGGTTGAAAATTCCCAGCAGGGTGGCGATATAGAGAGAGGAACGTCAGAGTCTTGGCTCAGAGGACGACTGGAGAGGCATCTGTTCTCCATCCTCCTCCATCTAACCTTCAAAAAGGACCTGCCCTAACCAGACAGTTCAGTGAAATCATGAATTAATTATGGACTTGGAAGGGTTAGCTTGAGAGTCTTGTCTCTCTTGCCTCTGGCTCTCTGTCTGCTCGGGCTCCCTCCTGGTTGGGAGCTGTTGGCAGCACTCGGGTTGGGGATGAGATACCTCGGCAGGCCTGGGTGGGCATCAAAGACACTGGCAAGGAGCCCAGCCCAGTTTCTGGCAGTTTCGTCTGTCACCGGGTTTTATGCCCGTGTTCAAAATACTCCATTTCCCCATCTGTGAAATGGAGATAATCCTTCCTCACCTTGCAGGGCTGTTGGGACGATTAATTAGCTAATGTTCCTCAAGTGCTTTGAAGATGAAAAAGCCTGTGGAAATGCTAAGTAGTCTTAAGGAAAGGCAGAGAGTGCCTGTTGGAAGGGCCCTTGTTTTCCCCATTCTCTTTTCAGCAGTTGCGTCTCTGTTGACTTTTAAGTGCGTTTCATGACACAAAGTGCCGCCTGGTGGGCAGGACGGGGTGCTGATCACTAGAGAACAAAGGCAGTGCCGCCCTGTTTTATGCCTTGGTTCTAGTTTGGCTTATCAGTCGGCATGCCTTCTGAAGATCTTTCGCACAGGATGTTGTAATCATCAAGTTCTGGGGCTCATCCAAGGTGAGCTTAATCTCCTTTGGGGTGGAGGGTTCTCTCAAAATGGAGGCCAGTTTCGAAGTTATGAAAGGCGAGAAAGACGGCCAGGGAGAGAGAAGCTGAGAGGAAAATGTTCCGTGCCTCCTCCGCACTTTTGCAAACAGCACTAGGACTTCCGCTGTCCCAGCGGCAACTCGCTTCTCCAGGCTGTCATGCCTTCTGATGATGTCTTTCAAGAGGTGAATTTCTCCTCCCTAGCTCAGACTTAGAAGAGGGATTCCATGCGGGGGCCCAGACCATGAGGAGGATTGATTGGTCATGACTGTGGCAGCTAATCAATTGGTCCTTTGCTGCCCTGAGGTTTCTGCATCTGGGTGGAGCTCACGGTGACGGGGCTGTGTTGAGAAGTATGTCTGCTACTCTTGGACTGGTGGCTTCTTTAGATCTTGCAACTTTCCGAGGGTCTTTTCTAGGCATGTTATTGTTTGTGATAACTCCCTTGAGCCTAAAAGAAGAAAAGTAGTACCAGCTGTACTTGAGTGGAATATTGATTGTCATCTTAAAAATTCGATCTCATTCTTCTGAGAGGTTTCTGTGGTCGTTGATTTTGAAGACCACCTCGCTTTAGAGAATGAGTATCTCCTGAAATGCTGAGGGCAAACCAGATATTAGTTAATCAGGTTATCTTAGGGGTCCCACAGGAGTCTGTCAGTTAAATGATGCTTAGAGGGAATCCTTGTCTAAGGCAAAGTATCTTGTATATTCTGTATCTTCCAGGAACTTAGATCTGTTGACTTTGTCACGGGTGTGTGGGGAGATGAGACTAAAGACCAATAGGCAACATATGGCAAGATGTCCCCCCAGGTGACCCTCTGGAAAGGGTTGCAGGTATGTCATTTTGGTGGGGGTGGATCATAGGGTCAAGAAACCAGGGAGAAAGCTGAGAGACTGGCATTTATAGGTCTTTCTCTTTAAATCAGGTCTGCTTATGATCTGTCTGGTATTTATTCTCCTCCATTTCTAAAACCGAGGCCCCAGATTCCCTTCTCTTCAGCGGCCTCTTGGCAACCTTCCAAGTAATGGCAGAGTTCGTTCTGATTGGTGTCCGGTGAGTGCAGCTCAACTGTGATGGAGCTCAACCTGTCAAACTCGCAGAAAAATGTCCATTACATATTCCGTCTGTTCCTTAAACATGCTCCCTAAGAGCTATTTCCATTTGTTAGCTGTCAGAACCATGTAGAGGAATTGCTCCAGACCCTCGGATGTCATCAGCCACCTTTGTTTATACACCATTGTTTTTTCTCCATTAGCCAATCAGTGTTTGGCAAAGAGGACGCACGGGCTAAGAACTTTGCCTGATGAGTTGTTAACCCCAGCCTTGGAGCTCTTCTCAACGAAAGGAAATTGAGAGGAATTTGGGTTTTCATGTTTTCCTGCCTACTTATGAGACCTGTGCAGGGCTGCCCAAACCGAATGCGAGCACCTCCATTGACATTGGCAAACACGGAGGTCTGAGCTCATGCATCACCTTGGAAACTGGATCCCACTGCTGCTGGGAAAGGAGTGCTTGGTTGCCCAGAGCGTTAAGATAGGTAATGTTGAATCCACCTCTCAACGCTCCTGCCTGGAGTCATCAGAGATGCAAGTGACTTTTCAAGACTTTGATTCTCTCTGGGTCCCTTGGACATTGGAACTGGAGGCTTTGGGGTTCAATGAGTGAGGGGGTATGCTGCTAGAATTTTTCTTACAAACCTGGATTTTCTTCCCTTGTGAGGCGAAAGGTCATTCTGTCTTCCAATCCCAGTCATTGGGACTTCTCAGAAATTCCAGTGGCGTGCCGGCGTCAGCTTGCACCAGCCCTCGAGAGCTGATTGCAGACGTCTCTCCCCAACTTGTGTTCAATGACAACACATTGGTAGCTTGAAATCTGCCGTGGAGGGAGTGTTTATACCACAGAAATAGACACATGGTGGAAGTCAGCGTTCTCCACCACCCAGGCTGGTTGGTAAATGTCTACTAGCACAAACCGGAAGTTATCCTCACTCCTAACATCCCCTCAGCCTCAGTTATGGGACTGGTTAGCTTAGAGGGAAGAGATTCCCTTTGCTCTGGTTTCATTGTGTGTACCTGCTGTGAACAGGCAGACCGCCCGTCGTTCTCTCATCTACAGCACTCAGCCTGAGAGAGGATCGCAGGGTGAGGCTGTGTGGCAGGAGATCACCAGGGTGATGATTCTGTTCCTTTCACTAATAAGCTGCATGACAGGTCATTATACCTCTCTAGTCCTCAGCTGCCTCTTCACCGTAATAAAAATAATTTGAATCATTAGATGGTCGCTCAGTTTCCTTTTAGCTCTGACATTCGGCGATTCAGTGAGGGCTTAGCTGCCGGGAAATGGCATGTCTTTCAAAGGCTCGGGACCCTTCAAAGCTCTCTTGTTTTCTTGCCGGATTTTGGGCTGCCAATCATTTCACTTCTATCTAGACTTCTACCTCCATCATGAATGAATGGGGGCTGCTCCAGGTGAGAACATCGGTAATTAGTTCCTTTTCTCTGGAGGTGTCAACGCACTTTCAAGGCAACAGCCCTCTCCGAGGAAGGCTGCGTGAGTGTGCCTGTTTTGCAAGGGGTCTATGATGGTAGTGAACTGAGGGTCTGGAATTAGTGACTTCTCTTCTCTTGATCAGAAGAGAGGCTACTTCTTGGTCTTAAAGAAGTTCCAGTTTTGAGAGTAATCGGCTGTCTCTAGCCCCCGATAATGTGGCCTGGCCGACTTGCCAATAGAGCTGTGTATGTTTTCCATCTCTCTGAAGTGGAAATACGCTCGAATAGGTTTTGGCTAGTCCAGAAGATTTTGGAACACATGTTTAAATAAAGCTTTCTCTTCAGATTTCTTTAAAAAGAGTGGTGTGGGTTTGTATGGGGGATTGAGGGTAGACTTAATGGGGGGGGCGTGTCTGGAAGGAGAAGGGTGAGTGATGGGGAAGTTGGGACTGACTACAGATTTGGGCAGCTTTGCGATTTTGCTAAGAATCTTGTCAAGACATGTAGGCCCATATTTCAGCACTTGTAGAGATACACGTCCATGGGATGAGCCTTCTCTGCCCAGATGTGCACATTGACACGTGCCAGTTCATACCAGCTGTTACTGTCATTGTGTTTATGAGGCCATTCACTCTTTAAAAAAATTTTTTTATTGAAGTATAGTTGATCTACAGTGTTGTGTTAGTTTCATGTGTACAGCAAAGTGAAAGAGATTCAGTTATACATATATAATATATACATCTATATATTCTTTTTCAGATTCTTTTCCATTATAGGTTATTACAAAGTATTGAATATAGTTCCCTGTGCTATACGGTAGGTCCTTGTTGGTTATCTATTTTATATATAGTAGTGTGTATTTGTTAATTCCAAACTCCTAATTTATCCCTTCCCTGTCCCTTTCCCATTTGGTAACCATAAGTTTGCTTTCTATGCCTGTGAGTCTGTTTCTGTTTTGTAAATAAGTTCATTTGTATCATGTTTTTGGATTCCACATATAAGTGATATCATATGATATTTGTCTGTCTCTGTCTGATTTGCTTCACTTAGTATGATCATCTGTAGGTCCATCCATGTTGCTGCAAATGGCATTATTTCATTCTTCTTTCTGGCTGAGTAATATTCCATTGTATATATGTACCGCATCTCCTTTATCCATTCCTCTGTCAACAGGTACTTAGGTTGCTTCCATGTCTTGGCTATTGTGAATAGTGCTACTTTGAACATTAGGGTGCATGTATCCTTTTGAATTAGAGTTTTCATCTTTTCCAGACATTTGCCCAGGAGGCCACGTACTCTTGAATCAGGAATCCTGAGTGCTTTACTGACTGTTAGCAAGGTTGCTTACCCACCCTGACATCCCAGCAAGGCTCTTGGCATTCGGCAGCTGCAGCCGTGATTCCCACACCTGAAGGTTTGGGCCATTGAGTCTGCCACCAGAAACGTCAGCTATGTGAAGGGCTAGCAAAGCAGTAAATTCCTCTGGGATTCAACTTCAGAGGAAAAGTAGAGTTCTTCCCTGCACAGACAGCAGAGGCTGGATGCAAACCTCTTATCCTCAGACTGCCAACAGTGGCCCAAATCAGAGGTCCTCAAACTTTTCTTATAGGAATATTTCCTCAATATATTTAAAAAAATCACGCACCCCTTATACATTTTATATTTGATATCTGAATTTTTAAATAAGTTGAATTCATTGCAAAAAGTGTATCTCCCGGCACATTTTATATTCTCACGGTTCAAAGTGTGATTCACGGACCAGTAACCTCAGCATCCTCTGGGAATTTGCTAGAAATGCAGAATCGTGAGTCCTTCCCTAGACCCGCTAAATCAGAATCCGCATTTTAATAAGATTTCCAGGTGATTTATATGCACATTAAAGAAGCACTGGTGTATGTCATATACGTGCTTTAAGTACATCTTCATCAAAACCTTTCAATTTATGAAGAAAGGTCTGTTATATGCCCTCATTGGAGAAGCCATTTCTTTTTGTCCAACCAGTCAGCCAGACTAGACTTGCTTTCAGTCAGTAAAAAGAATTGACTTTCTTCGTTGATTCACGTGAATGTGTTGATAGGTGTGCTTGGCCAATCTTCTCCCTTCTGAGTTCTGATTCTAGGATGGGTGCGTGGCTGCATTGGCTAGGTAAATATGTAAGGCGCAAAGCTCTGCTGTGAATTTGTCACCTGAATAAAATACGGCACTGTAGTCGTCAGTAGTTTTTTTTTAAAGAAGGATATTTATGTAATTAATTTATTTTTTGGCGGTACGCGGGCCTCTCACTGCTGTGGCCTCTCCCGTTGCGGAGCACAGGCTCCGGACGCGCAGGCTCAGTGGCCACGGCTCACGGGCCCAGCCGCTCCGCGGCATGTGGGATCTTCCCGGACTGGGGCACGAACCCGCGTCCCCTGCATCGGCAGGCGGACTCTCAACCGCTGCGCCACCAGGGAAGCCCTCTTCGATATTTCTTATGGAAGCTTCCTTTGCTTGACTCTTGGGATTGGCCCTCTAAACTGATGCTGTCTTAAATTATTCTCTGTGTTTGGGTACCAGGAGATGTTTACTCCCTGGGATAATGCACCCTGGCAGGGTTGAGGGTAGCTGGGCAATACACATTTCTTTAGGAAGCGGGGAGGGGGAGCTGTGAAGGAGAAGCAAGAGACCACAGACCTGGCAGGTCAGCTTTAGGGAGGCAAACAAATGGAAGCTGAAGATCTGGATACCCAACATACTGCCAGGAAGTCTTTGGGGACCCCAGTGGTAGGTGAACCTCAGTTTAGATATACTGAATTGGAGAATATTGATACCCCTGTGGAACTTACTGGATTCAAACCTTTTAGTCTCCCTTCCGCCCTTGAATTCGTGTGTGCGTGTGCGTGCGCATGTGCACACGCACATATGCACACATGTACAGGTATGTTAAACAAAAGAAATTTAGCCCCAGTTCACCAGGACCAAAGCTTCTTCCTTTTCTCTCATCTGCTCTTGCATCCCAACTTCAATTGAATTGACCAAATATTTAACACCTGCTGGGCATCAGGCACTGCACCATGCATTGGGGATGTAGAGGTTACCAACGTATACACGGGGACAGTCATCATTTAGTAACCAGTATGGAAACGGTTGTGGGGATCATACAGAGATTTTCATAGGATTAGGGATGGCAAGAAACTCCCATCGTTAACCTAGCAGCTCAACCTCCTTATTGGGGGAGGTTCCTCAAGAAGGGATAATGAAGTATCTTAGAGAAAAGAGGCATCTCCCTCCTGTGTGTGTGTGTGCGCGCGCGTGTGCGTGCACGCACACACGCGTGTGCCTTGTAGCTCAAATGCATCAGACCTGCAGTGTTATCCGAGTGCTTTAATGTTTCATTCCCTTTGATTTGGTCCACGGTAACATCAAGTGTTTCTGCAGGCAATTCCAAGGCATCCGAGGAACCTTGCTGGGAATCAAAATCCAGTAAGACCTTCAGAGAAATTGGAGAAGGGGAACTTTATTGGTTTTTTAGGCCAGTCTTATAATTTCATTCTGTTTTCCATCTGAGACAAACATGCACAGAATCTTTTATCACCCGTTAGGCATGTGTCCTGCCAATCACAAGATTTAAGATGCGAAAAAGAAGCAAATGCTTAATTGGGAAGACAGCAGGGCCATTAGGGCCCTGGGGCTGTACCTGCACTGGGCCGTCAGACAAACCCAGGATCCAGGTGTCAGAAGAGAAACGCTACAGAGGCTCTAATGCCCTCCTTGAGCTGTGACCCATGGTAACTTGTCAACTCTGGTCCTGGGGTCAGGTTACTGCTGAACTGCTGTTAGCATTAATAATTGTAAAATGGCCCTTTTATTTTTCTACCTAAGGTGAGATTATTTGGGTGCTTTTAGGGAGAATGTTCTCTGGGCGGCAACACAGAACTTCCCGCCAGTACTGTTCGGGGGGCCCTTGGCCCCAGGCCCCTCCCCGCCGTGCCTGTCACTGGAGCCCAGCCTGTGGCACTTGTCGCCTTCTGCCCTCCCCCCTTTGGTTAACTTGGCCGAGGGCTGGAGAGCTCATGAAGGAAGCTCACGGCTGTAAGGGGGCGGACATTTGGGCATCGTTAAATACCTAGAGACCAGAAGCGGTTCCTGCCGGCTTGCTCTCTTTCTTCTTCTTGGTCTTTAAGTTGATAATTTAACTTTTTAAAAATATCATTTCAAACTTACAGAAAAGTTGCAAGAATAATACAAAGGGCCCTTTCCTGACACTGACATTGACTTTCATAACATGGATATCTTTGACGAGTTCAGGCCAGTTACTTACTTCATAGAATTTGCCTTATTTGGAGTTTGCCTGATATTTTTGCATGAAATCCAGTTCACTCATTTAAAGCATACAGTTCAGTGGTTTTTAGTAGATTCATGGTTGTGCCACCATCGCTACAATCTATTTTAGGCAACTGTCATTGTCCCCCAAAGAAACCCTGTACCCATTGTGAGTCACTCCCCAGTTGCCCCTCCCCACAGCCCCTGGCAATCACTAATCTCTCTCTGTCTCTATAGATTTGCCTGTTCTGGACATTTCACATAAATGGAATCACATCACACGTGACGTTTTATGTCTGGCTTCTTGGACTTAGCATGATGTTTTCAAGGTTCATCCATGTTGTAGCCTGTGTCAGTATTTCATTCCTTTTTATAGCTGACTAACATTCCACTGTACGGCTCCACCACATTTTGCTTATCCAGTCGTCTGCTGGGTTGTGTTCTTGGCACTTTTTGACCAGTATGAATAATGCTACTATAGCCGTTTGTGTACAAGGTTTTGCGTGAGCACATATTTTCGTTTCTTTTTGGTCTGTGTCTACAAGCGGACTTGCTGGGTCGTATGGTAGCACCATATGACTTCTGGAGGAACACGTTATGCAGTGGTGACCTGTTTTTGTCCACTGAGGCTTGAAGGTAGGAAAGGGGAGGGTAAGTTGTTATATATAGGGTACAGAGCTAGGGATTTTTTATTTTTAACCTCTCTTGAGGGACGCCTGTGAAACACGACCCCCTGGAGTGCTTGGTGGACTGTCAGCCCCGTATCTGTGGAGAACACAAACCAGCTAGCTGTTCAGCTCCATTAGCTCCCGTCTTATCTCGAAGTGCCTTTGGTAGGTCCCCCCAGAACAATGGCCCAAGTGATAGCCTTGCAGTTGCCAGCCCCTTTTAATTGGGTCCTTCGTTTCATAGCCTGTTATTTGCATGGTGTCTGGGCCTTGACTGGAGGGCCAAACTTTCTCTTAAACTCAACAGTTTAGTAAGATGTTTGATGGAATCCAGTGATTCATCTATTCCATGAAGAATGGGAGGGGTGCGTGCGTGCGTGCGTGCGCGTGCGTGCGTGCGTGTGTGTGTGTGTGGAGTGGTGAGGGGGCACACGGTGCACCAAACAGAAATCACCTTTAAAACAGAATCAGATCAGGCTGGAAACACCTCTGCTTTCCATACAGGACCCCCTTCCGAGGGCCTTTCGTGACTAAAATGACAGAAGTGTCTGGTAGTGTAGTTTCACTGATAAATGCCCCCCCCCCCCCCGCATGGATTTCCATGGCACTGGCCATGCCAAGTGAGACCTTCATCACTTACGTTCTGGGGCACATAGAACAATCTTCTTGTGCTTTGTCGAATCGTCCTGAATTTGGGGTGGAAGGCCTTCCCTGACTTGCGCCACTGGCAGGTTTACACAAGTTTCATTTATGTGTTTTCATCCCGTGCGTAGCCCTGGCTCAGATCGTGGCAAAGACTGGGCTTGAAATTCTTTGCCCTGGAATTCCAGACCATTCATGATTTAGGGTGTGGTGGATAAGAGTGAAGGCCGTGGAGTAGACTGCCTGGGGCTAATCCGGCTCTGGGTGACCCTGAGCAAGTAATTTAACCTCTTGGAGCCTTCCTTGGTAAAATGTGAATAAAAATACCTACCTCCTGCAGTAGTCGGGTGGATTAAGTAGGTTGACAGATGTGCTTAGGTAGTGCTCAGTTGCCTCTGTTGTTGTTATTTTCCTCTGCTCCATCCACTGATGGCTACTGGCCCAGCTCAGGTGCCACCTCCTCTATGGAGCTGCGCCTGCGCGTGTGTCTGTCTGGCTCTCTGCTGCGTGCGCAGCACCAAACATGGTGCCTGGCGTATAATAAATGCTCAATAAATATTTGTTGACTGAATGTATGCATGCCTTTTCCTCTCTGGGAGCAAGCCACTGCTCCTCGAGGCTTTGCTACCACTTTGTCTCTACCTCCTTTTACGGCGTTTTATACATTTCACCTTTATTGGAGTTAATTGTGCTCTAAATGTAACTCCCTTATCCAGATGGTCAGCCCTTAGGGAGTGGAGCCTGGGTCAGTCATTTTGGTATTTCCTGTGAGGCCTTGCTTGGAGGGCAATAAATATTTGGTAAATAATTAATCCCTTTTGGAAGTGATGGTCTTAAGCCATTAAGTTGCTGGGTGTTTTTTTTTTTTTTTTTTTACTGGATGCAAACACAGAAACGTAAGCATACAGAGGGGGTATCTCTCCAACAATTTCATGGCATGTGGCCTGCTTTCTTTTTTTTGCTAAAGGAAGTGATAAAGGTAAAAGTTAAAGAGGTGGGTGACGGTGGGAGCCAGAGACTCGTAATAAATAAAAATGTGAGTTCAGTTCAAAGAACAGGTTGATGTTAAAGTTTTATCAGAGTTTAGCAATTTTAGAAAATATATAGGTTTCACTCTGCTTTGAACTCCTGCAACTGTTGCGTTTAAAAAAAAAATAAAAGCACATAAAAATCCTTTGGTTCCATCTGAAAAATAACGGATTACTTGCATCGGGTTCTAGATTTTGAAGCTAATCACCGTTGCTGTGCTTCTTTGGTTCATGGTCAGGAATGCTGTGGTTATCTGGTTGGGAGCCAAGGCCTGTCTCTTCTTGGGCATAGCTGGTTAGAGAGAACAGAAGTGGTGCAGAATAGGGCAGACTTGGTCCCCATGCAGGCCGGGGTCCTTCCCGGATTCCCAGAGGACAGGTGATCGGTCAAAGGGAGGTCGATGCCAGTGGTACCTAAGGATACCCCCCCATTGTATTTAGGGTCAGGTAACGCTTGGCCAGGTTGGGAGGTGGGCAAGTGAGTTACCCTGAACCAGACCCCACATGTTCTGCGGAAAGAAGCCTGTGCGTCAGAACGGCAGTATGGAGTAAGTCAGGCGAGTTTTCTTCACTTTGACCTTTGAATTTATGCATTCCATGTACCCTGAAGTTTTGGTAAACTGGTGAAAAAAATTTTAAAGTACAGTCAACCTTTGATCAACACGAGTTTGAACTGCACTTATACGTGGAAGGTTTTTCGGTAGTAAATACTACAGTGCTGCACGATTTGTGGTTGGTGGAATCTGCAGATGCGGAACCTCAGATACAGAGGAACTGCAGACGGAGAGGGCCGAGTGTCAGTTACACGTGGATTTTTGATCACGGGCGCTGTCGGCGCCCCGATCCCCGGCGTTGTTCAAGGGTCAGCTGTGTGTTTTCCCGCGGTCAGCTACCTGATGTGACGCCCTCGAACCTCAGTGACTTATCCCGGTAAATGTTTGTCACTCACGCCGCAGTCATTCAAGGCCCCAGGCTCCTTCCATCTTGTGGCTCCACCCTCCTTAAGGGCCTCAGAGTCCTCCACTGGATCCCCAAATTCCGCCAGCGGTCAAGACACGAGAGAGAGCGAGTGTGGGCAAAGTGAAGGCAATTTTTATGGGCTGGGTCTGGCAGTGGCATTGCTCGCTGCTCCCCACACCCCAGTGGCCAGCCCCACTTCCTGGCCACACCTAGCCACAGGGAGGCTCGGACACGTGGTCTAGCAGTGAGCCCGGAGGAAAGGGAAATGGTTTGGTAAAAAACTAGTCAGTCTCTGCCACAAAACCGAGCTGGAAACTTCCCCTCTCAGTTGCCCTAAAGAGGGTCAGGGTATCTCACTGTGCTTTGGAAGATGCTTGATTTAAACTTTGCTCCCAGTGTGTCCTAGGGAAGGCGGCCAGCAGGGACTCAACCAAGGGCAATGGTTCATTCAGTTTTCTGTTAAGCATCTACCCGGGGTCGGGCATCCTCTTGGGCCCAGGGGCCGCGATGGTGAACAATACCAGAATCGGTCCCTGACCTCTTAGAGCTGACACCTGTCAGAGGGCAGGCAACTGAACGTGCAAATTCCACACAGTATGAGGATTCTACAGGGGAAAGTTGGGGTGCTATGGGAGCACACAGCTAGAGACCTAGGCCAGTCTGGGAGAGCTAGAGAAGTTTCCAGAAAAAGATGACATTTACGCTGAGACCCGAAGGAGGGGGTCCTAAGACTTAGCCCGCTGAAGGAAGGCAGGGCAGGGTGTGTGGGTGAGGGTGTGGCCGGCAGAGGGAATATAGCTCAGTGGTCTCAGCCTTCACTGCGCTTTGGAGCTGTTTGTGGGAGATTTGGCCAGTTAACTCAGAATCTTGGGGGCAGCGTAGGTCCAAGCGGTTTTTTTCTTTTGAAGAAGCTCTCAGATGATTCTGACGCACAGCCAAGGTCAATAACCACTAGAATCGCAGCTTCCAAGAGCGGCCAGGAGGACAGCGCCCACCTGCCCGGCGTGTGTGTGTGTGTGTGTGTGTGTGTGTGTGTGTGTGTGTGTGTGTG
>NW_020838038.1:620676-716288 GCF_003676395.1 Aethalodelphis obliquidens | reverse complement strand
GTGTGTGTGTGTGTGTGTGTGTGTGTGTGTGTGTGTGTGTGTGTGTGTGACTGAAAGCTTTTTAGAGTGAAGTTGCTTCCATGCTGAGGTTCGGGGTCGGTGGGGAGCAGGGTAGAGGGGGGAAATGCTTAGCTGAGGAGAAGCTACTTCCCAGGAGCTGTTTGCTTGGGGTGTAGGGAGGGATCACTTCTCCCCAGAGCTCTTGCGGGGCTCCACCGACACCAAGACTTGCCCCGCAGGGCCTAATGAACTCACCGCCTTTGGTGGTTTGGGGGAAGGTCGGGCCAGGGGAAGGTCGGAGTATGTAAAAATCGGCCTCCCTCTCTGATTTCTTAAGCAGAGAAGGGCCAAAGTCAGGCCCTGCCCGCCGCCGGCTGGAGCCTGTGTTCCCCGGGGGCCGGGGGTGCAGGTGCAGCCCCGGAATTGTGGGCCCACCATTCAGCAAGCTGGCCAGCCTGTGGGCAAGGGCTCCTTTAGAAGGAACCCGTTGGGATTTATCTGGTCGGCATGGGATCCTGCACACGGTGGAGGGGTTCACAGGCTACTGTGTCTAGCCCCCTCTCGGGCCTGCCAGTCTGCTCCCTTAGAAATGAGGCGAACACGCCCTAGGCCTCATGCCTTCCCCAGGATGCACCGTTCTGCTCATGTATTTGGAAGCCCCTGGAACATCCTTGCTAGCAAATACGTACCTGCTCACCCATGAAGAGTGACCTTAACATGAAAAGCAAAACTGTGTTCCTTTTTGGAAAGCATAAAGCCTTAACCTTACAATTTTATCACCCAAACTACAGCATTGGAGGCATAAAAATGTTGGGGCCAGGTATGGAATCAGAGTCAGAACTGTGTCTCTCAGAAGGCTGTGAGGTCTGAGGGGGTTCATCCCAAATACAGAGGTGAGCTTGTTTAAGAATAAAATTGAAGGCAAAGTTTACACCCGTTCTGCCCTCTCATGGTGTCCTCTTGGGCACACATTTTTCCAGGCATCCTGGATGCTGGGTGTGGGGAATGCTGGGTGTTTGGAAATGGTCTGTATCTGGATACTTACATTGTAGATATATATGAATATCTAGAAACTGACTTCAAATAAAATTATGGTGATTATATACTACAGCCATTTGGCCAGAAGATTTCAGGGAAACACGTAGGCTAAAGTAATCAAGCCCCGCTCCCCCATCAGTTTCCACTGGGTGATCAGCCGCTACGGCAATATGGCACCTGGCTTGGACTTTCTCAGGTATTGGAATGTGACACCCAGCTGACTGCCCGGGTCACCATTGCCAGACAGCAAGAATGAGCCGTGGCGGACAGGAAAACCTGCTAGAGTCCAAGACGTCCAGCAGAGTCAACTTGGGTTCTCTGCCAGAAACAACCCCCTTCTCCAACTCAAGGGCTCTTACATCTCAGTTTTCCCACTTGACACATGGAAAAACAGGAGAGCTGAGAGGTCAACGACCCGGTCCAAGGTCAGACAACTGTTGAGTGGCAAAGCCAGGACTAGAAACCTGGTCTCCTGAAGCTCAGGGATAACTCATTACCTTAACAGGGATGGCAGTCAAGTTTTCAAATGCATGCCCGTCTTCATCTTTTGATAGCGGTTGTGGAAGCACTGTGTTGAGAAGGATTCTGAGGCTCAGTATTCACTGACTAAGAAGTGCCCTGAGTCATTAGCTTGGTCTACCCCAGGTATAGTTGAGAGGAGTTGCTGCACTTTCTGTTTGTCTCCAGCTGTTAAACCATGCTGTGTTTTTAATTTTAGAGTAGGTTCTAGAGCTCCTGTTGCCTTCACTCTGGTGAAGCCAAGCTTCTTCAGGGTAACCTGACAGCTGCGTTTGCCGGCCCCGCGGGCAAGCCCTGGGGGAGGGCAACAGAGGCTTCTCAGCCTACCGGGGCACTTTGTCTTGCCGCCTCTGAATGAGGCCCAACAGAACTCGTGGCCTTAGAATGTTCCACTCGGCGTCTCTACTGTACCTTTCAGGGAGTGGAAAATGAAATCAAAACACTGCTCTCAGCCACCCTGCTGAGACAGTGCTGACAACACTCCGAGGCAGTGACACTGCGGAGGATCGCCGTCGAGTACACGAGATTGTGTATCGGTAAGGCTAGTGCCTCTGCAACCGTAACATGCGTGCGGGTCATCTGGGATCTTACTTCAAATGCAGATTCTGACTTAGTAGATCTGGGCTGCGGGCCTGGGATTCTGCATTTCTGAGGAGCTCCCAGGTGATGGTGATGCTCCTGGTCTGTGGACCCCACTTTGAGAAGCAAGAGTTCAGAGGACCATAGGCCAGCGCTGCCCTGTCAGTTTGGAGCAGCCAGAAACGGCACGGCCAGTTAGGTGGATTGGTGTTTCCTGCAGCGGTGACCTGCTGTAGATGAATGGACCAACACCGAAGCCCAGCTCTGACAAGCCAGGTTCTCGTCCTAGCAAAGTGCTGAGGGAGCGTGAGCCATGCCCCTTCTATCCCTCGGCCTTGACAGCTCTCCCATCTTTAAAGAAAATGGCAGCTTAGGTATCACTCTTGCCCTTCCCAGATTTGTCCTCAGCCCAGCATCACTGGGTTGCCTCAGACCTCCTGCACCTGAAGCTGCATTTTAAGAAGATCGCCAGGGGATTCACTTGCATGTTAACATTGGAGGAGCGCTGGTCTAAGACTCCTTCCAGCCATATGATTCCGTTTATTTGTTAGGTTCTAACTCTGGCTGTGAGGACAGAAATCTTAGAAATCAATCACTCCATTTACACAATAGATAGGCCTTTCTCAAGAAATATCCTCTTTTAGTTCAACATTCTCCTTGGCGATGTACAGAGAAGGTCAAACCAGTAAAATTTATTCCAAAGCAGCCTTTGCCTGAACTCGATCAAGCGAGACGGGAGAGTGTTGAGAATCCCCGTAGAGTTGGAAACGAGGTGCTGGATGCCGTATGCATCGTTAGGGGCGGCGCTGATCGACAACAGACTTCGTGGCTTCGATTCTGCGGCTCTTTTAGACTATGTTCCCTGGAGTAACGGCTTCCACTGCCAACACACCTCTCAGATCCTCGATGAATTGCGGCATGGTCTCCCTATCTTTCCCGGACCTAGCACCAGCTGGGTGCTACTTTTTCAGGGCAGGATTTTTCAGAGTGCGTTGTGACCCATTGATGGGTCATGAATTCAAACCAAGGGGTTGTAACTGGCACGGAAAAAAGTGGAATCGAATCGGAAATAGAATCAGACACATTAGAAAAGATCAGAATATGTTCCCCATGGTTAAGAGGAGTCACTATTTCATCAAAGTTGTTTCAGTGACAAGGTGACATAGTTTACACTGACACGCAGTTACCTTGTCATTGAAACAAGTTCGGTGAAATTAAACTCACTGTGGATCACAGTCAACCTAGGGGTGGGCTTGCTTGTCGGAGGCTGTGTGTATCTTTGGCTTTGGTAGACCTCGCCAAATTCCTCTTCTAAGTCTACCAGTTCCCCCTCTGTGAGTTTTTAAGTCAAAAAGCTCAAGGAAAAAAGGACCCCAAGGTCAGAGGGAAGCTGGAGGATGAAGAAGAAAAAATGCTGACAGTTTCCACGTCCCGGCTCGTCTTGCCTGCTTTTCCAACCCTAGGCAGACGTTGTGGGGGGTTTTGACCTTGTAAATTTGCTTCTCATCTTAAAAAAGGAAAAAAGTTTAGAAGGAAATTCCTCGTCTTCCTGTCTCTCTCGCCTCAGTTCAGGAAGAGGCGAGCTAGAAGGAGGTAATAAATAAGCAACCCCCTTCCTTTTTGGAATCCAGTAATAACAAGTCTGACGAGAGCTGTGTCTAACCTTTGCTCTGGAACTGCCGTGCCCAGGTTCTCGCAGTTGGACAAAGATTTCTCTGGGTCATCGGCAATGGTGCCGTCGTTGTTGCTTGTTTAGAAATGAAGCAGGGGTTTGGGGAGTCTGGTCAGTTCCTGCTCCAGTCCCGAACCCCTGCAGGAAGGCCAAGCCCTCTGTGACTTGCACCCTGTTTTCCTGGAAATGCGTACCCGTGTATTCTCTCCCCCCACCGCCCCCTCCCCCCAGCACTGCACAAACAAGACCTCAAGTTGCAAAGAAGGCAGGTTTGGAGGGGAGGGAACCCCTGAGCCCTTGACCTGGCCCCCCGTCCATGCCAGTCCCTACCATTCACCATCTCAATTGATCCTTACAACACCCCATTCTATAGGTGAGGAAACTGAGGCTCAGAGGTGACTTGCCCAGGTCATTCTAGGATATAACTCCTAGCCTCATAGAGCACTTTCTTTACACTAGGCATTGTTCTAAGCACCGGACACAGTTCCTCTTTTTTTTTTTTTTTTTTTTTAAAGATATTGGGGGTAGGAGTTTATTAATTAATTAATTTATTTTTGCTGTGTTGCGTCTTCGTTTCTGTGCGAGGGCTTTCTCTAGTTGTGGCAGGCGGGAACCACTCTTCATCGCGGTGTGCGGGCCTCTCACTATGGTGGCCTCTCTTGTTGCGGAGCACAGGCTCCAGACACGCAGGCTCAGTAGTTGCGGCTCGCGGGCCTAGTTGCTCTGCGCCATGTGGGATCCTCCCAGACCAGGGTTCGAACCCGTGTCCCCTGCATTAGCAGGTAGATTCTCAACCACTGCGCCACCAGGGAAGCCCCACAGTTCCTCTTTAAATCCTCATCCCAGTGAGGGTAAGTACCATTTTTATCCCAACTTTACAGGTGAGGAAACCGAGAGACCAAAAGGTTAAATAACTGGCCTGAAATTGCACAGCCAGTTAGTACAAAAGCCCAGATTTGAGCCCAGAAAGTCCGGCTTTAGTAGTGTCCTGTCTCTGCAATTGTGATGACCTCAGGCCTCCCAAAGCGAGCATTTTACTGAATTACAGCCTGACACATCACCTGGTCTTTTGGTACTTAACATTTTCCATGCGTTGAATGGGGGTGACCAAGGACTTGGCTGTACTACCCTCTTCTGTATCATGGGCATGGCCCTCTCTCCCTTCCTTCCAGCATTTACCAATAGGTAAGGGAGATGGTCTCTACCCGTGGGTATTTGGGATAAGCACAAGGGAAGCAGTGTGGTCAAGCCTGTGCAGTTAAGGGTAGAGAAGAGTGGAGCGCACAGAAATCAGAGGGGGAGGAGCTGGATGAGGCTTGGAGATAGCCTCGTAGATTTCACTAGCAAATCTCAGTTCACTTAAACCAACGGGCATCCAACTTGAGCGTGCATTAGAATCATCTGCAGGACTTGCTAAAACACAGATGACTGGACTCCCACTCCCGCCATCCCAGAAGCAAATTTCTGATTGAGTAGGCAGGAGTGAGGCCTGAGGTTTCGCATTGCTAGCAAGTTTCTGCTGCTGTTTAGGGACCACGCTTGGGAAATCACTGACTGAAACAATAGGTAAGATTTTGAAAAGTGCAAGAAATAGGAAATGAGTCTGATCTGTGTATTAGTCAGAGTAGGTTAACTCTCCTAACAAACAAGCCCTGCAGTCTCCTCGGGGTAATGCAGTAAAGCGTTACTTCTTGTTTTGTTACGGTCTGGTGTGGGTTTGTCGGGGAGTTCTCTGCTCCATGCAGGCATTCAGGGCCCCAGGCTCCTTTGCTCTGTGGCTCTGCCACTCCCTGGGGACTTGCACTCCTGCATTGGAGCATCTGAATCTAGCCAGCAGCTGAGAGAAGAGAAAATGGAGAGTTGTGCAGCAGGCTTTTATGTGCCAGGCCTAAAGGAGAAACATGTCACTGCTGCCCACGTGCCATTGGCCAGAACTCACACAGTTCTGCTTTACTGCAAGGCAGTCTGGGAAATGTGTCTCAGCTGAGTGCCTGGGTAGAAAAGGGAACAGAGAATGAATATACAGCAGTCTTTGCCACAGCCTATTTGAGGATCCTCAAGGCACTTGATTTGACTGGAAAGGAACTTTCATGGTGAGAGAATAAATGAACGTTTCGTGCTCTTCCAAGGAAATATGCTACAGACAGTTCAGATCATTATTTAGCATCATTATAGTGGAGCTGCAGAATGGGAAAAACACTCACCAGATTTAGGCCCAGATGCTCTTCATTGAAAAACTGTTATATAACTTCTCTGTACCTGTTTTTTTCCTTATAAAAATTGGGATGAGAGATAGGAAAGTCGCTAGCCCAGTGCGAAGCACATAACAACAGAGAGTAGTTCCTTCCGTGTTTCCTGCGCTTAGATGGACAGACGGACCCCAGCTGCGTGGCACTGGGCGCCCCTTCACATGGGCAGCTGTGGGACACAGCTTTTACAGAACACAGGCACAAGCCCCATCTCAGCAGTTAGGCGGCTGTCCCGAAGGCTGCAGCGTGATGCCTCAGACATAGCCCAGGGAATCAGGCCCGAGGGCGCAGCCCCCAGGCCTGCGTCCACAGCGAGATTCATTTCCTACTTGGCTTTTGGAGTTGCACTGCCTGGAATCTTTGTGCCTCGGCTTCCTCCTGTGTGAAAAGGGGCTAATCATATTACCCACCTCCTATGACTGTTGTGACAATGGGATGAGAAAAAGCTAAGGACTCTGCTGAGGAGTAGGGGATAAAGATTCATGAATTGCCTCGTCCGCCATTTCTCCCCCTTGGCGTCATTAGCTGAGGCCAGGATGGAGGTTCTTGGGGCATATAAACCCCTTAGCTTTTGTTTGGTCTTAGGGTGGCCATCCTCGGCCTGGCAGAGTCCTGCCCGCTTCCCACAAGTTGAGTGCCTTTCAGTTACACAGAGAGGGCCCTGAACTGTCGATGGCAGAGTCCTGCCCGCTTCCCACAAGTTGAGTGCCTTTCAGTTACACAGAGAGGGCCCTGAACTGTCGATGGACGTGAACTCAGTCTGCGGGAGGAGGCGGTGAGAAAGTCTCTGAGCTCTTTCTCCGGGCTGCGCCTGCCTGTTTGATCAGTGGACCGAGCAGCAGAGAGGAAAGTCTCCTGGGCTCCTCGAGGGCAGTACTGATGCCCGAAGGTCCCCCTGACATCCCGGCACCAGTGCAAGTCTCCTTCACTTCACCTTGTTATTGGCTCCCCTCAGGTCTGGGCCCTTTAAAAGCCTTTCTCTCCCCCTTGTTCAAACGGTGCAATTGTGGGTGATTGAAACCACATTTTTATATGTGTCAAAATCAGTTCAGCCCTTCGAAAGAAATCATAGTATAAATTGGATCATATATCCTAAGTGGATGCCACCAGCTAATTCGTTTGTGAGACCGTTCAGCTACATAGGATTAAGTGAGTGTTTACTCTTAAGCAGTCCCATGTGGGTCTCATTAATGCAGACTCTGGTCTGGCTTGTGCCTAATATCTTGTCAAATCGGGGGGCATAGGGAAGGCCCTCGCAAACCACCAAACGGCAGGGAGCCCTCACTTCTCGAGCAGCCTCTAGTGATTAATGGGTCGGGAGCCGGGAGGGGGCCGGCTGCCGTTCTCTGACTTGACGTTCCAGACACTTGGTGTCCTCCACTTCTGCTGGCCTCTCTCTAAAGCAGAGGAGGGCAGAAGCCTCCCGCACATCTGCTTTAGTCCAAAGGGACGCAGACTTGGAATCCCATTGTGTGTACGTGGGCATAAGGGGCTAGGGAAGATCTTTGGAGGAGCGTTCCCTCTGCCTTACTGAAATGCACACTCAGTAAGTCGCGTGCAGCCTCAGAGGCTGTGGTCTGTACCCTCGCAGGTCCAGGTGGGGTTCAGGAGCAGAAAGCACCAGCAGCAGCGTGTTCTCGGGCCCCGCCCAGACCTACTGAATCAGAATCTGACTTTTCCTATGCGATGGAGACACATTAAGGTTTTTGTTTGTTTGTTTGTTTGTTTTGCGGTACGCGGGCCTCTCACTGTTGTGGCCTCTCCTGTTGCGGAGCACAGGCTCCGGACACGCAGGCTCAGCGGCCATGGCTCACAGGCCCAGCCACTCGGCGGCATGTGGGATCTTCCCGGACCGGGGCACGAACCCGTGTCCCCTGCATTGGCAGGCGGACTCTCAACCATCGCGCCACCAGGGAAGCCCCACCCATTAAGGTTTAATATGTGCTGCTCTAAACCGTTGCTCTCAACCTTAGCTGCACATTGGATTCATCTGGAGGGTTTTAAAAATGTTAATGCCTGCATCCCATCCCCCACCCCCAGAGACTTAAAGGTCATTGTTTTGGGGTCGGGCCTGGGCATCGGGATTTTTAAAAGTTCCTGGGCGATCATAACGCACAACCAAGGTCAGGAATCACTACCCTAAGGGCTGTGCCTCAGTCCCCCCGTGTTCAGGGGAGATTGCAATTCCCCAAATCCTCCCAGCTGCCTGGACACTGAGTGTGAGAATGTTGGGAACCGATGCTGAGAAGCGTTCAGGAACCTGTAGGCATTATTTTCATCCAGAACTGTCTTGTTGGCTGTCCTTGTGTTTTTTGCAACATGACAGCAAAAGCTTCATTTGTTCGTGTGTGTGTGTGTGTGTGTGTGTGTTCATCCCTGTTTCATTTATTTATTGTGATTTTGCACAGCCAGCCAGTGGGAACCCAAGTGTGGAGAAGAACGAGTTTGGAAACACTCCCTTCCTGGTACCTGTACTGGAATCCAGATTCATACAGTGTGTGTGAAATTTCGGATGTGCGTGTTGTTGGCTGGTCCTGGCGTAGATCAGAGCTCCAAGGGCACAGCAGGCATGTCATTTGGCCACCAGATCTGTCTTTTATAAGGGGGTAGGTCAGGTGTTTTTACACAGGACTCCTGGCCTGGGTGGCCCACATGAGCTGCCAGAGATTCATCCCTCCCAGCTCCCCCCCAACTAAGTACAACTAGAAACACTGCAAGACACTAAATCATGCTCTGAGGACTCGCTTAGCCCAAGGGTAACTCCCGCCCTAACTTCTGACATCATAGTGTTGTTTTCGTGTTTTAGGTAAATGAATCATTTAGTTGCTGCGCTTTTGTGTCTGACTTCTTCCGCTCAGTATTGTGTTTGTGAGATCCACCGTGTGCAGTTGTAGATTGTAGTAGGGAAGAATTTCAACCAACTATTGATCTTGGACTCTCGGCAGAGTTAGGACTTGGGTGAAACTAAATGTAGCAGCGTTTAAATTTTTGTTTCTTAGTATAGAAGCCTAAGACCTGCACAATGAACCAAATTTTGAAAGATCAACACAATAAAATAATAAAAGTAATCCCTACATCTGTCACCCAAAGAGAATCACTCTTAATGTTTTAGTGTGTATCCTCCAGGGTTTTTCCAACATTTTAATAAAATGGGCTTATAATCTACGTATTGCTTTGTTAACTGACTTTTTTTCACTTATTAGAACAAGGACATCTTTGTGTGTCACCAAATATTCTTCTGTAACATCCTCTTTAATGGTTCCATTGTTTTTGTTTGTATAGCCAAATTAGGCTTAATATATTAAAAAAAAGTTTTTTGGCGTGAGGTTTATGAGCTGCCTTAAACAGCTTTTATTGTCCTAAGAAATGTAATCAGTAAGTCACATCGCCAACTCTTTTGAAGGAAAGCAGGCTTTAATTTGTGCCTTAATGATGTGTTTGCCCCAAGCTTTTGGGTGCCAGTTGGTGTCTGCTGGGTGGCAAGAAGCTGGGTGGGCACAGTTGCAAAATGAGAAGGTCTCCATGTGTTTCTTTTTTTTTTTTTTTTTTTTTTTTTGCGGTACGCGGGCCTCTCAGTGTTGTGGCCTCTCCCGTTGCGGAGCACAGGCTCGGGACGCGCAGGCTCAGGGGCCGTGGCTCACGGGCCCAGCTGCTCCGCGGCATGTGGGATCCTCCCGGACCGGGGCACGAACCCGTGTCCCCTGCATCGGCAGGTGGAGTCTCAACCACTGCACCACCAGGGAAGCCCTCCATGTGTTTCTGAAATGAGGGCCAGCATTAGGTGTCTAGTGTCCTGATCTCAGGTTATTTTCAGAAAGTAAAGAGCTAAGGGGTGATTTTTCATTAATTCACCTTTAGGTTGGGATTAGGAATTTTCCCAGCCCGGCCTGCCAAAAAGTCAGGCTGTGTCCGCTAGGCATTAGGGTCACAAGATTCTCATTTTGAAGGCATACCTTTTTAATTTTATGAAATTATTCGCCTCTGTTCACTAGCACCTGTGGGCATTGGTTGCCCTTTTTCCTTTTTACTGAAAGAGATTAAATGGTAATCAGTTCCCTAATTCTTATGCACTCTTCTAAACTGAGGCCCAGACAGGTGGACATGGTCATTTTTATTGGGGATGCTGTTAGAATGTTTATAAACTAGGGAACTACTCTGGAGAACTTTAAAGCACTTTGAGCCAGTAAGCTCATTAATGATGAGGAAAAGGAAATAAAATTTCATTGTCTTTCTACACATGCTGTGGCTAAAGTCCAAGTCAGTTTGGCTCCTATCAACGCCTTGAGAACAGATAGACACAGTATTAGCAAGATTTTGAGTCAACAATACAATTGGGACTGTGGTCACATGCACACGGCGAGGGGCTGGGGATGTGTGTGTGAGAGAGAGAGAGAGAGAGAGAGAGAGAGAGAATGAGAATGAGAAGGTTTTAGTCCTTTCTCCTTTAATCATAAAACAAGAAGAAACTGCTAGTTCTGAAATTCTTTGAGGCTCTTCCTTATGTGTCCTAAAGAGGTATAACTATTTCTGCTTAGAAAGGCCTTTTAAAATTTCATACAATAAATACCTGGCCTTCCTGGGGTTTCAGGAGTCTTTAAGCTCCATCACTGTCCCATCACCCCGACCCCCTCCCCCAACCCCTGCCCCTTGTTGAACTGACCTTTAAGGTTGGGTTTTGAGTTGCTTCCTTCTGACCCTCTTGGGCAGTAAGTATAACAGTATATTTTCGTTCCATGCTCACCTCCTGGGTGAGATGCCCGAGAGAAATATGTTACGGGAGATTTGTAATAATACTAGAAAATGTTGGACTTCCCTAGTGGCGTAGTGATTAGGAATCCGCCTGCCAGTGCAGGGAACACGGGTTCAAGCCCTGGTCTGGGAAGATCCCACATGCCGCGGAGCAGCTAAGCCCGTGCGCCACAACTACTGAGCCTGTACTCTAGAGCCCACGAGCCACAACTACTGAAGCCGCGTGCCACAACTACTGAAGCCCACGTGCCTAGAGCCCGTGCTCCGCGACAAGAGAAGCCACCGCAATGAGAAGCCCGCGCACCGCAACGAAGAGTAGCCCCCGCTTGACGCAACTAGAGAAGAGCCCGCGCAAAGCAACGAAGACCTAACGCAGCCATAAATAAATAAATTTATTTTTAAAAAAGGAAGAAAAGAAAATGTTTTAGTAGGAAAGTTTCTTACTTTGTTCGTAGCACCTCTGAGAATTTTCAGTGCTGTCTAGGAAAAAAATCTTCACAGCTGTTAAATGTTCCTCGATGCTGCCGAATGCCACTTACCCATCTCTCTCCAGCCCTGGGGCTTTGGGACATCTTGTAGGTGGTATGGAGTTCTAGAGGTGGATGGAATTCCTAAGATGATATCCTGGGACGAGTGGATTTTAGATCTAGCGTTTGCTCTCGTGCGAATGAGAATAACGCACTTCCCTTTCTCCTCCTATGAATACCCGCTCTGGTTTGGAGCCGGAAGTCGTGTCTCCCGCCAGTATTTTAGGGCCATTTTGTGAATTCCAGCTCACACAGTGTCATCTGAGCACGAGTGAACCCAGCATGCATTCAGGGAGTGAGACGTTTGCGTTCCCCAGACCTGCTTATGGCAGATATGTTCCTTTGTGAATGAGGTTCCTCCCCCCGTTTTACGCTCTGTTTACTTTGATCTTTTGCCTCTGGGTTTTAATGAGCAGGAGCTTTTTAGGAAGGTTGGGAGGGTTTTTGTCACCTGTATCCTGAGATGAGGGGAGTTGAAGGTGCATATTCGTGTGCAAGCACATGCATGCGTGTGTGCAGATCTGTATGCGTGGATATGTGTGTACGCACGCACCTGTCTGTACACCTGTGTGCAGGTGTTTGTGTACATTGCACCTTCGTTGGTCTATACTCTACCCTTCAGATGTCTCGCGTGAAGGCATGAAGGATATTGTCTAATAAGAATAAGAATAATAAGAATAAGAATCAGAATAGCTCATCTTTATGCAGTACCACGTTTCAAGCACTGTTCTAGGCATTGAATCCTTACAACGCCTGATGAAGTAGGTACTGTTGCTATCCCCATTTTTCGGGTGAGGACACTGAGGCACAGAGAAGTGAAGAAACTTACCTGAGGTCACAGAGCCAGGATAGTGGCCAAGCCAGCTTCAAACCCAGGCTGGCTGTCCCCAGCTCTTCGCTTGCATGCTCGACTGAAAAGGAGGTCCCCAGGAGAAGCAACACCTCCTCGCCTTTCCCCAGATACAGTGGAATCGTGTTATGCTGCAGCTCAGCACCTGCTGGCTGTGGATGACGTCCTCCAGAGCAATACCAGCAGTGGATTTGGACACCTGGGAGGCCTAGGACAGTGTGTTGTTGCATTGGAGTCAGTGGACCTGAGAGGAGCTGTCGGGATGTCATCCTCTCGAGGGCTGCTTTGCTGGTGCCCTGTTGGGGTATCAGGTTGTAAAAATGAGACAGATCTTGTGTCCTTGGTCACTTTCTCCCGTTCCCTTTCCATCATTTGCTTAAGTACGTGCTCGAGGACGCCGGAAAGAGAAGGGAGGCGTATTTATATGGAGTTCAAAACCAGGCAAAGCTAATCTATGGAGAGAGAGGTCAGAGGAGTGGTTACAAATAAGATGTATGTGAGCGATACCTCAAGAAAAAAGTAAATAAAAACGGAGGTGTCTATATTGACGTGTGACGATATTGTTGAAGCCTGGCCGAGGCATGCCAGGGAGGAGAAGTAGATGTATCTGAGCATCAGGACTTTAGAGATGCAGATAGCTCTTCATCTGTGAGAATCAGAGGTTATGTCCAGGAAGACATGATTGCTTGTATTCAGCAGACGCTAATTTTATCACTCTTAATTTCTTCTTTCTTTTCATGGTTTGTCTTCTGGCTTCTAACGCCCCTGACCACTTGTGTGTCTGGCCTGTCTTCATTTGATCCTGGCTCTGCCTTTTAAAACAGTTGCTGCTGCTGCCTCTCCCAAATTCAGAATGACTTACAAATGTTTGAACAGAGAAACAAAGACAGAAAATGGGAGACATGGTCTGGTTTGTTGCAAATGGCTTTTCCTGCCAAGCTGTGGGGAGTGGTATTGGGGCCAGCTTTGCCTTCCTAATTGGAACCATAGCTCCTCAGATTGCCTCTCGATTACAAACTTGAGGGCCCGCCACCCTTCAAGGGACCGTTTCCCTCTGGGACGCTGTGTACCGGGCTTCTCACTTGCACTGGCCTGTAAGAGAGGACAGCAGAGTTGCCTACTCCGTTTGGGTAACACCGCAAGGGAAGTAGCTAACCTCTAATCCTCTATAGGTTTTATACTTCTTTGCTAATCTCTTCCCGCCCCCCTCTGGAGCTGTAATAATAACACTAGTTAACATTTATTGAAAGCTTACTACGTGCCTGATGCAGTTCTAAGCATTTTGCATGTGTTAGTTCATTTACTCTTCAACTCTGGAAGCTGGTATTGCTATTGCCCTGTTACAGATGAAGAAGTTAGACACAGGCAGGTAAAGTCCCTTGCCCAAGGTCAGACAGCTGGTAAGTGACAAAGACAGCCTCCGAACCCAGTCTGGTTCCAGAGTCTGAGCTCTTATCCACTGTCTAAATAAAATGCAGACAGTCTGATTTCCAGTGGGGCGATCCCCATAGCTCTCACCGTGCTAGCTAGACCAGTATAGCAGCCCCTAGCCACACGTGGCCATCGAGCACCTGAAACGTATCTGGAAGATCACTGTACGTGTAAAATACACACCCGGCTTCTAAGACTTAGTATGAGAAAAATAATGTAAAATATATTATCAATACATTTTTATATTGATTGTATATTGAAATAATATTTTAGATATACTGGGTTAAAGAAAAAATTAATTTCACCTGTTTTTCTTTTTTTTTTTTTTTTTTACTGTGACTCCTGGAAAAGTTACCATTACTATATATGGCTCGTGCTGTATTTCTGTTTTGCTCTCGGACACTGACCTAAACCTTCTTTCCGGCCTGTTCCAAGTAGAGTAAACGTTGGTTCCAGCACAGTCACGGGTGGAATGGATTTAGGAGTAACATGCCACAGAGCGAATTCCTGTTTTCTACCGCTACCACCACCTTGCTGACTATGTACAATTAAAAAGCTTTTATATATGAGGGAAAAGATCTAAACCTTTAATGAATGTTATGTACCAGTTAGTGTACCAAGTCCTTTCACATAATGGTTGCATTTAATCTTCCTAACTCTTCTACGAGATAAGCATCATTAGCCCCATTTTACAGACAGGGAAATGGAGGCTTGGTCTAGCAACTTGTCTAAGTTTCTTTCCTTTTTTTTTTTTTGTCATTTGATTCTTTAGTTGCTCGTACAATCCATTTCAAACAAAAGAGTAAAAGCGATCATATAAATAGGTTAGGGAAGGGGAAAGGAAGATAGAAATGCTCACAAGTTGCAAACAGGAAAAAGAAATTAGGACATCAGGGCTTCAGAAAGGCTGCAAACACATTCATAAACAAAGGCTGCCCTGGAGCAACCCTCGTGTTTGTCTTTGCTCTGATGGTGCAGTGTGGTCTAGTGGTCTGACCACCTGGGAATCCAGTGCCTGGGTTCTCAGTTTTGCTTCACACTCACTGTTCTGTACTGATTGGCCTTGGACTGGATGGTCTTGGACAGGGTTTCTTGATCTGAGAGATAGGCAGATTTCCCAGCTGAGAGGCTCAATGTTTATAAGTGGAAAGGTTGCAGAGGGGTGAAGAACATTGTTCCAGCTAAAACGAGGCTATCATAGATGAACTATCAATGCAAGGTGTTTTATTTTTACTTGCACATTTGGAGGCAAACTCCAATCTCCTCTGCCCCTTATAGTGTGGTTGTTTGTTTTGTTGAGGTCCCTGCTAATCTAGGCAGTTTGCAAAGGGCTGGGGAGTGTGTGTGAGGAGCAAGGAGAATCACCTATTGTAAGTTTCTGTTAGTAATAAGTGGTGGGGCCGGGATTTGGATATATGTCATCTGACTCTAGTGCTAATGGTAGTTTTCCCCCAAATGATCTATCTTGGACAGTATGTATCTCATGGTATATGCATTGTGTTGGAGATGTTTCTCCGTGTCTTACTCTCTCATACTAGTTAAATCCTTACGGGAAGGGGGTGTGACCTACGGTAGGTCACGGTAAACGTTCATTGAACTGAATTGCCTTAACAACTGTTACGTGAGAGGCCTTAATTCTAATATTCTCCTATAGGGTTTGGTATCTGCTCCATTATTTTCCTCTTTAGAGCTGTGGCTTGGTCACTAAGCTTCCATCATTAAATTATTTTTATATACCTATGACTTCCTGTAGAAACTTCATTCATTGATGGATTCAATAAAATTATGAACCAACAGGGTTCCTGCCCACAAAAAACTTATGGTCTGACGTGAGATACAGATAGATATGTAGGCATTACAGTGAACATTGTCCCTATGTTGTTAAGGAGAGGGGACAGGGGCTCGGGAGCACATTGTTGGGGCACCTCACCCAATCTTCGAGTTTATGGGAGGCTTCCCGGAGGAAGGGGAAGAAGATGCTAAGTTTCAGTTCCAGGTTAGTGAAAATTAAAATGTGATTTTTTTTTGTCCCCCATGAACCCTCTGAATTCCATTCACGGGATTTTACTTTGCGGACAGAAGTGGAAGGCAGGGTGAATCTGAGCCCACCCTAGAGGCCCATCTTTGGGGCTCATGGTCTCCAGTGCAGTGCTCCACCATTAGTTGGACTCAGATTCTTTCTGGGTTCTTCCTTCTTATGACCCTGAGCCAAAGTCTGGCTTGCTCCTGTGTTTTCTTTTAGCTTTGACTCCCACTTAGAATTGCCTCCTTACAGTATGTCTCAGTCCCTATTCTTGAGCAGAGCATGAGAAAGAGAGGCCGTTTGACCCAGATTCTCCCCCCACCTCCCCCCCAAAAAATCAAGCCATATCATCGGCTGCTGACCAGTCAGTAGTTAGGCTGCTCTTGAAGCTGGTGTTCACTCTTGATCCAATCAACCGTGGCATGAGGAGGGGTGGGGACGTGGTATAAACAGTGGCCGCCGAAGTCACCCTCCTACATATATACCTTTTCTGGGCTGTGGTGGGTTGGACAGTTTGTCCAAGGATGTGGCATGGCAGGCCTGATCACTGGCCTAGAAAGTTCTTTTAATACAAAGAGAAACAATATAATGGATAACAAGTGAGTGAGTTAGAAGCCTCCCTCTTTCATTTTACCGGGGCAGGTCTCTGCGTCCCCTGCATTGGGATTGTTTTAGCTGTGGTTTCACCATGCTTGTAAGGCCATGCCCCAGAACATCATCTTTTCTTCATTGTCAGGGGCTCAGTTCAGTATTTAGAAATTGTCCCTCTACCCTCTCCAACAACGACTAGTTGTTGGCACACCCCTTATTGGTGTGCATGGCTCACCCATACCTTCTTCAGCAATCCATCAGGGTAGCCTCTCTCTCTGGGAGAAGAGTTGATCCTAACCTGGAATGGCCCTGCCTAAAGTGGTCTGTGGATAGAATTCACGAAGTTTGGGAGGAAATGACATCTTTAGTTTCACTAAGCTTAACCTGAAATTTGGCATTTCCTTCCATTCTGAATAAAGCCATAAACCACAGGAGTGTAGCTGTGACTTGGTTGCTAATAGAAATCATAGACATTTATGTATTGTGTTACAACTCCTAGAGAGATCTCAAAATAGGCTCATTACTTCACAATCATGGTGGTATTGGACTCACCATTAGATCTTGTTATTTCATGTGTTAGAGAAACGAGCACACGTAATACTCTATGACCAGTTTTCTGTTTAGTATTCAGATGACTGCATTTTTGATATAATTGAGTTGCTCTGTGAGCCTATATATTTTATTTTACGCAGAAAGCATTCTGAGGAGGGCTTCCCCAGCCTGCCGAAGGGGGCACGGCACAGCAGTGTTTAGGAACTCCTGCTAAAGGAAGTCATCCTCTGATGCGCATACTCACTGTGGAGGCTGCTGCTCGCCCCAGGGTCTCTAATTCATCAGAGCTGTACTGGTGTGTATTAGTCTGAAGGAGGGAAAGACTGAAGCTGAAATCCTACCGTGGTCCTGGGGAACATGATTCAGGTGGTTTGCAGTCTAGGGACAAAGCTATCAAGGAGTGGAACAATGACTTAAAGAGGACAGTGGCAGGCAGCCTTTAATTAAAGTCACCCTGATGCACTCACCCTGTGGTACGTGTATGAACGTGCACCATGGAGTGCATGTCTTCTTGTCTGGCATTAACTGGCCCCGTATGCTTTGTGTTATGGAATGAACTGAGACTTTAATTACCTCTCCTTCCTGGTTTAAGAGGGAGCAGAGTGGGCACATTTTTGTTCAGGAGCCCAAGTCTGAGTCTTTGGACCTTTGTTCATTTCCTAGGCTATTTGGTGTCATTGGAGCTCATTTAGGCTGGGTTATCCATGCCTTAGCCATTGGAGAGCCACATAAGGGAAGCTACTGGGTGGGCTGGCATGAAGGAATAAACTCAGGGCAGAAGGGGCCACAGAAGATATGGGCTGGAGGCAAGTTGAGAACTTTTCATGGATACCATCTTGTCAGTGTCCCTGGCCATTGCCAATCCCAGATGCACATTCATGTAGGTTAGCTCTGGGGCCCCCCTGATACCTACACTCAGGGCTACTGGCTTCTCCCCTATTCTACTCACAAGCGATCCATCCTCTCATTCTGCTGGTGAGGAGTTCATAAGCTCAGTTCAGCAGCTGAATGTTTCCTGGGGGAAAGGAGCGCAAGTTTGGTGTAAGGAGACTGAGGTTCTGGTGACAGCCGTGTGACCTTGGGAGTGGCGTATTGCCTCTGTCCACTTCAGTTTCCTCAGCTGATACATGAGTTCCACCAGGTCCCTGCTTAGGATTCTTATGAGCACCGAAGGATATGAAAACACATGGAGAAGAACAGAACCTGGCGAGAGCACGAGAGAATCTCATAAGGCACCTGTGGGCTCCATCACAAGCGCCTCATGGCGATTGAATCTTGTCTTTCCACTGAATGTTCAGTGAAGAGAAGAGTGTAAAGCCCTGAGGTTTGTTTTCTGCCTGGAACACGTCTAGTGGTCAGCTGGCAAATTACAATGAAAGGCCTTCATTTTATGCTCAATTACAACAGGGTCCCTGCTGGTTTCTCCCCTTACCGGGTTGAGCGCCAAGCTTGAGGATGAGGGTTGGGGAGTGGGTGGGTTTCTTTCTAGCCATGGGTCCAATTTGGCCATCACAGAGGGTACCGGAAGAGAGGGGATCATGGGGACCAGTGGAGAGCAGAGTGGAATCCTGCTCCTCCTCCTAATCTTCCTCCTCATTCTCATCATCATCACATTATCATCACGATCACCACATATTCTATAGTTCACCCCTGTGTGGGGCACTGTGCCAGGTGCTTTACGTACATAGGGGCGTTTAGCTCCCACAACTGTACTCCACTGCCCTTAGGCACCCGAGGCTTAGAGAAGCCACATGACTTGTCCAAGGACACAGCTGGTCAAACGGTAGAACCGGAAATCGAGCAGGTCTGCTTGAACACAAAGCCTCTGCCGTCAGCCGTGATGCCCTATGTGGTCTCTTTGGTACTTGAGTAAAGTGCAATGAACAAATGAGCAAATGGATAAAAGAATAAATCCCACAGGGTGAAAAGAAAGGACCGGAGGTCGCAGTAGTAGTGGAGTTACTGAGGTGTCATTTGTTCTTTTGTTGTCTCTTCACTTCCCATCCCAAACAGTATAAACGCTGTTGCTCGGTTCCTGTAAATCTCAAGTCAGAGTGTGTCTGCCTTTGCTTCTTGTGCCAGTTGAACCCCTCGCTAAAGGGCCCTTGAGCCATGGATCGAGGGTGGTGCTCAGCTTGTAGCCAAGGCAGGCAGAACCGAGCCCCTCACAGAATTTCCTGGAGATATTTACAGGCAAGTAGCCCCCTCCTGAGAGGAAGGGGTGTAGAATTTGCAGAGAGAATGTGAGTTCCAGTTTCTTACCTGGCGTCTCGGCTGGCCAGATACCAGGCTGGACACTGTCTTTTCGAGGCGGGCAGGCCAAGAGTGTCTTGGTTTGTGTAAACTGTGAGCTCCTGGCCCCTGGGAGGCCTTATGCTAAATTATAACATGAAGTCCGTTTGTTAACCCAGAAGAATTTGGCCTGTAGGTTTATAAAAACATGCCCGTGGCGAGGCCTCTGAGCCGGTTGGCAAATAATTGTCTGCAGACCCGGGATCTCAGGGCAGGGGAGAGAGGGAAGAGGGCTGAGCTGCTATCTTTTAATCTAATTGTCCTCAGTTCCATGGTGGGGATCAATAAACTGTGAACACAGGAAGTGAAAGCTCCAGGGGAGAGAACCAGTTGCAGCTGGCAGAAGTGGCCCACCATGGCAAGTGGTGATGCCATTTTAATTAGGCGAAAGCCTGAATGGGCGCCGCGTGTAGACCTTCTCCTGGGTGCCCTGGGTTGCTGGGAGAGAGAACATGCGCCCTTTGTGTGCTTTGCCAAAACCCACCGGCTGCCACCTCGCAGGAGACTTACATTGGAGTCACTGGTTTCCAGAAGGGTGACAAGTGCACTGTGTGTCGCTGAATGAGGGGGCCCGTCTTGCCTGACCCTGCCAGCTTGGGCCTGGACTCGAGCCATTGCGGCAATGGCCCTGATTTCTGAACGGGTCGGGTGTTTCCAGAAGCTTTTGCGAGAGCCGATTGGGGGTGAACAGGAAAAACAAGGGTGGAGGAAGGAAGCGGTAAGGCTGGGCTGGGCCTTTCCAGGCTCGGAAGGCTTGTTTTATCTCCCCACTTCTCAGTTTCACACCTTATAAGCCGAATAGCATCTTGTGCTGCTAAGCGTGTCAGCTTTTGATGATGATAATAATAATGATAATAAAAATAAGTGAGCACTTAACAACCACTTTCTAGGTACCAGGCACTGTTCTAAGTGCATCTCCATCTGCACTCTAGTCCTTTCACAGGGTTTCTACTCTTATCCCCATTTTAGGGATGAAGAAACAGAAGCACAGAGAGGTTAAGTAACTTACCCTAAGACCCAGAGCCGGCAAGCCAGGATTCAGATCCAGGGACTGTGGCATTCCAGCCAGAGGTGGATGCAGTGTGCTCTGGACTCAAGTATGGAGAACGTCACCCGCAGAGGAACCTCAGACTCTCAGCTTTAGGAAAGCAGGAACCACATATGTCACGCTCACTGTGGGATCCAGGACAGAATGTTCTAGGCACAGTCCTTGTGCTCTTTCAGTGCTTGTTGCTACACTGGTTTTTGACAAGGCAGAGAAATGCACTACCAGGACCTGCGATTTTTGTTACATACAGTTCAACGGATGGTTGCTTATTCGTTCACTCATTCATTCCGTAAACATTCCATCGAGCACGTGTCCCAGGCATTGTACTAGGTGTTAGAAGTAGAGAAATGAACATGATGAGGTCTTTGCCTGCAAAGCACTCACGTCTGGAGGTAGGTGCACACAGACATAACGTGCACACACAGGTGTTGCTTCGGCCCAACCTCTCCTCTCCGTTTCCCTCACTTGCTGCCTGGGTCTCTCCTCAGGCTAAGACTTACCACGTTTTACACGGCATTATAGTTGTGTTTTGTGCACACTCGTGCGCACGTGCGTGTCTTGTGTCCACCAAGACATTCGTGGCTGTTGGAGGCCAGCTGTGCTCCTAGAACAGTGCTCCTCCAAGTTTGGTCCACACACCGGTGGCGTTAGCATCACCTGGGAGCTGGTTGGAAATGCTGACTTTTACTGACTTACGAGCTCGGGGGGTAGGGTCCAGGAATTCGTGTTTTCCCGTTTCTCCGGGCGATCCTGATGCGTGCTCAAGTTTAGATGAGCTGCTAGGGTAGGGAGCCCAGGTCCTGTCACGTGTGGGTGCTCCGTAAATAACCTTTGAATGATTGCATGCATATTGACATTGAGTGGGGGAACTGGGTTGGTCTTACTAGGTCTGGGCAGGACTCCAGGTATCCGGTTTGCCAAGTACGAAGAGGCTATGGGGAGATGGAGTCATATTTCTTCCCCTCTCAAAAAATTTGGATGGAGGCGCTAAATGGCTGGGAAGATCGACTCCACCAGCATTGAAGAGCAACTGAGCATGTGACCTGATGGGAACCGAGTGACTGGGCCAGTTTATAATGAAGGCCAGGAGATAAAACAGGGCGGAGTGAGAACTCCGTGCAGATGGTTTGGGACGGTATGCTAAAGCCACAAGCGGAGAAGAATTGTATGTTTGGGACTCTTGTCTGTTCCGGGGCCTTATTGCAAATTAAACTTCCCCTCTTCTTGCCTATGTGGCAGAGCCTTGGTGTAAATCTATTTCAAACTAGGGCTTCTCTCCCATCCCGTTTCCCTTTTCAGTTTCTTGAACTCTCCCGTTGCTCCTCGGCTCCCTCCTTGTTTCTGCCCAAGAGGGTATTGTTGTCCAGACTTTGATCAGGATTCAAGCTACCCTGTGGCCTGACATTTGTCAAGGGCAGGGATGTGTGGGCTTCTGTGAGTAATCAGCAGCTGTTTCTGGAGTCATGGTTTTAAGGAATCTCCCTCCCTCAACAATGTGATCGTTCCCCCCCCAACACCTCCCCCTCCCCCCTGAAAAACCTTGCCTAAGAGCAGTTGGCTCAGTATAATAAAACACAGCTTGGCATCGGGAGCTACATACACAAGAGACATTTAATAAACTGCGTAGCATTTTGGCAGTGGGAGGGACAGTAGCACCCAAAGAGACGCATATGGTGGGCTTAACAGCATCCTGGACTCATGGGAAGAGGATCCCTGGGTTTAGCCGCCCCGGGGTGAGGAGGTGTGGTGAACAAGGGGTTAGAGAGGCTAGGCTGCATCCTCGGGAACCCTGCTCTGCCTAGGTTTTCCCAAGGACAAGGCTTATTTATGTGATCTGATAAACACTTAGGTACTGCTCATTCTCGGCCAGGCACTGTTCTCTAAACCCTTTGCATATTTTAATTTTTAATTTTTTGTCTTTTAATGGCTTTATTGACGTAGAATTCACATACCAATTTACCCATTTAAAGTGTGCAATTCAGTGGCTTTTAGTATATTCACAAAGTTGTGCAACCATCACCATAATCTAATTTTAGAACTTTTTGTTTTTACATCTTTATTGGAGTATAATTGCTGTACAGTGGTGTGTTAGTTTCTGCTTTATAACAAAGTGAGTCAGTTATACATATACACATGTTCCCATATCTCTTCCCTCTTGGCATCTCCCTCCCTCCCACCCTCCCTATCCCATCCCTCCAGGCGGTCACAAAGCACGAGCTGATCTCCCTGTGCCATGCGGCTGCTTCCCACTAGCTATCTACCTTACGTTTGGTAGTGTATATGTGTCCATGCCTCTCTCCCGCCCTGTCACAGCTCACCCTTCCCCCTCCCCATATCCTCAAGTCCGTTCTCCAGTAGGTCTGTGTCTTTATTCCTGTCTTACCCCCAGGTTCTTCATGACATTTTTTAAAAAAATTCCATATATGTGTGTTAGCATACGGTACCTGTCTCTCTCTTTCTGACTGACTTCTCTCTGTATGACAGACTCTAGGTCCATCCACCTCAGTACAAATAGCTCAATTTCGTTTCTTTTTATGGCTGAGTAATATTCCATTGTATATATGTGCCACATCTTCTTTATCCATTCATCCGATGATGGACACTTAGGTTGTTTCCATCTCCGGGCCACATGTCCTTTGCATATTTTTAAACAGCTTTCTTGAGGTGTCGTTTACATACCGTAAAATTCACCTGTTTTGAGGGTACCATTCAATGATTTCTTTAGAGTAAGTTTACAGAATTGTGCTGCCATCATCACGATCTGATTGTGGAACATTCCTCTCACCCCTCGTGCCCATTTACAGTCAATTCCCAATCTCACCCCCAGCACCAGGCAGCCACAAATCTACTTTCTGTCTCTATGAATTTGCCTTTTCCAGAAAGGTCGTATAAATGAAATCATGTAATATGCGATCTTTTGTGATTGGCTTCTTTCACTGAGTGTAACGTGTCTGAAGGTCATTCCTTTTTATTGCCAAATAGTATTCTGTGGTATCGTAACAGTGCTTTCTGTTTATCACCTCGGTTCTTCCTCATGACAGTATCATGATTCACAGATGTGGAAACTGAGGTGCAGTTAGTACTTCGGAGGGTAATGGTTCAAACCCAGGCAGTCTGGCAGTAGAGTGTGTGCTCTCATTTAGTCTCTCTTGCTGTGCCGCCTCTCCATGGGTGCAAAATATGTCTTCATTTCTAAGATGGGGAGTTTCTTTTATGTAACGACCGCTGAATTTCTAAAACTGTAATACCTAGTTTTATGCAATCTGATAAGATTTTCTTGAACGCCTAATTTGTGCCTGGAGTTTTACTAGGTGCTGTGAGGGATGGAGACACGTTTCTGCTTTCGAAGAATTTAGCATTTTGCTTGGTAGATAAGACTCAGATGCGCATGGTAACATAGCTCCCCGACGGCCACATGGGATCATATAGGATCTAAAGCCTACATGCATACTCCAGGTAGAGGAAGTCAACAAGAAGAGGCTGATGTCAGTGAGAAGAGCTGAGGCCAACTTTTCAGAGGCCATGGCTGTGAGCCAGCTCTAGCCCCTTGGCCTAATCAGTCCCAAGTTGCAGGAGTGGAAGCTTGTAATTGTTGAGAACCCGCACTATGTTTTAATGTCCCTTCCACCCACAAAGTTTTCTGCTTGTTATGTTCCAACTTTTAGATCCCATCTGTGTGTCTATAATTATACCAGGAAGCTTTTCCTCTTAAGCTGTTTTTAATAGAAATGTCTTGAGGGGGTTTTGCTCTCTTTAGAAAAACTGGTTAGCCAAGGCACAGGGCTTGATGTGTGTGTGTGTGTGTGTGTGTGTGTGTGTGTGTGTGTGTGTGTGTATTGTAAAATGCCTCATAGCATCCACTTCTTAGGCTGGCCACCAAAGCCTGGCAGACAAGGATTCAGGAGTAAGAATAGTACATGGAACTGCATTTAAACTCTAGAAGGCCTGGTTTAGGTAGCTTGTGCTGTGTAACAAACCACCTCGGAACTTAATGGCTTAAAACAACCACCATTTATTTGGCTCATCATTTTGTGGATCGTCCGGGCAGTTCTTTGTGGACTGGCTCAGCTTACCTCATGTGTGTATCTGTGGCCAGCAGGCGGGTCAGCTCATGACTGGGCCGCAAGTCTGCCTCTTGGCAGGCTTTTAGTCAGGGTATATGGCTCTTGGCTAGGGTGCCTTAGTTCTCTTCCACGTGGCCTCTTATCTCCAGCAGGCTAGCTCAGGCTTGTTCACAGGGTGGACACAGGGCTCCCAAGAGCAGCAACAGAGGGCAGGTCCCAGTTCACAAGCGCTTTTCCAAGCCACTGCTGCATAGTGTTTGTTAATGGTCCGTTGGCCAAAGCAAGTCACATGACCAGCTCCGATTCAAGGAGTGGGAAAATCAGCTCCACCGCTTGATGGGAGATCTGCAGTGTCATATTTCAAGGGTGTGAATGCAGGGAGAGGATGAATCTGTGGCCATTTTAGTAATCATTCTCAAAGTCAGAGCATATAATAGCAATAAGGTTAGCCAACATCTACTGAATGCTTACAAGCTGCAGGTACTATTAGAAGTACTTTATATATGTATCTTAAGTCATTTCAGTCACACAGTGGCCCTGAGAGCTAGGTGTTAACCATTTCCCCCATTTTTCAGAGGAACAACTTGAGTCTCTGAGAGGCTAAGTAACTTGCCCAAAGTCACACAAATAGTAAGAGGTGGCCCAGGATTCTCATCCAGGCAGCCTTGCTCCTGTTCCAAGCACTTTACACATATCGTGGCATTTCATTCCCATGACCATCTGCTCCATCAAGGACTGCTTTTATCCCCATTTTCTAGACGAGGAAACCCAAGCTCCAGGAAGTAATTTATATGTCGTAGGCCGCACAGCTTGCACACGGGCAAGCTGAGATTCAACTCTCCAAAGCGTCTGCACTCTTATCTAATTCGCAGCATCATTTCACTTACCCAGACTTTATTTCATAGTCTCAATTTACAGTGGTGGAGGAGGGGGATCTGGGAACTCTCCAGAACATAGATAATAATAAAGAAGAGGAAAAAAGACATCTAGAGATGCAGCTAGAGTTGTCATCACGAAGCCCATGCATTTGCCAGGGGAGCTTATTAGTTCGTTGTCCACTGTACCGAGTGGAGCCAACTGTGCACTGTCCCCTCTCCAGGGCCACCGTTCGCGTGGGCGCACCGGAGTGTGCGAGCTGGCGCCCCGACGAGGCTCACAAGCTCACTCATCTGGTTTCTACCCTGTAGAGATGAGGGAAGCAAATAAAACAGGATTAGGTTAAAAAGTCTGACAATAGCTTGTAAGGGCACCACCATCGGACAATGAAGGAAGAGTCAGAAGAACTAGTTTACCAAAAGCACAAGAACTCAAAGTACGAGAGTTTGGGGGTGTTGGCGTAGGGCCAAACAGCCCATAAAAAGTTCCATAGCTCCCAGGAGGGGGTCACCGTCTTACTACTTGGTATAGTAGTTGGTTTTTAGAGAGGAAAAACGCTTAGGTTACCAGATGCTTTGTTGATCAGGGAGGGAAGTAAATAATGAAATTTTGAAAGATTTGTCATAGATGATGGCGATGAGATTAATGTTTCTTGGGTGGAGCACCTCATACCCTGAGATGACAGGCAGATGAGACTTTACGGAAACTGACATCTCAGGGTTGCAGTGGCCTCTTGGGGTCACTTTGACTTTTCATATTTTTCCTCTTGGGTTTCTGCAGGGTGGATGTAATTCTAAATGAAGATGAGTGGAGGCTCTCAGGGATCGAGGCGGTGGCCAACGACCATTAAGACTTGTGCAAAGGCAGCTTTTTGACTCCAGAGGTGGCTGCTTCCCCACCAGGAGGGTTTACACCTGGCCTTCAGGGTAGTTCTTCAAGGCAGATAGAGTCTGATGGGCTGGCTGGCAATATTTGGACACTGGTATTATGTTGCAAAATGCCTTCAGTTCCTGGGATGAAAGATGCAGAGCAGAAGATGGGCACAGTCTCGCCACCGGATTGTGGGAGCCTTCTCAGCAGCTGGTGAGTCATGGACGCGCATGTGCGTCTTCAGTGGGGCCGGGAGAGAAAGGAGACCCACGTTTCAAGGTAAGGTGGTTTGAGCGATTACACATGTGGATTGGAGGTGTCTGGGGTACAGAGTTTGACCAGGACTCGGGAGCTTTGGATGGGTTCGGTGAAAGTACGATGATACTAAACGCTGCACTCGGCTGTTCAGCTCATTAAGGTCTTCATAAATGCCCCAGAGCCAGAAATATGGAAAGAATTAAAGTAGCCCTTTGGAGGCCTTCATTGAAATTTCTTTTCTGTGTATCATATGTGGTCAAGATAGCAGCAGACAGCATGAAAGGAAAGGGCCCTTTGTGCCCTTGTCAGTGTGGGGCTCAGATGGGGTGAGCTTGTTCGTCGTTAATCCTTGTCATGATATCTGTGGAGGCGAAGAAGAAACGAAATGCCCTTCAGCTAATTTCTCAGATTGCTGGAGCAGTCGATGGAGGCTCAAGAACTGGGTTGCCTGAATCTCGGAAGCATCTGCTCTCCCAGGGGAAAGAAAATGTCCTCCTTACACAGTGGACGCTAGCATCTAGGAGAGCGTTTTCTTTCTCTGGGAACACACCATTTTCTGTTCTTGTTTTTCACCTTTCCGTACTTGGGTGTGCAGAAATTTCCATTGGTCTGTTCGCCTTGTCTGTTGTTAAAGCATCAGGTTTTCCGGTGTATGCTGCTAGTTCATTGTGAGTAGCACCCAGCCCGCCTTTGGTGTATAATGGGATTTGAATGTGTAGCCTATGGGAATTAGCTGTGACACCGGCTGTGCGCGAGTGTGCTGTGAAATGACACGTATCCACATGCATGTGCCTTCCTGCAAAGGCATGAGCACACACATGCCTATTGTGGGGCTAATCAAATAAAGTTTTGCCCTCCTGCCCTTGCGGGCATCATATTTACCTCACTGAGCACGAGAGAGCTGCAGTGGAGCGGGCGGGCGGGCAAGGACGGGGAGGGGAGTTTGAGATGCCATATGGAAGTGGTTGCAAAACAGATGGGGGAAGTCTGGAAAAATCCAATTTGTTGTCCTCGGGTATTTTAAGGAATGTCTTGACATTAAGGTGTTAGAAAGGATTTCAGTGCCCAAGACGGGTTAGAATTAGATGGTACAAAGCAACTTCCCAGGTAGGATTGGTATATAACTAACCACTGAATAATGATGTTTCATTCGGGGCTGATGGGTCGGTGGAAAGGCAAGTAGGTCTGTCTATTAGGCAGGGTTTGGGTGGAAGGAGTTGGCCAGAGTTGGGGTAGTCAAGCACCTCTTAGTGGAAAGAAAGAAGTATGCAAATGATCTTATTGTAATCTCGTCAACAGTGAAAATGGAAGGGAGGAACAGAAAGATGCTTTGCATCGCTGGGGAAGGAGCTGTCGCCAGTAGATCGGTTATACAGCGTCAGACCCCTAATATGGCATTTTTAATGATCGTCTCTGAGGGGGATTTTGATGCAGTCCAGAAACGTAGCCCTTCCCGCCCTGGACCATGCACCCATCCAACTTGGACGCTATTGACTGTACCTTTAGAGGTGATGGAAGCTCATTTGATGTGTTTGATCCCATGATGGGAGCAATACCACACCCTCTTCAGGGGTTCCTTTCATGGGCTTCTATTGAAGAAATCACATTTGCGGTCACGTGGAAGCCCCGGATGTCCTTGTGAACCAGCTGTTAAGGGGTCATGGCCAGTGGCTCCACTCGGAGTGAAGGCTTTCTCTCTCTTAGCTCCCATGCTCAGCATCTAGTCCCAGGGCTGGAGAGCTTAGAAGGCCTGGGAGGGCTTCAGACCTCTGGATCTTAGCCGTGGTGACACGACGGAAGTGCTCCTGGGTCTGCCTCCATTCCTGATCCAGTGCCCTTGCTGTTCTGCTGTCTGTTTGCTAATTTCTCTTGTCCCCTACATTACCGTAATGCTCCTAAGGAACGGTGATGGTCCTATCGAAGTTGCCTTTCCTTTCCTTTAAATTTCAAAAGAAGACAGAAATGCACTTTTACTTACTACCGGGGCGGGGGGGGGGGGTGCATCTAGTTTCCCCAACCTCTTGCTCTTTCCTTTCGGTGTCAGATACGCATCTCATCTCTTGGTTTCATTTCCAACTGAACAAATGAACTTAATAAGGTTGCATTGTAATAAGAGCTGGGCATACGGGTTCCTACTATTTCAGGACTTTTTCTTGAGGGTGGGGATCATAGAGGGGTGACATCAGCTTTCACAGTAATTCAAGTTGGATTTGCAGTTTACCATTCTTCAAAATGATAATTTTGCCAATTATAATCAAACATGTTTTAAGAACCTGAATTTTCTCACTTAAAGTTATTCCCCTAGACACACTTTAAAATTTTTAAATTAATTACCATTTCACTAATTAATTACTTAATTGGCTCTTAACCCAATGATTGAATAGATTTTAACAGAAAAAGCCCAAAAGAAAACAAAACCAAAACCAAACAAAATCTACACAAGGATTTTTTCTTAACTAGAAATATTTCTGGAATGATCAGACATTAAAATCTGTACTACATAGGTGAAACTGGGATTTTAAAAATTTTTGAGGAAAAGACATATCATTGTAATTGATAGGAGTCAAGATTTCAATCTAATTAATTGGCTTTTAAAATTTTGGGTCAGTTAAAAGCACATGAAATATACTTGCTCTTCATGGGAAAGAACAAATTTACAGATTTGAACACATTCATATAAATCATCATTTTGATTTTTCTCAGCATACCCACTCCTACCCTGGGCACTTGGGAATGGGCTGTTTCTGCTTATATTATGAACATATAAAACTGGACTCCTTGATCTACTGTAACAGACCAAGGAAACAAAGCCATGTGATTTCTAGACGTGACATGGTATTTGTACACGTACTGTTTTCACCTACCCAATCCACTGCTGGCTCTTCTGATAGTGCTATTTGCCAGTATTAGAAAAGAGGTGGGGCTTCCCTGGTGGCGCAGTGGTTAAGAATCCGCCTGCCAGTGCAGGGGACACGGGTTCAATCCCTGGTCTGGGAAGATCCAGCATGCCGCAGAGCAGCTAAGCCCGTGCGCCACAACTGCTGAGCCTGGGCTCTAGAGCCTGCGGGCCACAACTACTGAGCCCACGTGCCACAACTACTGAAGCCCCTGTGCCTAGAGCCCATGCTTCGCAACAAGAGAAGCCACCGCAACGAAGAGTAGCCCCCGCTCACTGCAACTAGAGAAAGCCCGCGCGCAGCAACGAAGACCCAATGCTGCCAAAAATAAATAAATTAATTTAAAAAAATAAGATACTAAAAAAAAGAGGGAGATAAGGAATAAGCTGTCCATGCCATCAAAATATGAAGTCCCTCACCATCCATCGCAGTTCATATAATTCTTTAAAACCTTTCTCTTGAGGTGTGAGCCTTTGGCAGGTTCAGCCACGTCCAGGGTGGCCTGAAAGAAGCAAGTATCTGTCAGGGTTGGGCTTGCTGTCCTTTTCACTCCCGGCACACTGTCTGAAGGACTTCGGAGAGCGTGACATCCTGGTAGTGGCACCAAAAGCCGATGATCACACGAAGGTCTAGTTCCCATCAAAGTTCGACCTCACCAAGAATTCTTTTCCAATACATTTTAAAATTGAAGTAGAACCTAAACATAGAAGAGGGACCACAGTTAACAGTACAGCTTGATGAATTTTCACAAGCTCAACACGGAACAAGCAACAGAATGTTACCAGCACCCAGACGCCCTCGTTGGCTCTATCCACACACCGTCCCCTCGCCCCCCGCCCACAGGAAAATCGTATTCTGACTAATAACACCATGGATTCACTTTGCTTATTTTCATACTTTATATAAATGGAATCATACAGTATGTGCCTTTTTGTATCTGGCCTCTTCTGCTCCACATATGTTTTGTGAGATTCAAGCCTGTCGTGGGTAGAGCAGGGCTCATTCATCCACATCGCTGTATGGCATTCCATCGTGTAAGTAGGCTGTGGTGCATTTATTTATCCAGCCTGTTGTCCATGGGCATTTGGGTCTTTTATGGTTTAGGGCTATTCCTAATAGCGCTTCTATGAACATTCTTGTCCGTGACTTTTGGAGAACATGTGTTTCTGTTTCTTTTGGATGGATATATATCCAAGAGGGGAAATTCTGGGTCATTCAAGAGGGATTATTTATCCAGAAACCTTTTGTTCCCCCGCCCCCATCGTCTTCTACAGGTGAAGGTACTTACTGCTGGTGTTTTTCTGATTCTTCCCCCCTGTGCTCTAGAGCTCAGGGGCTTCACTGAGGGGAGGGGGAGCTTGGGTGGGTCCCTCGGAGCAGTGGCCCTTTTATCTGGCTCAGGGACAGTGTTGGAATTCCACACAATATCTTGTTTTAAGAATGAGCTCTATAGGTTTAAAAAAATGAGTTTGGAAACAGGCGATTTTGGTTAAGAGGGGGCAAACAGGCGTCCATGGCAGCGTCGGGACGGCCGATGCGCCCAGACAGTGTTGGTACTTCATGGCTTTTCCTTCAGTCAGTCCTCACCTCGGTCCTGCGAGGCTGCCACGGCTTCCTCCCTAGTTTACAGCTGAGGAAACAGAAGGGTAAAGCGGTTAGGTGACATTCCTACAGACACACATCTAAAAGAGAGCTGAACCCAGGCAGCCTGACTCCACGACTCCTCTCCTTAATTATCCAAACCAGAACAGTCTGCTCCCACGCACTGCCCATTTCACAATCTCTCCCAGACTGTCAAGGGCCTGCGTGATACATTATGGTGACAGTAGTTGACGTTTTTGGTCCAAATTTTCATTTCTCTGGTAAAGCTATTGCCTAAGGAGCCACGGTACAATAGGGACAGGCCCAAATAAAAATGATCCCACTAGGTTTTCTCTTCCCCTAAGTCCATTTCAGAGCAGAATCTCACCCTTTGTATTTGCCCTTCTACATGCTCAGTCCTCTGTGCTTGTTGCTCTAAACCTGGGAGATAAGCACGATAAATGTTACTAGCCCTTATTTTGTCCTTCTCCCTGCTCAGATACCCCAACCCCTTCAGTGCGCTCTAGCCACACTGGCCGCCTCAGTATGCCTCAGGACCTTTGCACTTGCTATCCCCTCCAGCAGGAATTCTCTTTCCCGCATATTCTCATGGCTCACTTCCTCATTTCCTTCAGGGCTCTGCTGAAAGTCACTGAATTAAAAGAGGCCTTTTCTGACCTCCCTGTGTAAAATTAACTCTTCGTTGCTTTCCACTTCCTGAGCCGCTTTACTTTTCTTTCAAGTATTTCTGCTACCTGGCATGTGATATACTGATTTGCTTTGTTTGTTTTATATCAGTTGACAGACAAGGTAGGCTTCAGATGGGCTGGGGCGTTTTAGATCTTGGGGCATCCCTGGCACACCAATAACTATTGACTGAATTAACGAAACTGGCTTTAAAATTCAGAAAATCGCTACCCAAAGAGGGTAGCTGGAACTGATGTTTAATGGGGGAAACTCTTACGTGCCATATCCTTTTACGTTTCCAATATTATGTATTTTTGCGTTCTTTCTTTTTCTCTTGATTATTCTTGCCAGAGGTTTATCTTTTCATTAGGCTTTTCAGAGAACCAGCTTTTGGTTTGGTTGAGCCTTTTGTTCTAGGCCTTTCTTCTTGTTCAGCTCTGTATTCATTTACTTCGGTTTGTATATGTCTGTTTTATCTCCACACATTAAAGGGTGTTTGAGTGCTGACACCGTAGCCAACCACAACTGCGATGAGGCCTGCTGACTCAGTTAGGCCTTGAACCTCCGTGTCTGGGCATCTGTGCTTTAGGCCTCTTCTCCTGCCCTCCTGGTTTTACACGAACCACTGGAGTGGAAAAGAGCAACACTTAGATTTTTGAAAAGGAACAGATGATCCAGTTATCATTTAAACCAAGCTAGTTTTAAACAACATCCCAATCGCAATGGATGGGTTTCTGACCTGCGAGTATGATTGCTATTATAGTATCATTTGTTAATTCCCTTCTAACAAACGTCTTCTATTATTTGCAGTGTTCCTTGTATGATTTTACTGTTGTAATTAAAACCACGGGGAGATGAAGGTGACGCTAGAATGAAAAAGTTCAAACCACATTTTGAGGCTCTTTGGCTCTAAGTAGAATCTAACTGTGTTAGAGTAACAAGACAGAAAATCGATCTCTAGAATTAGGAAATGAGCAGAGTCAGAATGAAGTGGTAGGAAGGTACATTGCTAAGGGATGCTTCTCCCAGTGCATACAGAAGCCAGTAGCAAATAAAACCTATGTGGACAAGGAGAATCCTGTGCACGGACCTTCAGGGGTGGAGATGTGTGCTTGAGGGACAGGGAAGCGACTGACGGCAGCCTAATATCTAGTTAAAGCGCTTAACCTCTGGGGTGAAATCTTGGTCCAGAGAACACTGAATGGTTTCACAGGAAAAATGATGAACCCCGCCTCATAAAGCGGTGGAGAAGTGGTCATAAATTTGTTCGGAGATTCTTACGTCTCATTCTGGCTTTGGTTTGCCATCCGATAGGCTTGATTTTCCCCGGGAGTCTCCCGACACCATGTCCATTTGTGTTAAGATTAAGGCATTTGGTTGCTATGTGAAACGTGATCAGGGAAAGCACCAAGGATTCTCCATCTTGGGGGGATCATCTCTGACTTGAGGGGAGATCGGGGGCAAGAACTAAAGAGAAAGTGAAGGGGGGAGAGGGAGGTGAAGAGCAAGGGTGGGAGACGCAGCAACAGACGGACACATTTGGGCTGTTCAGGATAATGAAAAAGTGGATCTGTACTGCCCTCCTAAAGCTGAAAATTTCACCCAATCCAACTTTTCAGACTCCCCACCATTGAGGTGCACAGCGAGAGGTGAGTTGATTCCTAGTGTTCCTTCCAGCTGGAACCTCCTTTGATTCCAAATACAAGAAGCACATTGTCTGCGAGGCAGGATAGCTTTCAGCATACCTTGAGAGGTCAGAGGTCAGCGGTTGTCACCTAGTGCCGTCCAACTGTGAATACAGGAAATGTTCCCTGCAGGTTCTGTGTACAGAGGTATTCGGGTCCAGTGTCTAGACAGTCATAGATCCAGGATAAGGGACTTTGTCCAGTCCAGTGGGAGTCGGTCTGGATTCTTGGGACTCCAGGTATGCTGATCGAGCGCGATGGCGTAGCCACTACGTGCAGAGCTATTTTCACTGGTCAGTCCCTCAGTGTGTGGTACTAAGGCGATGTTTCCTTTGAGCAAATGGAATTTAAGTTCCAGATAGCAGCTGTAGCAGGAGGAAAAGGTTATGTTCTGCTTCTTCAAAGGCGTCAAAGGAACAGAGTGTATTAAGTACAAGTCTGAGTGTAAAGAAGATTCAGATTTTCCAGTGATACGCAGAGAGTGAAAACTTTCAATGTAAACACACGATTTATTTACCACACCGTATCAAGAATATCAAGCCAGGCCATGAGGCGTGAGCGTGCCTGTAAAATCCTGACAAATACCGGAAGGAAAATGAGAACCCAACTTACTAAGTGGTGGGAAAGAATCAGTGGTGAGAGATGGAATCCTTTTTATAGAGCCCATGTAGAAATAAGTGTAGTGTTCTCAACAGTAGCCCATTTATACTGGAAGATTTCTCTTTGACGTGTACAAGCAAGCCAGATCACGGAGAGGGATGACGCTTCTTCCCATCAGAAGAGTAACCTGATTGTTTTTTGCTCAGCTAAATAACTAGTTTATTATCGACCCAGAATATTCAGTTGTCAAGGACTCTAAGGCTGTGCCGTCCAATATGGCAGCCACTAGCCACTGGTGGCTATTGTATACTTGAAATGGGGCTTGTGTCATTAAAGAGCTGAATTTTAAATGTTATTTCATTGTCATTAATTTCAATTAAAAGACTGACATTGGATTCGGTTATTGGACAGGTTTCAGTATCTTTGGAGCAGTTTTGATATTGTGAAACTACTTTGCCAACTGTCCATTTCATGAGATCAAAACACAGCTCAGGTATTTCTGATGCAAATTTGTCACCCAAATTGAGATGTGCTTTAGGTGTAAAAAACACACGGGATTTCAAAGACTTAATATGGGAAAGAGAACGGAAAGTATCTCATTAGTAATTTTTTACACTGATCACATGTTGAAATGGTAGTATTTTAGACATTTTGAGCTAAATAAAATCCATTATTAGACTTAATTTCACCTGATGCTTTTACGTTTTTTTTCTTTTTACTTTTTAAAATATGACTACTGGAAAAAGTAATGTTACACGTGTGGCCTGTATTCTTGCATTACAGCTCAATTGCATAGTGCTGTAGGCACTGCGTTTGATGGTGAAGGCTAGCTTTGCCACTGAAGTTTGAAATGAATTGGAATCTCAGGAAAACGGTGGACCCTCTAGCGTCACGTGGAACTGAAAGTTTGCCCTGCACTTTCCTTCTGTTTCTGAACCCAGCCATTAGGTGAGTTATCTGATGCAAATCTCTGTGTGAGGAGAGAGCCAGGTTTTACTGGATTCTGGTGTTATGTTTAAGCCTTAAGCTCAGTGAAGAATCTAGTTGGTAAATGGTTTCAGGACGCTGGGCTTCTTCCTAGCAGTCCTCTTAGGCTGGGTTCCCTGGACGGACGCTGAGACGGAGGTCTGTGTACAGGAAGCTTACTGAGGGTGTCTGTGGGATCAACGCAGGACGGAGGGAAGTAAGGGAATGAACGGCTATGCAGTGCAATGGAGATGTCCATTCTGGAGGCGAGTTGGCCCAAATCGAGGCAGGGAGGTTGGCCCTTCGTGTCCTCCCGTTGACCAGTCTTTGGATGCAGGTTGCCCCTGGGGAGGGGACTGAATGAACCTTGAGGCAGGCAGCTCCGTTCCACAGAAGGCAGTTCCCAGAGCAGGAAACAGCTGTGAGCCCTCAGCGGCCCACACGCCCGGCAGCTGGGGGAGGAGCCGCTCCATCTAGAACGTGGTGTCTCGGTGGCACATCGCAGCATCCACCGCAATGTTTCAGTCTTGCTCTACGCATCAGCCCCCAGCCAGACTCTGCCACGCCACACCTTTCAAGCGCCGCCATGCTAGACCCAGCCCAGCCGGCAGTCAGAAACGTGGGGCGGGACGGGCAAGGAGGAAACTGGTCCCAGAGCAGACGCCCTGCCCCGATCCACTTAGAAAGAAGTCAAGACCCTCAGTGTAGACTAGTAGTCCACTGGCTTCCAGCCACACAGAGGACGAGTGTCACTCAGATGACAAGCCGAGAAAGAGAGCAGGTCCCGGTCCCCAGGGGTTCCAGAGAGTGACCCGCCGTTGCTGCAGTGGAACTAAGAGCTTAGGAGCCACTTGGCCCCTGAGACGTTGACTCTGATTTTTCTCTGTGTGTCTGTCTATCCATCCATCCATCTGATTGTTCCGTTTCCTCTTTTCTATTTTGTCCTCCGGGCCAAGTTGACATCATGGTACTACTTCTTCCCAAGCATCTGCCCTGCCTGTTTGTAAGTGCCCAGTAGCCTGTGATCATTGGACAGGAGCATTTTCCCATCGGCCTCTTCCGCTTCTCCGGCTCGTTTTCCATAAGTTAACAGCTGGGCGTGTCACACGTGTCTGTGCTCACACAGGGATGCGCACATGCTAACTTGTACACACCTCTAAAAGCGTGCCAGTGCAAACTGGGTTAAAGCTGCCCTCAGCTACCTCATTTCCCCTCCTGCCCCCCTCGTCCCTTTCCTATCTCCAGCCGCCTCGCTCTTTGCCTCTCATTTCACGCTGCCTCTGAGAGAGAAATCTCATTATTTCTGATTCAGGGCGTCCTGTGCCCTCCCCTGCTACATGTCATGCCCGTTGCCAGCTTATTACAGCATCACAAGGGAATTCGGAGCTCTGATTTAGCCGCCAGAGGGAATGACCGGAGGGGGCATTGACAGGGAAGAACCTCAGTTTTCACAGCTTCGGGTTGCTTGGATTAGTTGGGTTAGGTCACATGATGAATGTAGTGCGTTTGATCAGTAGTCTAAAGAAGAAGCAGGGCAGCCTTTATTTAATTTTAGAGATGGGCTGCGGACACGGCACTGGGGCTCTGGGACAGCTGTTGAGGAAAGCTACGATGGGCTTTTTAATCCTTCTCTCCCTTTTCCTCCTGGAAAGTCGTATGTGGTGGTCATATAGTTCATAACTTAACAGCTTCATGTCTCCCTCTGCCCCACTCATCAGGCGGGAATTAGACATCTTCTGTTGGGCTCAGTACCTGGGTCTGGCACGTAGTGGGGGCTCAGAAAATGTTCGCTCAGTGTGTCATCAGCCAGGTGTCTCAGCTGTCTTGGGGTTGGTTCTCCCGGAAATAAACTCGAGACAGTGAGGGAGGTATAGGTAGTTTACTTGGGGGATTCAGGCACACTAATAGGTCGTGAGGATATGATACAGGGAAGCGGGGAAGCCAGTAAAGGGGCATTATCAAGCTTAGTCCTGCAGGAGAACCCAAGGGGCGAGGGAGCCGGAGTATTTATACTCCAGCCTCCTGAGTCCTTGGTTGGGGGCTGCTTCTGGGGGTGTTAGTTCCCCAGCATTTCTGGGCCACGTCATGCATGGGCACCGTACTGGTTCAGGAAAATTGGCCCTCAGGCTCGGAGATGCAGGCGCCAGCAGCTGGAAATCTACTGACACTTACCTGAAAGGTCTGATAGGCATGGAGCGCTGACAGGGTCATTCATTCACTCAACAGATATTTGTTGAGCCGCTTCTGTGTTCCTGGCACCGTCCTAAGTGTTGAAGATAGAGCAGTAAACAAAACACATGCAAACCTCTGCCGACAGAGAGCTTACAGTCTAGGCAGGAGATTAGACTATGAGGAGACCACCGTAAGCAAAATACGTACATTATATAGCTTGTCAGGTGGTGAGAATGCCATGAAAGGAATAAAGATAGAGGATGAGGGTTGTTGAGGGTGCCGTATTAAATCAGGCGGTCGGGGGAAGCCTCACGGAGATGTGAGTAAGAACCTGGCGGGAATGAATCATGTGGATGTCTGGGAGCAAACAGTTCCAAGCAGAGGCACACACTCCTGCCTCAGGACCTCTGCACTTAGTATGTCCTCTGCCATTTACTCGGAATGAGATGGGGAGCCATTGAAGGGCTTCTAGTAAAGAAGGGACGTATTCTGGCTTACGTTACTGTGTGGAGGACATACCAAGGCAGGGCAGGGGTGCATGGAAGCAGGGAGGCTCCTCAGGAAGCACATCTTCTAGAACCTTCCATATTACTGCATAATAAATGAATAAAAGTTAAGAGTCAGAACAGACCTCTTGAGGCTTACATGTGGTATGACACAGTTTCTGCTGCATTCTGTTGGCTAAAACAAGTCAAAAAATAAGCCTAGATTCAAAGGAAGGAGAAATGGTCTCCCCTCTTGATGGGAGGAGCTGCAGAGTCGCTTTGTGTAGGGGTGTGGAGAAAGGAAAGGGAACTTATCGTGACTCTCTTGGCAAACAATCTACCGTGGCAGACAGTGTCATGTTGAACCTCCAATATCCCTGTTCTTAGAATATCCTTGGGCCACCCCACCTTCTATGATGGAGTACAGTGGAAGGTCCAGGAACATGTGCCTTGTCCATTGTAGACCACGGTGACCATCTCTGCCCGTGGGTATGCGTATGGGGGCGGGGGACAGATTGGAAAAGCACTTCACGTGATTGCTTTGCTCCTTTCAGCCCTGTGACATGGCCCTTTGTTAGCGCCCCTCTTCCCTTCTCATTGCTGCCTCTTCCAGGCCCCCATGTGCTCCTTTCTTGAGAACCAACACCCATCCCTTGTGTCACAAAGAGCACTTTGCCGGATCTTCAGTAACGTTGCTCTTGACCACTTCGCACTGAATCTCCCCATTCACTTCCAGTAGCTTCCAAGGGATTTTTCCCAGCCAAAATCAGGCCCCCCAACCCTAACCCCCCACATGATTTCTGTGCCAGTTACTGATACTCCTTTTCTACCTGCTTCACTAATGGTCGGGCTTCATTTGAGAACTGAAGCTGTTCGGGGTTGTTCTCTGTGTTGTGTGCAGACTAGTATTCTGAACGTCGTGTTGACCAGAGGTCTGGTACTGGGTTCTTGTATTCGAGTAATTGATGGGTAAGTTTCTTGAAGCCAAGGTCTGTACCTGTTTCTCTGGTTTTCTTCCCAACACCTAGTAGCTGGTAGAGTTTCAATTAATGTGACCGTGGAATTGAAGTCAGTTTCTCCAGTAGTCTATCTGATACCTCAGACCTTCCCCTCTTCTTGTCAAGATAGGAGGGAAGGATCTGAAGCATCTCTGTAGATGAACCAGATTTTTGTAATCTGGACCAGCGCTGTCCAATAGAACTTTGCGTGGTGATGGAAATGTTCCATATCTGCGCTAATATGGTCGCCACCAGCCACTTACGGCTGTTCAGCATTTGACATGTGGTTAGCACAACTGAGGAACTGAATTTTTAACTCGCCTTAATTTTATTTAAAATTTTAATTAATTTAAATTTGAACTTAAATACCAGAGTAGACTGTGCAGTTCTAGATAGTACTTCTCAAACTTTTCTACTGAAGCGTTCCTGGTGGTAGAGAAAAGAGAATTAATACCTCGATGGTCTGGGGGGTACAAGTTTTCAAGTACAAAATTACTTGGAAGTCTTAGCTTGAAAATGCACGACGATTTTGCATTTATAATATGTGTGTGATTTTGAGTATGTATACTCTACTATGGAGAAAAATGGTCTAGGGAGGATGTACGCCCGACCTCCTTAGCACACGCTGCCGTGTACTCTTGTGAGCTCATGAGTGCCGGTTGAGATAGGTGAATGCACTGGCTTAAAGTTCAAACATCACATTCTTCCTATTTTGAGCGCAGCCTGAGAATGAAAACGTCTCATCCGACACCCCTTCCGTGTTAGGAATGACCTCCCAGCTGGGGTGAGATAGAACCTTCGTGCTGCAATGCAAACCTATCGGTTAAAAAAGAATTCTCGGGCTTCCCTGGTGGCGCAGTGGTTGAGAGTCCGCCTGCCGATGCAGGGGACACGGGTTCGTGCCCCGGTCCGGGAAGATCCCTCATGCTGCGGAGCGGCTGGGCCCGTGAGCCGTGGCCGCTGAGCCTGCGCGTCCGGAGTCTGTGCTCCGCAACGGGAGAGGCCACAGCAGTGAGAGGCCCGCGTACCACAAAAAAAAAAAAAAAAAAAAAGAGAGAATTCTCCCCCAGAAAGCCCTTCAAGTGCATTTAATGAATAAGGTGGGGTCCGTAACTTTCTGTGACATTTACTTTAAAGGCCGTGGGAGTGATTTAGTGGTCAGTGGGCACTGACATTTGAGGAAGGCAAGACAAAGTTGGCTTCTCCTGACGTGACTTTTTTTCTTCTCCTCTTGACTTATGGCCTTGCATCCATGGAAACTTTGTTTCCTGAGAGACATAGTGTGTTCTTTGGAATTAATCTATTTTTTTTCTTTCGATACGCAGCCACAAATTAATTTCTCCTTTGTGTGTCTGATGGCGCAATCATTTGCAGTGAGTAGAGTTTGTTTTCTATGGTGTTTGAACTTGGTCTTGTTGTGAGGGGTGTGCATGCGTGTGCATGTGCGTGTGTGTGTCTGTGTGTGTCTGCACATGCTTTTCCTCAATATAGAATTTGCTCCATCTTGTTTAGAAGAAAAACACATGGAAAAAAGAGGATTGAAGAAAGCAGATTTAAAGATATTACACAGATGCATATATAACTACACCTATAACCATGGCTCTGTACAAGTGTATGACTACCTCCCAGATCAAGACAGAGAACATTGTCAGCACCCCCACGAGCGTCTCTCTTGCCCCCTGCCAGTCCATATATCCCACCCAGAAGTAACTATTCTGACATCTGTCACCAGAGATTAGTTGTGCCTGTTCTTGAACGTCACATAAATGGAATCACACAAAATGTATTTTACAGCATTTTGTCCGTAAGACTCATGCATGTTGCTGTGTGAATCAGTCCTTCATTTTTGAATTGCCCTTCAGTATTCCGCTACGTGAATATACCACAGTTGATTTATCCATTTCCCCATTGATGGATGACGTTTGGGTTGGTTCTAGGTTTGGACTATTATGAACAAAGCTGCTGTGAATATTCTTGCACCTGTCGTTTGTTTGTTTGTTTGTTTTTGCGGTGCGCGGGCCTCTCACTGCTGCGGCCTCTCCCGTGGCGGGGCACAGGCTCCGGACGCGCAGGCTCAGCGGCCATGGCTCACGGGCCCAGCCGCTCCGCGGCATGTGGGATCTTCCCGGACCGGGGCGCGAACCCGCGTCCCCTGCATCGGCAGGCGGACTCTCAACCACTGCGCCACCAGGGAAGCGCGCACCTGTCTTCTGATAGGCTTCTGCCCTCCTTTCTTATGGCATATACCTAGAAGTGGAGTTACTGGGTTGTCAGATTAAAAGGAAGGTTTGGTTACTCTAACAAAGACCCCATCTAACAGTGGTTTAGACAAGGTAGAAGTTTTCTTCTTCCTCATATGGTAGTCAGAGACGCAGGGTCTGTCCATCGGGGTGCTCTGTCATTTCCAGTGAGATGCCCCTGTTCTGGTGGCCCAAGATGGCTGACGACCATGCCCACATTCCAGGCTAAAGGATGGGAGTACAAGGGGGGAGGTCGGCAGCATGCACCTTCCCTGCAAAGACAGACCTCCTGAGATCGGGACACGTCACTTCCACTGAGACTGCATGTGCCGGAACTTGTTTTACTGCCACTCTCCCCCGAAATGCCAGAGGTCCTCTTTATTTTGAGAAGCTTAGTGCTGGGGGATAGATACTGAGATATTGTGAAAAGTCTCTGCCACAGCTTACTTCTTGGGGTTGGCATCCACCCCAATAGGGGGAATAAGAGTGCAGGTGTCAGTGTTCAGCTCTTTCACACTCTGGACCAGGAGAACCTCCGAGAACTTTGCTGACTCCTTGGAGCAGTTAAACCAGCCATCCCACCATCCCATCCCACATCTTTTACTAACCATGGACTGTGTTCACTCATCACTTGTATACAGATGTCTCCCCAATAATGTTTTGGTTTTGTTGGTTTTGTTTTTAATATTCTGAAAACAGAGTGTTACTACTCTTATTATTTTCAACGTTATTATTCTTTTCCTAGTAGGAGCCTGCATCTTGGCTCAGTCACTTATAAGTTGCTTGTTCTCTCTGAGCCTCTGTTTCACCATCCATAAAATGGGAATAAAAATGTCTACCTTGAAGAACCGTTTTAAGTAATATATTTTACAGAGGTAATCTATTTTACACCCGGTATAACTGGAGCTCCACATGGTCCAGTCTTGGTATAGTGTCATGATAAAAACTATCTAGCAACTAGAAGATCAAATATAATTCTTGCTTCTCAAAATGTTGCTCAAAATGTTAAAGAAGATCCAAGTTATAACTCAGAGAAATAGTTCTCAAAACAATACACGTCCCCCCAAAACCTTCCTCTTTTCAGCTCTCAAACACACCTAGGCATCTTGAAAGGTTCTTTCTCTCCTTGCCCTCAGTTCCTCTCAGTTCTCGCAAACTGTCCCAGACTGTCTCCCCACCTATGTGAGTGCTTATCTTTCGTCCCTCTTCCCATTTCTTTCCACCTCTATTCTTTTTCTCTCACTCAAGTAAATCTGAGGGAAAGAGGTGGTGATTTTTCTTACATCATTAGTGTTTTCTCCTGTAACACAGGTCAAATATCTGTCACTTAGTCCACAGTCGGTGGTTGCTATTTTCGTAACCATCCAGATGATGAAGACTGTTAGCTCTCTTTGCTTATCTAGGACCCTCCGAAGAGTTTGAGTGGAGGTGAATGCCACTGAGGTTGACTCTGAGAGCAGGGGTATGCGATGGGTGGGCTGTGGTTAGTCATAAAGACAGCTGTCATGCAGTTTACCAAGTGTTTGCATTTCGTTCGTTCATTCATCTCACTGATATTGATTTGTTTATCTATTGGTATCCTGGAACAGTTTTGAAAGAGTCGACAGAAAGTACATCTAGCATAGGATGAAGTCAATAAATAATAAGTATGATCAAAGGGAAATAACACCGAGGCCCAAAAATGCATCCCCCGAGCTGATGCTCATCTCAGAGGCATTGGGGAAGCTGGAGGTATGAGCCTCACAGTTATTTTGAGGAATAAACCATGGGAATGCTTTCCCGGTATAAAGTGCTTGACAGCTAGGTAGCGGAATGAGCTTTGTGCCGTCTGTGTGCAGTTTTCATGACTGTGGTGGATGCCCGGTCTTTTTTTGCCTGAGCCCAGCATTTGCTGCTCCAGCAGTTGGCTTTGACCAGAAGAGGTACGATGCTATCAGCTCCCAAGATCTTGCTGCTCAGCTGGGTGGCAAATACCCTTAATCACTTGTTATTCATCACGGACCTGTAGTGAATTTTTGGTATTCTGAGGACTATTAAAGGATGAGCTTTTTCATAGCACGTTTGGGTGCTGGGTCCCGGGCTGTGGTGTCCTGGAGCCGGCTTGTACCGGTTCACAGAAGCCAACCGTGCACATGTCTTACCAACTTGGCGTTCGGTGACATCAACTTGGTAGCTTGAAATCAGCCAAGGTGTGAGTATTTACGTCGCAGAAATCAGCAAACGCTACAAGTTAGGGCCTTTTCTTTTTCCTGTGGGAAGTCAGTAGTTAAACATTCACTAGCACATCACTGGTGCTCCGCGTATGATTATGTCAAGTAAAACAGATGCCACTGTTTGGGAAAGGAAATAGTCACAAGGCCTTCTGTGGGCTCGAAAGCACTGTGGGAAATTGCAGAAGAATTCTGAATAATGCTTATATCTGATCTGAGAGCATCAGTGAATCTATCCGAATTTTAGAGTGGGCAACTCAGGGGTTGAACACTGTGATGAATGTTCTTGATTTATTTGAAAATCACATGGGAGAAAGGAGGTTGGGGTTTTCTGCTGAAGCTGGAAGCAGAAAGCCTGAGACCACCGAGGGGCAGACTCAGGAGTGTTCACCTCAGGGCACCACAGAGTTCAGCTGAAATGATCCTTCCTGACACATCCCTCTAGGAGAAAGAAAGGGTGACAAGGGACCAGGAAGGGTTGTCTCCGTGCAGCTGATGCCCTCGTCATAGTAACTCAGCTGACAGAGGCATCCTTTGGCTCCCAGTCGTCAGATCAACCAGCACTTTCATCTCTTCAAGTTCAGTATCCAAGGCTGACGTGTTGACTATAGCCAGAGAGTTATCCAGGATCAAAAGTCCACTCATCTGAAAAGAGACACGCACCCCAATGTTCACGGCAGCACTGTTTACAATAGCCAAGACGTGGAAACAACCCAAGTGCCCATCAACAGATGAATGGATAAAGAAGATGTGGTAGAAATATACAATGCACTACTACTCAGCCATAAACAAAAAGAATGAAAGTCTGCCATTTACGGCAATGTGGCTAGACCTAGAGAATATTAGGCTTAGGGAAATAAATCAGAGAAAGAGAAATACTGTACCGAGGTTGGTCAAGGAGAGGGGAAGACGGTGGGCAGAAGCTTTTTTTACTGTGGTTTCCAAGGGAAAGCACGGGTGAGACCGAGTAAGCAGATTTAGGATTGGCCACTTGGAGTAATGTCACTGGGCTCTGGAGTATAGGAGCTGTCTCTAGTTGACCTGGCGTGCTGAGGGCAGGTAGAGACTGGCCTGGAGAGCAAGAGTCCATAAAGGAGGCGGGTGCGAGTCTGGGCTGTGGATTGGTTAGCTTGCGTCGGAGAGATGGGCTCCCAGGGAAGTTGTTGACTGTCTCGACGAATTAGCGAGCCCTGGGAGAGGCAGTCCCTCCGGGGTCATCAAGGCCCCCAAGATGTCAAAGCATCAGAAATAGAGAATAAAAAGGCATGACTAATACGGAAGCCCACGTTGTCCTGAGAGTAGAAGGCAGCAGCGTTAGATTGGCGTGGTTTCCAAATAAGTGGCGTGAGATGCCCGCCTGCCGCCTTGAGCCTCCGCTGGTGAGAATGTCTCATGTTGCACACCCTGGCAGCTACAGCTGTCCTCGTAAGAAGCGTGACAGAAAGTACGCGCGGAGGTTTACGGCCAATTTAGAGCTTGAGGTAACTGTGCTATAATCGGTCTACGAGGTCCCCAGCCTCAGCCTTCTGTGTGCATGAATTCAGACTTTAGGGGACAGACATTTTACATTTCCAGAAACCAAGTGAGTGTTTAGAAGAAATAAACACTCACCGGTTGTTTTCACGCTACCACGTTCTGTGTTGCGCTTAAGAAGAGAAATATGCCTTCTAGAGAGCTGTAAACATGCTGCACCCGAGGCCCATTATTCCAGGGCTCATAGTGGAGTCCAACTGGAGTGATCTGCAGACTAAACCCTTTCTTTATCCCCAGGGCCGAGGCAGAGGGCAGTGAGGGCAGCACGGGTGAAATGGCTTCTCAGGTGCCGTCTGACTCTGAAATGTGCTGACCTGGAGTTTCGCCAGTTGGCGCAGGTTGGATAATAGGCTCTTAGATGGCCTACATCGAAGGGATGATAAAATAGCGGCTTGGCCCTTGATCCCTGCCCCTGCCAGGTTCTAAAGAGCATCATTTGTTGGAGGAGTTTCCAGATGGACTGCTTTGCAATTCCCCCGAGCCTCAGAAAAGAAGTTGGCTGTTAAAGACCGGGATTGCTTTAGCCTGAGGGAGAGAGAGAAAATACAACTTACCGCCTTTCCCATCCCAGGTGTGAGCTGGGTTTTAGCCAGGAGAAAGATGGCAGTGCTTTGGATTCTGAACATCAGTGGCAACTTGGAGGCTGTAGAACTTTCCACAGAGCTGAGAGGATCCTGGACACTGACAGCCTTCCTGCTGAGCAGACACATGCCTGGCTAAAGACTTTGGTGGATTCCAGTGGTGATCATGGCATGCCAGCCTTCCTCCCCTGGCCAGGACTCAGGCATCACAGGGCACGATTTGGCTTTCTAAGAATCAGCATGTTAGGCAGTGGAAGATGATTTCACTGCAGGAATTAAATGCAGATGGTGCTGAAGCATATGTTTCTGCAGCACCTAGTGTGGTGCCTGTGTGTAGTAGGTGCTCAGTAAATGGCGGTTGAGTGAATGAACAGATGCTTGTTTTATATATCCTGTAGCGGAAAGACAACTGTTCTTCTTCTTGTTTCTTTTTTAGAATGAGTGTTGTCCAAAAACAGAATGGAGTGTTTTAAGGTTTAGCATTAAAACCTCCAAAGTATCCAAGCTGTAGCTGACTTGTAAAGCTAATGATAATAACTAGCAGTCAGCCATGGCTGAGTAACAAATAACCCCCAAACTCAGTAGCTTAGAACAATTAGTATTATTCTTAGGCTTTCAGTTTTGCACATCAGCTGTGGTGACTCTGCTTTGAGCTGCAGGTCTGCAGATGGGCTCATCTTGTCCGGGCTTGGCTCTGGTTTTCAGGTTTGATTCCAGTCGGCTTCACATGACTTCTGTCCTTCTAGGACCAGTGGCCTAACCGGGGCTCATTCTTTTCACAGCCATGGCAGAAGCACAAGAGGACAAGCCCCGCAGCTCAAGCACATTTGAAGCTTTAGCTCACATCAGATTTTTCCAAGTTCCCCTTGGGTGAGAAAGTCATATAGCCGAGCCCAAAAGCCATAGGTGGTAAAGTATAGTCGGCCCTTAGTGGGACCACGAGGGCAATGGGTGATCACTGAGCAATAATTCAGACTCCCATAATAGTGACCGTTTATTGACTGTTTCTCTGTGCCAGGCACCGCTCTAACCATTTTATATAAATAAACTCATTTAACCGTCATGACGACCCCAGGGGGTAGGAGCCATGGTGTTTAAGCTCCATTTTACAGATAAGATAGTTGAGGCACAGAATTACCAGTGAACTTGCAGGAGGACACACATGTAGGAGGCAGCCCAACCAGGATTCACACCCCAGCAGTCCAGTCACAACACCTGCTCTCTTAACCCCCCTGGTCTCCCACTCCAGACAGCAGGAAGCGTGCTGAGAGACACAGGAGCGCCTCCAGGTCGGCTGCATGATAGCACAGGTATTAGCTCATCTAACTTTTGTGGGAGCCCAGGTAGCGGAGGTCTTGCTCTCTCTGTTTACTATAGATGAGGAGACTGAGGCTCAGAGAGGTGAAGGGACTTGGCCACGTCACACAGCTGGGGAGCAGCTGAGCCAGCACAGCGGCCTAGGCCTGGCTCCTGGCAGGAACTTCTCCTCTGAATGAGGAACGCACTCAGCAGCTACCAGGCGGCTTTTTCTTCCACATTCTGCCTTCGGTCCTTGGGAGGCTTCTGAGCTAGGGCTCCCACCCTACAGGGCAGCCTTTTACTTTGCTTCTTTATTTATTTTCCGGCCAGGGGATTGCGCCCTGGTGCCTTGGCGTGGGCCGTGTGCTGTGGCCAGATAGCTGCGCGTTAGTTCCCACGGTCTCCAAGTCCTTAGTTTCTCATGACATGGCATATCCCTGAGTGTCCCCGGCCCTCCCCCCGTGCACCCCGCCCTGGCTGGCTTCCTCCATCAAGTACTGTGGCAGCCCTGGCTGTCCCAGGGTGTCCGGTTACAGGCTCCGAAGGGCGAGGCCAGTTGCATGGCTGTGATTTGAGTGCTGGATGAAAGGCCGGGGAAACGAAGGGGCTCTTTATGTCGTGTTAACAGGTGTCCCCAAGCCACAAGTCTCTGTCTCCTGGAGCTGACGAGATAGCAATGTTTTCACCCCAAAGACAGGAGAGGATCCGAAGCCACCGGTTTGGGGGAGCTCCAGGGAATTGGAAGCTCCCAACCCCCAAACAAAGCGCACGTCGGCAGCTCTGAACATAACCTTGTACTTGCTGCCCATCAGCTGGGGAAGTTGTGCCAGTGTATCCGCCCACCCTTGCAACCGGTTCAGAAACATCTCCAAGCCAGCAAAAACCCGGTGCAAGTATTTCTCCTCACCCGTTTCTGCTGGCATGTCACCCGGCCCTTCCTTCCCACCTCCCAACTTCTGTCCTGTCACAATCTGGCTGCGACAGCCCTGGCACTCTGGAGTCTTCGCTACAGGCAGAGATCCCCATAGATAAGGCACAAACAATCCGGAAAGGGCAAGCAGAGAAGAGTGGTACTTTTCTTTGGCCCGCTGCCCCACGTTTCTTAACCCATTGCCTGAATTCTCTTTCGTACTAGAGGCAGGGCTTATCTCCAAGACACTGGAGGCTTCCAGATGCTTCCAGCCCCCTTCCCCCCTTCTCAGTGCTCCAGTCCCAGTGACATTTGGGCTTGAAGGCTGAAGGACCTACATTTTTTGGAGGGGGAAGGGACGGGAGATTTATTGCCGCTGCGCTGCCGGCAGCACAGGCCCCCTGTGGGCACGCAGGGGCGTGGGGCGGGACAGCGCTTCCCCGGGCAGGTGTGCAGTCCCTCTGTGTCCTGACCTCGAGGTGGAATTCCTAACCTTCTCTTGGCCATGGACCCCAGTGGTGGCCTGGCGAAACCTGGACCCTTCCCCGACTAAGATTTGAAAATGTAAAAACATCTGGAACTACCAGGGACCAGCAGTTACTAAACACAGTGACTAAAGAAACAGGGTTATTAAAATATTAACATAGGAATTTGTGATGTAGTGAAATGAGAGCTTCTTATTAACTCGCTAATGATCGAGCTCTAGTTGAAGGGTTAGAAGAGTGGTATTTTGAGATCCCTGGAAGGACAGTGACTAGGACATGAAAATGCCTGTGGTTTCTCTCGGTGACAGAGTCCTGCTCATATCAACCCTTTAGTTAGAGATGAGTGAAGTAAGATGTCAAACTCCCCTCCAGGCCCCTGGGCCCCCTGAATTCTAGGTTACGAACCCCTGATGTAGAATCAGGTTGCACGGCAGTTTGTAAGTTCTCTGAGGGCAGCTGTTATGTTCAAACCACTTACATACTTGAATTCTGGTTTTTTTAAAAAAAATTTTTGGAAAACGTTGAACATATAATAAAGTAAGCAGAAGAATCCAATGACCCTCTCCCAGGTGTCCATCACCCAGCTTCAACTCTTACTGACTCCAGTCAGTTACGTTTCACCTGTACCCTCACCCTTCCCATATTATTTGGAAGCAAATCCCAGACGTTGTATCATTTCATCCCGTACTTTGATTTCTGTATAGCAGATGGGCCACTAAATCTCTATGGATTGCTAGAGGCTTAATTCAGCGGTGCCATTAGCAGCAGTTGGTTCTCATGGCTCAGTGTTCCAGGAACATGGAGCTGGGTCAGAGAACCTCATTCCCAGTCTCTGTCCCTCCTGTGCTTTCCAGCCTGTATCTGATGATGTATTATTTATTTGTTTACTTCCACGTAGATTTCTTTTCTCTCTTTCCGCCACATGTAAGCCCCATGAGAGAAAAGGCTTGGTCTACCTGTCCATGGCTGCACCCCCAGCTCCCAGCACGGTGCCTAGCACAGAGTAAGTGCTTAGTAATCACAGCACATTTTGAACGAGTGAATGGCTGAAAAGAGAAAAGTAGGCGATGGGGACACGTATGATGTTGCTACTCAAAGTGGGGTCCCTGGACCACAGCATCTGGAAGGCTTGCTGGAAATCCAGAATCTCAGGTCCTACCCCACACCTCCTGCATCAGAATCTGCATTTTGATGAGATTCCAGGTGACACTATAGGCACATCACAGTTTAAGGGACCCTGATTTGCCCCCTTCACCCGGAAGAGTGAGCATGCCAACCAGGAAGAGCTTCCCACTGTGATTTCAAAGATCTCACCCACCAGGAGGGGCGGGGAGCGCGTTCATCTGTGAGTCAGCCATCCCCGGTGTGAACTCACCTTTGCCCACTTACTGGTTATGTAGGCCCCTATTTTCTCGTCTCAGAAATGGGGTGAATGAGGCATATCTCCCAGAGATATCATGGAAAGATCAAGTGAGGCAGTAACTGCGGTATGGAGTACAGAGCAGGTTGTAGATAATTCCTGGGCTAATTCCACTTGGCTGTCTTTGCAAAATATGAGGGAATGACATCTTTCAAAAGCTCTGATAATTTTGATTTCTGATAATTTTGACTCGCTTTGCAAATCTTTTCCCCTCTGGTTTGATCATGGTAACTGAAAGTGCTTAGCAAACGTGTGAAGTGGGAAGCATGGCTCGGGTGCTCCAGCCCCTCACTTTCGCATCTTTTCCCCTTTTCTGTGACATCCTTCTCCTTCCGGGACATCACATATCTCCTAAGAGCCTGCTTCCAGGCAAAACACCCTATATCAGCGATCACAAAGCATTCCATTCCCTAAGGACTTTGGGTCTTTGATCATGGAATTAAAGTTTGTTTTTTCCCCTGATGTAGGTATCAGAAGACTGATGGGGGGAAAACTTAAAAAAAACAAACAAACCAACTTTGCATGTGTGTGTGTGTCTAGAATCGCATCCCATGGACAGGTGATGGTCACGTCTACCTGTAGCTGGAACCATGGATCAGCAAGTTTGAGTCAGTTCAGCTCAAGGGTGGTCAGACAGTTTGGGACAACTTCTCCCTTTTCTAATCTGGAGGGATTCTGTTACAACTGAGCCATGCAGGGAGGCAGAACTCAAGATTTTTAATGATTCCAGGGAACAGTGACGGCCAAGGTGAATGTTTCACACTGCCCTCCCCACCGCCCATCACTCCCCAGGCTTGCCTCACACATCCATTACATGATACACTGTGTTTACCTAGGGCTTGTTCCAACAGAGCTCAGCAATCCTACTTCGAGCCGGGCCTGGCTGTGTATTTACATGGTAAACATTTCTATAAAAGAAAGGGAAATATTCACTTTAAAATATCTTATAAAAATTGCCCTTTAGAGGTGAGCGGATAGGAAAGAGCAAACATTTCATATTTATAAAATGAATCGTTTTATAAAAATGTTACCCATAGACCAAAACTTCATAACAACAGTGTTGCTGAGAGTATAGTAATACTTGCTTAGGTTTCTTTAGCATTCTATAGATACAGAGGCCCTTTCCTATACATCATTTCATCTAAGCTTCTCAGCAGTCAGTCCAGTAGACACTGTCAGCTCCATTTAAAAATGAGAAAATTAAGGCTTAGAAAGGTTATGTAAATGGCCAATGTCACAGCCCTTGGCAGTGAGAGCAGGAAAATGAGCCTAGGTCTTCTGACTCAAAACCAAATGCCACATCAGCGAAGAGTAACACATAAGCCAGCTGTAAACGCATTGGTACAGAGCCGCCTCCAAGTGTGCGTACCATTCAGCATTTGACCGGGATAATGGAACCATTCTAGGTATTTCACAAAGAGAGAATTTAACTCAGGGAATTGGTTACGCTGACTGTGGAAGAGCTGAGAAGCCAAACAGAGAATGACGAGGGAAGCCAGAGAACTTCTTCCCTCCTCCGCCCTCCAGCCTCCTCTCAGGCCCTCCCATTAGCTGTGCCTAGCCGGCAGCCAAAGGCCCTGGAAGATGCAGCCTGCAGGGCTGAGGCTTCCCTGTGATGCCCAGCAGAGCAGGGGAAGATGAGGAATTGATCTGGGGGTAGCAAGCCCAGTGCGGCATCTTCCACTCCTAGGCATGGGTATACTCCCAGAACTAGGCTTGTGGCCTTCCTCCTCCAAGGATCCCCGATTCCTCCTGATTTCTTGGTGACACCCACTCCCATTGACCTTCCTCCCTCTCCAGCAGGTTTGGCAGACATCTATTTCTGACTACGCTTCAGGGCCAAAAAAAAAAGGAGCTTGCAAAGACGAGAGAAAGTGGTTTAGTTAGGTCCAGTTACACATTTAAGGCCCAGACAGAAACTTCTGTCGCTCTGGGACATGGAGACCAGAGCTCCAGTGAGCCCACAAAGGACTGCGTCAGTGAGTACCTTGGCAAGCAGATGTCCACGAGAACGCTGCCAGCTGCCCCGCCGGGAGAACTGGTTTGGCAACAAGCTGATAGGCCCCAAATGACTGGCATCCGTCGCCCATTCTTCTGGATACCACTTAATTCGCCCGATTAAAATACTCACTTCAACCTTTGTCGTTTTGTAAAACTACAAAGTAGTTGTGTAGTTTTGTAAAACGCTCTCCCCATGTGGCGGATTCTGTAGGCTTGTTGTTGCGCTCTGTTTACCACCCCCCTCCACCTCCCAGGGCTCCATTTTCCATCTGTCTTTCTCTCGTAAAGGTAAGCTTGTTTGCCGGACACGTCCCCCCTCCATTCCAGAACCTTCTGTGTGGATAATTGGAGACGTCTGGTGCCCTTAAACCAAAATGGCGTAAGAAAAATCATTTCTCTGCTTCATAGCGCAGTTTTGTGGACCCTTAGCAATGAAAAGGGAAACTCGTGGTCATTTGGGTTCACGATTGGGAAGAGAGAAAAGGGAAACCCTACACCTCATTCAGGGCCAGGCGCACAATAGGTTCTCAAAAAAGAAACGCTCGCTGAGTGGATGGGAACGTGCAAAATATACAGTACCCTGTTCATTTCCTTTGACAGGTGCCTTTTTGTTTTAAATACACATGGAAGCATTTGATAGCAAGCAACCAATGTCTTGGAGTTGTTCTGAGGATTTAATAAAGCCTCGGTAATAAAGTCTGTGCGAGGTTTCGTTTGGTTTCAGTTGTTTCAAGGAGTTACTACCTGCGCTCTCTGTACTGTTGAGTTTATGATGAACTTGCGGGCGTACGTTTACGTTGAGTCATTTTATCAACTTGATCATTTTTATGTTCTGTAGCTTTAAGTATGTATTGTGCAGGCTTTCAAACTGAGCATAGCATAACAGCCACGTACCCACCCTCCGATTCTGTCAAAGCTGACGTTTCTCCCGTGCTTGCTTTGTATTTGTTTAAAGAAAGAAAATGTTGCAGTTAGAACTGAAAGCCCCTATGTCCCCTCTGTAATCTGATTGCCCCCTCCTTCCCCAATGGTAACTGTTATCCTCATTTTGGTGTTGATCCGTCCTCGCCTCGATCTGTCTTAATACTTTTACTGCATATGTATATATTCAAAAACAGTACTGACACGTTTCAAAAGTTGCATAAATCATATAATATTGTATGTGTCCTTCTATAACTTGCTTTATGACTCAAACATGTTGGCCCGCATGGCCCTACTGGATTCATCTTTCACTGCCCTGAGGAATGCTATTAGAGGAATTCAATGCAATTTATTTATGCCCCCTCCTATTGATGGGTATTTAAGTTAGTCCCCATTTCTTGCTCCTGCAAACAATGCCGCCACAAGCAATTATGTCCAACGTCCTTATGGCACGTGGGAGAAAAAAGGTCTCGAGGCGCTGGATCTCATCCTTTTTCTCCACATCAGAATTGCCCGGGGAGCTTTGAACCGTCCCAGGGCCGGGCTGCACCTAGCCCAATTCAATCCACATCACCGGGGCTGGGAACTAGGCACCTGCATATTTTTTAAGCTCCCCCGGAAAATTCCACTGTGCAGCCGGCCTTGACAACCATTGCTTTAGGGTAGCCAGCTAGAAACCAAATTCATGGATCCAAGGGTTTGTTCCTCTTCAGGCTTTGTAGATGTTGCCAAATTACCCTCCAAAGTGGTCCCTCCAGTGGCAAGGGCACCAGCAGAGTATGAGGTCTCTTGTCCCTGTGGCTCGTCTCCTCCCCTAGACTTTATTGATCTTGTCCCCTCGGGGATCTCCAACGAGACAGAGAGCTATCCCTTTGATGGCCTCCCACGCCTGCCTCTACCTGATTCATACCCTGATAAAATCTTGCCTCGCCCCAGGGTTGCAGAGGAGGAACTGTTCTCACAAAGCATAACGCAAAGCTTGGGGCACCTAAAATACCACACTATTTTGCAACTTAAAGTGCTGTGGTCAACAGGTTCCTGCCATCCGTGCTACTCGGTGTAGTCGAAGAGGCTTTTCAGGGTGTGGTTTGGTGCTCATCTGTGTTGTCTAGTTTGGGGGGACCAAGTAACAAAGGGCACAGGCCAGGTGGCTCTGGTGTTGAAGCTGGAGAAACAGGATGTTCAGCCAGGCCCCGACTTCCATGGTGGTTCCATCAGAGCAATTGCAGACACACATCAAAGAGAGCCTAGTCGTGGGCTTCCCTGGTGGCGCAGTGGTTGAAGAGTCCGCCTGCCGATGCAGGGGACACGGGTTCGTGCCCCGGTCCGGGAAGATCCCACATGCTGCGGAGCGGCTGGGCCCGTGAGCCGTGGCCGCTGAGCCTGCGCGTCCGGAGCCTGTGCTCCGCGACGGGAGAGGCCACGGCACTGAGAGGCCCGCGTACTGCAAAAAAAAAAACAAAAACAAAAACAAAGAGAGCCTAGTCGTGGCCTTCCTCAAACCCTGGCAGCGTAGACATATCTTTTCGCCGTGATCTTCTTTCTCTTTGGACATTATGAACGGTTCGCTGAGGCTTTCTCACCTGCTCACACACTGAAAGCTCATACTGGTCTTGCTCTCTCTGGGTTTGTGAAGAGTTGGAAAATTGAACGGGTGAAAATTGGTGAGGCTGTCATTGTTTTCCACTTTGAACTTAGCCACCTTAATCCTCATAGAGTCAACTTCCTCGTGGTATGCACGTGAGGCCCAAAAAAATGGTTCAAACGTGTAAACTTCTGGGCCAATGAAGTTAAGGAAAAATGGGGCGAGTCGACGTAACTACCTGGCCAGGCGTTCAAGGAGTCTGACTGTGGGATCCGGATCTGCCCAGGTGCAGTGTCTGGTGGCATTCCCTGGTGGCAGTGGCCCTCTCTGGCTTAAATGTCAACAGGGACCATTCTGGGTCCCCTGGGTGGCTTGGGTATTCCAGGAATCTCCTGGTGACTTGACACCTCTTTTATTGGCCTGTCTGCCAAGACTAGACCGGGAGAATCCTGGGGACTTGCAGGACTAACTCTCCTCCCCGCTCCCTGTGTCATTTGCTGAGACACAGTTGCCTACCTTTTCCTGGTCCAGCCTCACCTTCCCGTCCGTATTCCTTCCATCCCTCACCCCCCGAATGAGAGCTTTGCCTTTCTGTTTGAAGGCAGAACCCATCACCAACTGCATTGCGTACAGAATCTCGTTATCCTGGGGCGCCTCCTTGCAGGGTTTTACTCTACTGCTTAACTGTTGCTTCTAACTTTGTGTCTTGGGGCAGGTTCCCAAGAGGCAGCGCCCGAGGCAAGGATTCTAGTGTGTGGGGTTTATCGGGGGAGGGCTCTCAGGGGAAACAGCTGAGGGCGTGCAGGCAGCACGATGGGGCAGGGGCTGTTGCCAAGCTGCGGCGTGCTCTCAGATAGAGCCTGGCTTTGCCCTCATCTCTAGAGACAGGGCTTGTGTACCTTCTCTCAGGCAGTCGGTGGCTGGGGGCTGCCCGTGAACGGGGTGGGCCTAACGTCCCAGGCCAGGTGGCTTTGCTCAGAAGGGGGCAGTTGGGAGCCACTAGCAGCTCCCACTCACAGCAGCTAGAGGATGGGTGCCGCGGCCGGTAAAGAACATCCGGGCGGGGCACCATTGTCCCTACTGACCCCCGGGATACCCGGTAGACTGGCAACGGATGATAGCACTCCCAGCTCTCAGGTACTGCCATGTGGGGCTCTGCAAGGAGACAGGCTTCATGTAGGTAGGCAATAGGAAGCACGATCTCCTATCGTGGACATAGTGAAAGGACTATGTTTAAAAATGCATCTTTGGGACTTCCCTGGCGGTCCGGTGGTTAAGACTTCACCTTCCAATGCAGGGGGCATGGGTTCGATCCCTGGTCGGGGAGCTAAGATCCCACATGCCTCGCGGCCAAAACAACCGACAAAACATAAAAAACCAGAAGCAATATTGTAACAAATTCAATAAAGACTTTAAAAATGGTCCACATCAAAAAAAATCTAAAAAAAAAAAAATAATAATAATATGCATCTTTCTTCTGGCTCCAGATCTGAGTATAGCTTTGCTATTTTCATCGTGATCCTGGAATTGAGTCTGGGACTTTCGTTGTGCCTATGAGCCACTGTGCATGTTGAAAAGCGTTCTGAGGCACACGTGTGAACTGAGAACCAGAAGTGTCGTGATGAAACTAATCCCCTAGTGGATGGGAAAGGAAGGCCACTGCCTTTCCTAGTCTGGGCTCCCAAGCTGGGAGATGATTCACAAGCTGGTGCTTCGAGCCTGGAAAGCAAACAGCAGACCCGGGAGCCTTGGATTGCAGTCGCTTCCGTAAGCCATAAACCTGGGCAACCCAGATAACTGAAGTGAATGTTTGCTGGGCCGAGGTCAGGTCTTATTTTTCTGGGAGCCTTCCTTGATTCCGATCGTGTCTTTCATTTGTTTGTCGGCTGGAGGTTGTGCTGGGGGCGGCGGGTGAGGAGGGGGGAAGGATTCATCGAAATGTCGCGGCTGAGATCCTGTTGTAAGTGTGTGGCCGTGTTTCCTCCTGGGGTATTTGGTTAGAACTTCCACTCTGAAGAAACAGCACTAGAAATAAATAGCTAAGATCGCGGCTCCCTTTCTGTGGGAGGTGAGAGAAAGGAGTCTGTGAGCGTTACATGGCGACTCAACGGGGAAATGACGTCTCCGCGGATATCTTCAGCTATTCCTTCAGGACAAGCGTGTGGGGACTGGTCTTGACCTTGGTTCCACCACTTATCAGCTGTGGGAGCTTCCTTAGCTGAGGCCCTTCACCGCTCCCAGACTCTATTGTTCCACCTGCGAGTGGGGAGAATAATACCTGTCTGGGGGGGGGGGGGCGGTGGTGAAGGATTCAGTTAGATAGTGTGTAAATTGCCTGTCACATTGTAAATACTCGATAAGTGGCAGCTGTGATGGCTTTCTAAGAAAGTTCTGTTGCATTCCTGGTTTAGGGGAGCCTAGACAGAGACCAGAGCTCACGGCCCTTCTTGGAGAGACCAAGAAAGGTATTAGGATATTTTGAGAGTCTCCCTTGAGACCCAGCCACAGCAGGAAAAAGACAGGTCAGAGGCATCCCATCCAGATGTGCGGGCAGGGTGGCCATATGTCTGGAATATTCCAGGACAGTTACGATTTCAGGTATTCTGCCTCAGCGGGCAACCAAATGTACAGATTCGGTGTTCATAAAGTATGATCACTGTTCTTGTGGGAGAAATACAGCTCTGGACCAAGCTGCTTGGGGATATGAGGAGTCCTCGGAGCATCTTCAAAGCAAGCGGTTTCCTCACGGGGTTACTTTTGGTGTTTAGGACTGCACTTTAAACTGTTCGGTGGGGAGTCCGTGTACGTCAGTGGATTCCTTTTTTTTTTTTTTTTATTAACTTCAGTGTTCAATATCATAGGCCAACCTGTTAAGCACCAGGTTAAATGGATGCCTGTTTCAGCTCAGGAAAAAAAGAGCCCATTTGTCTCTGGTTCCTGCCATCTTTTTCTGTCTGTGTTGGTTGACGTCCCGTTCTCCGCACCGAATATTTGGAAGCACTCTTCCAACGCTCGGGAGGGACCCGTTTCCCAAGGATGGTCAGGTGAATGAGGTCCCGGGAGCACTTTGTCATCCTCGCCCAGCTTTTCACTCTGCGGTTGGGGAGGGCGAGCAGGGGGCAGCGGACAGGCGGCCACTGGCCCTTCTTCTCCTCCTTCCTGTCCCTTCTCTTTCTGGAGCCTTCTCCACGCTCCAGTTAACAAATCCGCATTTCAGCATTCAGGCTGAAACTCAAGTGCCAACACGAGGCAACTAATGTCAGATGACTTGAGCAGAGCCTGAATGTAAGGAGTCAGGGCTTCCTACTCAGCCCAACACACCTGCCTGAAAACAAACTAAAGGGGAGGGAGAAAACCCCAGCCCATCTTCAGATGCTGACTTTATCCACTTTGCTCCCAGAAACACCTCCATTTCCCTCTGAGCTCCACTAACCCCACTTTTTTTTTTTTTTTTTTTTTTTTTTTGCGGTACACGGGCCTCTCACTGTTGTGGCCTCTCCCGTTGCCGGAGCACAGGCTCCGGACGTACAGGCTCAGCGGCCGTGGCTCACGGACCCAGCCGCACCGGGGCACGAACCCGCGTCCCCTGCATCGGCAGGCGGACTCTCAACCAGTGCGCCAGCAGGGAAGCCCTAACCCCACTTTTGACTCTTCCCTCCTGTGTTCTGAGTCTGTAGTTCCCACCCTCCCATCCTCAATGCTGAATGTGAGCATCCTTTTTAAAAATGACCTGATCTTTCTAGAACCTTAAGCCTGGCAAGAAAAACAAATCAGTGTATCCCTTGCCTTCCTGGCCCACATATATGTACTTTTAATTGCACAGGACGTGTTTCTAGAGGGAGAAGTGTTATTTGAATTCTTGAGATTTGCTCTGGCAATGGGGAGTTAGCTTATCTAGCACTTACTGTAGGCCAGGCATTGGCCTGTGTGCTTTACAAATAACAGCTCACTTAATCCTTATCTCAGTCCTCTGTGGCAGAGACTACCGTTATCTTCATTCTTCAGATAAGGAAATGGGAGGCCCAGAGAGGTCCAGTAACTTGCCTGAGGTCCTGCAGGATGCTGGGGTTAGAACCCAGGCATTCTGGCTCCAGAGTCCCGGCTCTGAACCGCTGGCCCTGTTCCCTTTTGAGGATTTTCTCGGGCTCCATTTCCTTATTTGTACGATGAATTTGGGGATGAGCCATATTCTTTCTAAATTCTATTCTAGGACTGATGTGATGGAGGACAGTGATAGCTTCCCAGGGTTTCTTTAGCCCCAGCACCTGACTTTCATCATTTTTGCCCCAATCCACATGTTGAAATAGTGCTTTCAGGTACCGTATTCTGCGGCATAGCTTCTACTTCCCATACCCATTCTCTGATCTCAACATTGAGGAGGAGAAACAACCCCTGAATGAATTGGCTTCTCAGAGCTCATTCCGAGGCTCACTAATCCAGCACCAGGCTTAAAAGAAAGGGTTCCCAGGCAGGAATTTGGGGAAGCACTGCAGGCCGTGTCTCACCCTCTGGGAATTCACAGTGCACGTGAACTTGTGCAAGGAACCTAGATGTTCCACAGTTGAGAAACCAATTCCACTTTGATTATTCAAGTGTTTACCATCCTTGTGTTGCCATGGAATCCAATCTTGGGGTCGCGTTTTATTCATGTCCCCCAGAGCTGGGGTTCTGGCAGACTCTAGGGACACAAGGCTTTACTCATTCTTTGTGAGTGACGGCTCCAGTTTTGAATCTGCAAGGATTTGGAAGTTCAGCTCTTTCGTCCTGGTGCCCATCTGTGTATATATAGCTGGAAAAGTATTAGGGACAACAGGGGTCTTCTGCTACTTCTTGGGATTCTCAGCTAACAAGAAATGAATGCTTCACCCACAGCCATCCTTGTGGTGAAAATAGTTGCTTAAAGGCAAACGGTACGGGCTTCCCTGGTGGCGCAGTGGTTGAGAGTTCCGCCTGCCGATGCAGGGGATGCGGGTTCGTGCCCCGGTCCGGGAAGATCCCACATGCCGCGGAGCGGCTACGCCCGTGAGCCATGGCCGCTGAGCCTGCGCGTCCGGAGCCTGTGCTCCGCAACGGGAGAGGCCACAGCAGTGAGAGGCCCGCGTACCGCAAAAAAAAAAAAAAACAAAAAAACAAGCGGTACGTTTCAGATGTGAAGTTGTCCCCCGAGGCATCTCTCCCATCACTGCCGCTCCTCAGCTTGAGAATATGGTTCTCTGTTGACTTCTCCTCGCCGTCGTCTTACACCTTATTTTCTCCCCATTTATTCCTGGGCTCCTTCCGTATTTATTTTCCTTGGCTTTCCACTCCAGTTTCCCTCTGCCACCTCTACCTCTCAGGATTCCCAAGGACAAGGGTGTCCAGGGAGAGAGGACCGGCGGCTGGGAGAAGAGTGTTTCCTAAACCCTGAACCTGGGCCACCTTGTGCCGCATCCCGGTGTTTCCATTTGCTATTTCTTGGTTAGTTTTACAACGCCCACATGCAAAAAAGGCTTCTCTACTCCATTTGCTGGTTTTCTTTTATGCTGTGTAATTTGAAATTAAAAACAAAATAAAGTAGGTGCACAGGATTGCAAATAAAACCTCCAACTGCAAAGAAAGGAAGAAAATAAAATGAGACGTGAAAGCCTTCCTCTCCCCTGAGTTGGACTTCTTCTCTCCAAAGATAAGTACCCACAACGGGTTCACATGTGTCATTCCAGGAAGGTCTTACTCAATTACCTGTGTGTGTGTTTGTGTGATTATCTCTCAGTCTATCTCATTACTACACACGATTTTCATTATCTGGCGTTTCAGTTAACTTAATAACAAACCTTCAAAATCTTTCCAGGTCCAAATGAGCTACTTATTCTTTTCATCAGACGCGTGGTATTTACAACTCTATAATTTATTGAACCAGTCCCCACTGATAGAGATAAGATTTTCCATTTTCTGCCACCAGCATTGCCTCATCCTATGTTCCTTTACTTAGAACTTGGCTTCCTTTTGCAAGTATATCTGGGAATTGCCAGTTCAAAGGGTGCTGCGTTCTGTAGCTGGAGAGATACTGCCAAATTGCCCTCCGATTAGGTTGACTATTGATGCTTCGCCCCTGTGTGGATGAGAGCCTTCTTTATTCCAACCTGCAGCAACTCTCAGTCTAACCAAGGTGTTAACCTTTGCTCGCCTGCAATAGGTGATGCCAGGAATATTTACCGATTTCAAACGACAGCGCTCACGTTTATTGTGATTTCCTTTACAGAATACCTCAGACTCCATTCTCTTGTTTAATCTGCAGAACGAATAGTGATGTTAGGACTAGTTTTATTTTCCATACGAGGAAGCTGAGGCTCAGAGAGGAAAAGTGGCCAGAGCCAGGCACTGCGGGAACAGAGAATCAAAACCAGGTTTCCTGCCTCAAGATTTAATTTGTTTTCCCTCAATTGCATTGTCCCTCCAGCGGGGCTGAGGGTGGAAACATTGTGTAGATGTGCGGGTAACGCGGCACCAGGAGCCGAGAAGGAAGATGGCTGAACACAGGCTCTTTCTCTTCTGCTCCCAACCGTTCCCCTTAATACCCTGCAAAATTCACATTTGAGCCTCAGGTCCTTCCCGCTACATCATCCGCTTTAGCTCTCACACCAGCATTCTTATGCCTCATCTGACTTCCAGCCAAATCGTCACTTTGTGGATCCCACCGAAATAGAACCAGGGAATAGGAAATTAGGTGCCATGTGTGAAATTTAAGTTAGAACGATCTAAGAAATTTGTCACCTCACGTCTCGAAAGCACTCAGTCCTAGAAGCAGCATACGCAGGCTGCCTCTCCCATCTCTTATTCTCATAAACATATCTGCCAGAAGGATGCGAACATTACACACGACGTGTGATTAAAGGCAGGTGACCCTTGCGCTGACAGCACTGGAGAACCTTTGGGGACTTTTTCATCTCTCCTCTTCTCTCCTTGTGGCTGTTGGTAATTCCTTACCAACAGAGAGCGGGGAGCTACAGGAGTCTCTGTCTCGCTGATTATTGACAAGATGGTGCATTGGCCCCGGCAGCCGGTTTTACCTCCTTGTAGCAAGCTTTCCTGTCCTTTACTGGTGACGCTGGAAAGCTCGAAACTACATTTCCCAAACTCTCCTGCAGGGGTCCTAGCTGGAAATTAGATTTTGTCAAGTAGATATAGCTGTGCCTTTTGGAATCTGCTGGCGGTTCTTCAGATTCACTGGTTTCTAGGGAATAAATCTGAGATGTATCTTCCCCTGGACACACTTAAGGCTGAGGAAAACACCATTCATGTTAGATGACCCATCTTACATGATAGAGTGTATTTTGAAGTGTCTACTTGTAGGGTTCCTTACTACCTTTTATAGTTTTTTTTTTTTTTCAGGCTGTATCTGAGTTTCTACAATCCCATTGGCTAGTCTTCTTAGGCTTTTTGCTAAAACAAACAATCCCCAAATAGCCAATAAACAAAACTGGTACCAAAAAAAAGTCTACCCTTTCATTTGTAAAAGGTGGCATCTTCAGATGCCGTATTTCACGGGCTTCATAAATGGATACTTAGCTCATGGGCCATTAACAATCCTGAAATGAGTGAAGAGAGGGTTTTATTGCTGTTTTGACATTTGGGGTATTTATGTGATGACATCTTTTCTACCGTGACTTGTACGCTCCTGTGAACTTGTCTGTCACACCTTTCCCGGTCTTTACTTGTGCTGGATTTTTGCTTTGAGCTGGGGAAAAAAAAACAAAACACAAATACCTAAAACCACACCTCACCACACTGTAATGAAGATCAAAGTGAAACAATGAAGAATGGCAAGACATCCCAGGTGTGTCTTTAAATCTCTGGAAAATTTCGCCCCTGGGGATTCTCCATGCTTCTTGGCAGAAAGGACTTTCCCTTTCAGAATGTAAAAAACAGTTGCTTCTCTTTCTGTTGTAGATGGGGAGTTTGAGGGGAGACCCGGCCTGCTGTCACCCTGGTCTACCTGGTCACTGTCATATTGGCACTTGCCCAAGACTTAGACAAAACCGCTAGAGGACCGTGGGGTTCATTAGGTGAGGTAAAGGGATGTGTTCATCTGTTTTTAGAGTACACGTTAGATGAGCTTTTTTTTATTAGGAGCCAAGAGCGACATTCACTGTGAATCTAGTTCATCTCTCACAGGGTCGCTTTGCTGAGTGTTTCACCCTCTTCCTCTGAAAGGTGTGGGCAGGTGATAAAGGTCAGCATTTATTGCGTGTTTACTCTGTGCCAGGCCTAGTGCTAAGTGTTTTCACACGCACCATCTCATTTAACCCTCATAGTCAGCCCGAGGGTGGGATTGTTATTGTTTTTAGAATCGTCTTGTTTTAATCGAGGTGAAATCCACATAACGTATAATTCAGCATTTTAAAGTTAATGATTCGGTGGCGTGTAGGACATTCACCGTGTTGTGCAACCACCACCTCTATCTAGTTCCAAAATGTTTTCATCACCCTCGGAGGAAACCCCATACCCACTAAGCAGTTGGTGCCCGCGTCTCCTTCCCTCAGCCCTGGCGACCACCAGTCTGCTTTTCAGTTCTCTGGATCTGCGTGTTCTGGGTATTTCCCAGAATTGGAGTCATACAATATCTGTCCCTTTGTGTCTGGCTTCTTTCATGGGAGCATGATGTTTTCAAGGTGCATGCATGTTGTAGCCTGTGTCGGTACTTCATTCCTTTTGATGGCTGAACAAGATTCCATTGTATGCACAGACCGTGTTTTCTTGAGCTGTTTATCCACTGACGTCCCTTTGAGCTCTTTCTACCTTGTGGCTACCGTGAAGAGTGCTGCACGAACATGCGTGTGCAGGTACTTGTTTGCCTACCAGTTCTCATTTCTTTGGGGTATGTATGAGGTTGGTATTATTTCCATCAGGATTTTATGTGGAAACTTGATACAGAGAAACTACGTATGCTAATAAGGGCTGGAGACAGGATTCAAACCCAGAGCCTGCACGTAACCACCATGTTATGCTGCTTCCCGCATCCACACTGCGCTGCTGTCCCTGGCATCCTTCCTGGGGAACTAACTTGCCCACAACACAGTCTCTTTAGCATTGACAGCTAAGGTCTAGCGGCAATGGAAGGACTCTATGTGGGATCCCTTTAAAGCTTCCACTGCTCTCCAGTAAAAAGCGTTGTTGGGAGGCATCCTCCTTTATTCTTGAACTTCAGCTAATAGTTAAAACTAATTTGAATCTATATGGCAAGTTACTTTTATAAAAGATTTTTGCATAGGGTTTTCATTTGGCCCTTAGAACCACCATCTGAGGTTGGAAGGGCCGGCTTTATAACTTGCATCTCCGTTTTGCAAATGAAGAAACTGGGGCTCACGGAGGTTAAGGAACTTGCTCAGGGCCACACAGCTTACAGGTAGGTGATCCAGGGCTTGTGCTGCGTTTCTGTGGTCTTTTTGCTACGCCATGCAGTTATCCAAACTGCCTTCCTTAAATCGAAAGCCGGTTGTAATAAAGGAATGTTATTTTAAAGCAATTGTGCCATATAATAATAGCAGCAGTAGACGGTTCCAGGATCTGTACCTGTGCTCATGTACCAAATATAATCCAGCAGAGTAACCTTCTGCCAACATGTGTTCATCAGCACCTTAGTATTCAAAATAAGCATCATAAAAGCTCTCAGCCCCAGAAGGTACACCTCGTACCCCAGGGTCTATCTCAGAGTTTCTCTCTGGAAGCTGTTCCTCCTTGGTGACATTACGGTTTGGCTACAAACCGTAGTTATTTTTAACAAAAAAAAAATAACCAAAAACTTTGTTATTTTTTCTCTTTTTAAATACCTGCCCCTATCTTCCAGTTTTCTCAGGTCATAGGGACCACATCCCTTTTGAGATGAGGACCCTGGAAATGAGAGACATCAGGTGGGCAGTAAGAGCTGGCCTCAGAATTCCAGGCGCCTTTCTAGAACTTCCCAGATTGTTTTGCCTTCCCGTGGAGGGCCAGTCCCACCACACTTCACCCCAGGTAACGGACATGGGCTTTTACATAGCCTCTGGTCTGTCTCATTCCTCATGGCGGGTTTACTGGTCTACCGCTACCCACCTCCTCCTTTCCTGCCGGCATATTTGTTCAGAAGATGTCGCGTGGAGGTGGGTTCTGTGTGATGAACTGCCATTAATGAGCACCGGGGAAAGCACTGCTTTCCAGGATGCCCAACACAAACACAGGGCCAAGGTTAGCACTGTTTCTATAGCAGCAGCCGAGGTGGGACTTAAGTAGTGAGATTATAAATTGAGTGGTGAAGCTGTTTAGATTTTCCCAAAGGAGCCTGGGTGGCTGGTCTCTCCATCTTCGCTTAGCCATGAGGGCCGATTCTGCCCTGCTGATTCATGCACTGCTGCATGTAAAAATAAACTCCAGCCTCATTACTCTGACATTTTATTTCTGGACTTTTCGGATGCAGCCATAAGGCTTCGATGGCCAATTTAACCGATGGCCTAGGTTTATTTATTTATCGACTCGAGAGCAACATTTTCCATCCAGTTATTTCATTCCGTTTCATAGAGGAGGAGTTTGTTCGCTTGACCGGGCTTGGAAATGAACCGTATTTTGGGTTAAGGAAAAATAAGGAATTGAAGCTGATGCAGCAGAGATTGACCCTGGTGGTAGAGGGGCTGCAGAGTTCCAGCTCTGTGCCCGACCGCGGTAGTGAGGTGCGACTGCCTTGGCCTTAAGCTACAGGAGATTAAATGTACAGCAATTTCCTGAAGCTGAGTTATCTCGAGGATGAGAGGAGCTATTCTGGGGCCTTAAGTGACCTTGCTTGTGGGCGGGCAGGATGTGACCTTGGACGGGAGGCCCGCGTGCCTGGTCCCTCGCTCTCCATAAGCCACTCACTGCCGTGGAAGATTAAGGGAAGAGGCGAACGACGACAGCTGGCCTGCCACCCCTTGCTGTCTTCTGAGAGTGGGTGCAGTGGGGGGTGGAGGGGCTGAGCCTCACCTCAGGTCTCTGCCAAAGTGATTTCTAGTCCCTCTTCTGTCCCTGGGGCTCAGCGTGGGGACTTCTGTGGCCAGTAGGCACCTGGCAGGACTAGTGGATTACTGGTTTGGCAATGTTTCCCGAGCTTGCCGCTGAGGCCGTCACCTTTGGAGGGTGGCAGTGGTGGGGAGGGAGTGTTGTGGACCTTAAAGAAGCTCCGTAGGCTCTTCCTCTGGAGAATTGGGTTCAACAGATGTGGGGTGGGACCCAGGAATCTGTATTTTAACAAGCCTCAGGTGATTCCTTGTACCAGGCATGCTTGGAAGATGCTGGCTTATAGTCAGAGGCTCTTGTCTTCTTTTCTTCTGCAGTGTTTCCCCCTTTTTTGCCTTCATGGCTCCTAGGGAGATGACTCACATCCCATGGGTCTTGCCAGTTCAGTGTGCTCCAGGGGGATTTCCATCTGTCAATCAGTGCATCTTCTTGCCTTCCCGAGGGCTCAACAGGCTGGAATTAACACCCCCAGGAGCAGCCCTCACCTGGGACTGGAGAGGAGTTGGTGTATAAATACCCCTGCTCCCTCGCCTCCCAGGTGGCATAAAATCTGAGCGGCATCTTGTACCACTGGGCTTGAACTCCGGTCTCCCCCAGTAGTAACGTGCGTGACAGCGCACTCTTTATAGGCTGCCTTTCCTTCCTGTCTTGCTTCCTCGTTTCCTTACCAGCATTCCCCTTGAATGCTGGTAAGGAAATTTTCTTCAGTCAGTTCTGCTATAACATGACATGAGTTTCTAGAAAAATCACCATGCTGTGCACAATTGTGCAACGGAAACCACGGGGCTTATAGGATAAATGAGACGAGGGGCACGCCACTTAAAAACTTAGTAGCACATAAAAAAATAAGATGGGAACCTAATAAAAGTGATAGCGTGGTTTGGCACGTGTTGTACGGTTAAGAAATGCATAAGTACAATGGTTATGGCGCTCCACCTAGGAAAATCCCTGCAGGTGGCTTGCGGAAGTGGGCATCAGAAGGGTTGCAACTTGTGAGTTATTGTGAAGGGGTAGTTGGAGGATCATTGGGAACCAGACGGGCAGTTGTAACCCCAGGTGTGGACGGCAGGGGGTCCTAATGTGAACTGAGGGAGCTGTTAGCTGTTTGAGGTGTGTGCATTTCGTAAACGTGGCTCCGTTCAGCTGGGTGCACTTTTCTGTGTTCCTCTACTGTTTCTTGCAGACAGAATTGCATATAAACGGGTACGAAATTTGCGTGATGTTCAAATCCTTCCGTAATACATCAGTCAGGTTGGAACAGATGTGTGTTTTCAAGGCAAGGGTTAAAGCAGAGTGACTGTACTTGCATAGGCTTCCTGGTTGCAGGACTTGTTTCTAAACCTGAAGTAAGATACCTATTAACGGCAGCTTTATGTTGGTTTTATTTTTTAATTGGACCTTTCTTGGGTTGGACCAAGGTGCTCTGAAAACACAAGCCCCTTCACACCCAGATGAGTTCAACAGAGACTGTGGCTGGATGTAGGAAGTGGCATCTCCGGCCAAAATGTCCCCACAGGAGGCTCTGCACCCCCAAACCATATGGTCTCACTCACGCATTATCTCGTAAGTCCCTAGGGGACTGCGACCCTGTTGTACAAGTCCTCAAAATCTTGGTTGCCTAGTTGCAGTTTCTTGCAGCTGATTTAAACCTAAAATCGAATGTCAGATTATGAGCTGGAGCAGAATTCTGCAGATGCTCAGTTCCTTCCTTTATTAGGAAAAAGAAAGGTTAACATAGAACCTTGGTAGATATATTATTCACCTGCATTCAGCGCTTCCCAGGAGGTAGAGTTACAGCATGACCTCAGCTCATTCTAAATTTCCCATGGTAGATTACAAATGGGTTCTTTTCTGTTCTATGGCTTCTTTAATCTCAGTACTACCTGATTTCTCCCGCAGGTAGCTGTACACAGTCAAGCAACTTTTATACCACGTGGCTTATTTGTTTAACCAGTCCTGCTTTAGTTTCAGAGTCATACCTTCTGTAGCCTTGATTTTTGACCTGGGCACGCACCCAGGCTGCAAGATCAATGTTTTTCAGAGTGTGGACTTTCAGACCACCCACATCAGAATCCCTAGGGAGCTTGTTATAAACACAGCTTCTCGGGCTCCACCCCAGACCGCCTGAATCAAAATAGCTCGGGAGTGGGGCTCAGGGATGTACCTTTTCTACAAGCTACCAAAGGACGCTTCTGTGCACTCAAAGTTGAAACTCAAAGGTTTAGGTCAGTGAATCTCAACTGGGGCCCGCTCTGCCCGCACACACCTGCCCCGGGGGTATTTGGCCGGGTCTGGAGACGTTGCGGTTGCCGTAGCTCAGGGGAGCGCTAGTGGCATCTAGTAGGTGGAGGCCAGGGATGCTGTTGAACATCCTGCAGTGCGCAGGACGGCCCTACCGCAAAGAATGATCTGGCTGCCAATGTCAATAGTGCCAAGATTGAGAAACCGCGGCCTGGACCCTTAGGGATTTCTCCAGGGTTGGCTGCCCTTCCGGGGCTGTTTCCTTTGTCATTATTTGCCTTGGTTTCTTCCCATCTGGGTGGTTTAAAAGTGACAGAGTTCTCTGGATGAGCATGTTGGACAGCCTGGCAGCTTCAGGTAGGTGGAGTCAGTGTGGTTCCAGGTGGGGTTGATAGCTGATGCTTTTTTTTTTTTTTTTTTTTTTTTTTGCGGTATGCGGGCCTCTCACTGTTGTGGCCTCTCCCGTTGTGGAGCACAGGCTCCGGACGCGCAGGCTCCGCGGCCATGGCTCACGGGCCCAGCCGCTCCGCGGCATGTGGGATCTTCCCGGACCGGGGCACGAACCCGTGTCCCCTGCATCGGCAGGCGGACTCCCAACCACTGCGCCACCAGGGAAGCCCGATAGCTGATTCTTAAAAGATGCCTTCTCCAGCATCCAGGAGTCGGACTGGAAATCAGGTCAGCTCAAGTCATCCTAGAGATTAAGGGCTCTTGCAGAGTTGAGCGAATACCGCAAATCTGGAGATGCAGAAATGGGCCTTGCTGCCGGTGTGTGTAGATTTTTTTTGTCAAACACAGTCGATTTTTCGTACCTCACTGATACGTGCATGATACAGTGAAAGCTAGCCCTATCTGTCAGCTAGGATAGTGCCTGCACTGGGACTTGCACGCTTCATTTGTTACTGACCCTTGCTTACTGAAAGATCTGGAAGCACCTTCTAAATCATCAAAGAGGAGTTTGTGTCATTTCAACACTGGGAGTATTCCATTGTGCCATGAGTTTTGGAAAACTGGTAATTCACGTATAGCGTCTCTATCATATGCTGAAGAAAACACATCTCCATTATAAGCCTGTTATGCAGTGATAAGGTTTCTCAGATAATCTGCAAAGAAGGATGGCTGGAGTGCTACTTAGTGATATTTTACAAGTTCATGTTTATTATTAAAATGTTTTGTGTATGTCCTAGCTTGAAGGTGGAACCTCTTTCATCCGTAGCCTATTAAAGTCTGGAAAACACTTTGGGATCTTTTAAAATTCTGGAAATGTCAACATGGTTGGGATAATTCTAATACCTGACAGCTATGGAGCGCTCACACCTGCCAGGTGCCGTTCTAAACGTCATCCATTTACTTTGCTCATTTAATACAACTCTGTGGGGTAGAAGTATGATAATTACCGTTTTACAGATGAGGTTAAATACCAGGGATACACGGAGGTCCAGGGGGCCGAACTCCAGTGGGAGCTCAGGCAGTCTGGGTTCTTAACAAGAGTATTATTCTGCCTCAACCTCCTCAAGTGTCGTCAACAGTTTGTCACTCGTGGCTTGAACCAAGTGGAACAAACATTAAAATGATTCTCTTATTCCAACACTATCTAGTAGAAGTAGAACACAAGTCACATATGTAATTGCAAATTTTCTAGGAACAAAATTTTTTAAAGAGAAGTTTTAAAGAAATTTTGTCAGAAACAGGTGAAATTTATTTTGAGAATATATTCTGTTAACTCAACATATCTAAAATATTACAATTTCAAGATGTGATCAGGACAGAATAGTATTAATGAGATATTTTACATTTTTATTTTGTACTCAGCCTTTGAAATCCACTGTTTATTTTACACTTAAGCACTTCTTAATTCGGACAAGCCATGTTTTAAGTGTTCAAAAGCCATGTGTGGCTGGTGGCCACCATATTGGACAGTGCTGATACTGGCCTGAGCCGATACTTGATGAGAACCTTTAGGCTTTGAAAAGTGAGTTGGAATGATTTTTGAAAAGGCAGAGAGGTGATTTTCCAATCCTGCTTTAGCTCAAGTCAGAGAGAGACGTTAAATGTCTCTCCATATTTTGACAGAGTTTTGTGGTTACTTCTGTCCAGGGGCAGGCTTCTGAAAATGGGCCCAAGCATTTATACTCTTCTTTGCACACCCAGCAATATTTAACTGCCGACGAATATTCTTGAAAGGGGTTTGAACTTACAAATACACACACACACACACACACACACACTATTTTTGTCATCAATGTACTCATTTTCATTTTCATTGGATTGAAGATTTAATACAAGTGTACAGGAAGGGAGAGATGTTTTTCTTTTTTTTTTTTTTTTTTTTTTTCTTCTTTTAAGGTACGTGGGCCTCTCACTGTTGTGGCCTCTCGAATTGCGGAGCACAGGCTCCGGACGCGCAGGCTCAGCGGCCATGGCTCACGGGCCCAACCGCCCCGCGGCATGTGGGATCTTCCCGGACCGGGGCACGAACCCGTGTCCCCTGCATCGGCAGGCGGACTCTCAACCACTGCGCCACCAGGGAAGCCCCGGGAGAGATGTTTTATTTGTACCTATATGATCCTTTTCTTCGCTTGGCTGACCTTTCAACAGTCACATAACTACCATCCTGGCCCCAGTGCAATCTAAATGGAATATATATTTTTAAATATAGATATTATATAAATTAATATATATTATATAAATATATAGTATATATTATATAAATTAAATGGAATATATGTTCTATTTTATAATATATGTTTATATAAATTATATATATATACACACACACACACACACATATACATATATATATATATATATATATATACACACACACATACACACCTAGCAGTGGGAGTGTGTGGATTTATAGCCTTAAGGGCAAACAGGATTGTTGTGTAGCTAGCTCAGGACTCCAGCAGAGCTCCCATGCTTGTCTAATGATGACACTAAGCTTCATGAAAGACATCAACTCAGAAAAGTACAGGGTTGTTTTATTAAAGTCTTGAAGAGCAAGTGCGTTTTGCGTACCTTTCTAGTAGAAGATAGCAATCCCTGATTGATGAATAAAATGCACAGAGGTGTCCTTGAACACTCAGACAGGCCAACAAGAGCACTAGCCATTGGTATTGTCATCTTTCTGTTTATTAAAGTCATGGGAGCAAGTGGCTCTTTTAGAAAAGCATTCATAATCATTGAGAAACAACATACTCCAGTGGGAAGATCATGGACGAAAGGATTTAGTCTTGACCTCTGCCATTAACTAGCTATTTGACGTCCATCCCTCTGGGCCTTTGGGGTAAGAAAGGGGAGTGGGATTAGATTCCAATCCAGGATGCACATTAGAGACACCAGGGCCTGCTGATGCTCAGGCCCAGTTCTAGAGCAATGAAATCAGAATCTCTGGGGTTGAGGCTGTTGGTGTCAGAAATGAGCCCTCCCTTTTTTGGGGAAAATTAGAGGACCAGGGAGAGAGAAGTGGGGCATGGAGGTATCTAATTTCAAATGCTGTTTGTTTATAATGTACTTAGAGAAAATCCATTTATTTTAATGTAGTTTCAATTAGGCCGTTTCTCATCTCAGAAAGGACTTAAGGTATCAGGGGAGGGGAACTAATATTGAATGTCTCCATCTCTTCCTCCTGGGAAGAGTTTCATAGAGAAGAGAATGCTGTGGTGTATCTCAACTCTAAAGCATAGATGAAATCAGAGTATTCTAAAGGTAGTTGATTGTATCAGTCAGGATAGACCTGGTAACAAGTGAGCCCCCAGATCTCAGTGGCTTACAACAGTAAAAGTTGATTTCCTGCTCGTGAAGAATGTCTTTCGTGAGTCAGCTGCAGCTCTATCCTTCACTACCTTCCCTCTAGGACTGAGGTTGATAGGGTCATTGTCTGCCTAAACACTGCTGGTCCAAGTGGTAGGTGGGGGAAGAGAAAATGGCTATCATGCGCTTGCTTTTAATGCTTACGTTGGAAAGTGACACAACATTAGTGCTTACACTTAATTGGCAAAAGCAAGTCATGTGGCCAGGCCAGCTCTGAATTCAACATAGCAGAGATGGGGATGTGTCCACCTTCTGCAGGGATGAGGGTGAGAACAATAATACAACCCGTCACAGCAGCAAAAGATGATGGAGTAAGAAGCGTGCTAAACTCCCATCTACCCAAGTGGTGCCCGAGTGGCCGCAATCTGAGGTTGGCTCATAGCTGGCATGGCCCGCCTCTCTTTTTCGCCCTGGTGGTCTACTGGAGTTCACTTCCACTCTGAACACACCAAAGGAGAGCCCCTGAGGCCTATTATAGCAGTAACTCCTGTCAGGCTGGCCTCTGCTGACCTTTGGCCTTTCCAAAATCCTTTCATCTGCTGAAAGATACTCGTTTGCTCTCCACGTGGACTTTCTGATGACCTGAACAGAGAGCTAGACTGGGCCCAGCCGATTCAGCTCTTCTTTCTTTTCTGAAGAGGCAGTGAAGAGTGATGGTGGGCGACATTGGTTCTCCAATTTGGTTGCCCCTGAAAGTCACCTGAGGAGCTTTCCAAACTACTGATGTTTAAATCCTACCCCCAGCTTGGGCCTGGGTGATTCTAATGCAAACTCTGAGGACCTCTGGTTCAAAGCACCTGCTTCCGAGCCGGCTGAGACCTGGGTTCTGAACCTGGCTTCTCCATTTCAGAGCTGTGTTGCTTTTGTCCAAGTTACTTTATTTCTCCACTCCCTGACTTCTTTTTTTTTTTTTCCTCTAAGTACAGTTTCTTCTTTAATGATCCTGAAGGTGGTAACTACTTCGAACACAGATGTTAGAGTTGAAAGAGAAGTGTCTGGAGATTCCCGCTGTTGTCAGAAGTAGTTGCTGATGGTTTGGGTAGACTTTGGTGGTGATGATTATATGTTTTTGTTTTTGGTTTTTTTTTTTGCGGTACGCGGGCCTCTCACTGCTGTGGCCTCTCCCGTTGCGGAGCACAGGCTCCGGACGCGCAGGCTCAGCGGCCATGGCTCATGGGCCCGGCCGCTCCGCGGCACGTAGGATCTTCCCGGACCGGGGCACGAACCTGTATCCCCTGCATCGGCAGGCGGACTCTCAACCACTGCGCCACCAGGGAAGCCCGGTGATGATTATATGAGAGGTGGCTAAAGCAGTAAGCGTTGTACCTTGAGCCAGCGCTGCTGGATGGTCAGTGTAATGCTTTTTGTTTTTGTTGGGGTTCTTGTTATCATGCTGCAGCTCGCTTCCTGTGCTGCCCCAGCGCCTTCTGGAGAATCCAGCTGTTCTCAGAGGTTGGCTGGTGAAGGAATGGGGTGCTGTAAAAGCCACGCTGTGCTAGTCAACATGATTGCACTTAGCCATGGTCTGGGTTAAAGTAATGAAGGCAGCTCTCAGCTTTCCCTGACTTCTCAGGGCCTCAGAGAAGAAAAACAGGTCGGGATCTCCTTGGGCCCTCACTACTCTTTCTCCCGTATGCAGCCCCGAGGGCTTCTTTGGGGAGGAAGCTTTTATGTTCAAAGAAAAAAAGAATGAAAAGCAGCGATTTCAAAATGTCTTTCCGTGGCTCTGCTGCTCGTTTGACTTTCCCGCATGAATGAGCGGGCTGTTTGGAAGCGGGGCGCATTTCCCTTTCTCCCAGGGCCTTCCCCAGCCAGCTGGGCTCGGACCGCAGGAGTGCTTGTTCCCCGGGACGTTCCTGCATGTGTTTGGGTTTCACTTTGAAATTAAACAGGATGCATGAGAAGTGCCGGGAAGAGGCTGGGTGGCGACCAGCTTAAAAGAGCTCTAACCACTTGCTTCTGATCTGATCATGTGTCTTTGTGGTTAATGATAACCCGCTGGGACCACCATCCTGGGAGACTTCCCTTAGGGAGGGGGGAGGTTGTCACTGTGGTACCTCCCATCATCCCTACTCCTTTTCAAATAAGCCTGCACGGCCGTTCGGCCTTTGAATGTTGATTTGGTAAGTTCCTTGCCTCTCAGTGTCTCCGTTCCCGAGACGGAGTCTCCCTGCCCACCCCACCACCCCATCTTTGGTTCTGGAGCTTTTAAATAATTTAATGAGTCAATGTTAAGACTTACATTTCTGTTTCCAGGAACTATTTCCCGATCGCTCCTAATTCTTTGCATATGATACACACATCAGAGAGTTAGTTCCGTTTGACATTTACGAATTTATGGGAAATCTCATCTTTGTAGACATTTAAAACTTGGCTGCCCCCATCGAATCGGCCCGAGGGAACAATTTTGCAAGAGTCCCTGAAGGATCAGGCCAGATGACCAGTAAAACGCCATCTCTGTAAATTCTGATTTCTATGGGCTTTTGGTGAGAAAGGTTGTTTTTCACTTTCCTTCCCCCCCCAACCCCACCAACATGGAAAAGAGGAATGTCTCGGAATGATTAAGATCTAAGAGTGGATGACGAAAGCACAGACAGTGATAGTGTCACGGCTGCCAAGACGGCCGGCTCTGGAGGGATTTGGGGCTGGCTTGGAGCACAGCCTGGATTGCTCACACTCTATTTAGACAGAAAGGAGAGTGGCGGGACCCACAGTATTTTACCCCTTTTAGGAATTGCTTCTAGAGTTGTGGCCCTCCAGCTGGGCTGGCTGCAGGACATCAAGTTTAAGGTCGCGTTGAGAGGAATCGTAGGGGGAGAGAGGGAGAGGCTGGATGGAAGGAAATTAGCAATTTGTACATGGATTTTTCTGAAGAATGACTGGAAAGCAGAAACACATTTCCGTCCATCCCGAATGACGCCCTCGGCATAATGGGATGAGATTTTGCAAGCGCGACCCCTCTTTTGTAATTGAAAGTTTGATTGGAAGACGGAGGAGAGACCGGAAGGGGAGAGCGCATCCGCAGCCCTTATCCCCTTCGTTGCTGGCTGTATTTTAGAGCCTGGTTTCTCAAAGTGGGGTCAGTGGAACCAGCAGCGTTGCATCGCCTGGGAGATCGTGAGAAGTGGAGGCCCTCAGCCCCACCTCAGACACAGTGAATCAGAACCTGCATTTCAACAAGAGCCTGGGCTGCCTGGATTGCATGCACAGTACAGTCTAGGAGGCGTTGCTCTTGGGAGTTTTCAAAAGCCAAGGAGGGTGCTCTTGCTGGGTTGACTCTCCCTAACTCAGTCACGTCCCACGTAGGGGCCCGATTGGGCCCTCCCCGAGGAGCACGGAGCGAGAGGCTGGCTGTGTGCTCTGTGACCTCACATCCGAGGTGGAGCTAGGGGCGCTCTGCCTCAGAAAGCCTTGTTGGAGGGATGGCGTGGGTAGGGGGCGGCAGTTGGAGGCTCCTCTCCTCGTCACATGTGACCCGTGAGACCTTGCAGAATTAAACTGGGTTCTCCTAGTTCTCTGTTTCTGCCACTGAGGCAGTCTCCTGCTGACTAACCCTTCCCTTGCCACGCAAATGTTTGTCGTCTGGTGCCTTATATATTTCCAAAAGTGCTTCTTTGGGAAGAGATGGTGCCTTCGCCGGCTGAATTGTCTTCGTTCACTCATTCATTCATTTGGCAAAACCGAATCTCTTTTTATTTGCTGCTAGTGCATTCTGGATATCAAGCTGGCTAAGGCCGGGTGCCCGTAGCTGAAGCAAAGTGGAAAATTAAGAAATGGCCTCCGTTCTGCTCTATGGCCTTGGCGGGTCGGGGATTGGCTCCCGTTCTCTGGACAGTTGCCTCGTCGCTGCGTTGTGCTTTGCAGGGGAAGCAGCCCGCATGCTTGGCCCGTAACTGTGTTTCGTGAAATCAGAACAGCTCGGTCTCTGCCCCCCTGGAGGCTGTGGGGGACTTGGAGGACAGAGACAGATGGGTCCTGGGCCGTAGCCACCTCCAGCTCCCGGGCCACTCGGGAGATGCAGTCCACTGTACTCCGTGGCATTTTAAGGTCGTTCTTCCCGAATCTTCGCTTTGTCCAGCCCCTGAGTCGCCTGGAGCCAGCTGTCACATTAGTGTTTGGATTCCGGCCTCAGAGAAGTGCAGGGACTCCTCCAGCCACCAGGCCGTCCTGTCGATTGTGTGGGCCGCGGGGGGCCTGACTTGGCTGTGTCAGGATGGTTTGGCCTGCTGGGTACCATAGACTCTGAAGGGAACCTCTTGGGGGCGGGGGGTGGGTAGGGCTCTGCGCCAGCCCCACAGTTTCCCCCTGGGGCAGCTCACACACATCTGCTCCGAGAGTAGCCGGAAGCCTCTGCGAAGCAGCCCAGAACCCTCTGTGGTCCAGGTTTCAGGAGCAGCGGCCCTGGCAGCTCTTCCGAAGCTCCTGGTGCTGCCATCTGGGAAACCCGGCCTGGACGCGGCTCAGGCCGGGCTCGGAGCAGCTGCGGCCGTGCCTGGAGCAAGGGGCCCCTTGCTTTGTGAAGCGCTGACTGAAGGGCCCAGAATGGTAGCTTCTGGCTGTGGCTGCTGGCCTGCGAGGAGCCGTCTTGTGACGCTCTCCCCGAATCTCTTTCCTTTCTTAGAATGATTCCTCTCGAAGGTACGTGGGAGCCCTGCACCTGAACCCCCGGTGACCGTGGTTGGGGCGGTGATGCGGCTCCTTTGTGCAGTTACGATGGCTCTTTGTCCTGGTGCCTGCCTGGCCCCACCCAGAAGGCAGCTTTGCGCGGCAGTAAGACTCTAGAGGTCGGGGGTCATCTCTGCGGTTACTCGATCCAAGGCTTGTTAGGAAAAGAGTGGATAGGGAAGACGCTTAACCTGGGAAAAACTCTCACGTTGGTGACTGTCCTTTGAAGGGTTGACCTTTTGGTGGACCTTCGCAGCCAGCAAGACGCTTCCGGCACTGTCTGAGCATCCTGTGTCGGGCTGGGGTGCTCACGGAGGTGGAGTCTGGTGAGGGGGTGACAGCAGGCAGCGCGACGCACAGCAAACCAGTCACATGACTGAGTGACACAGAGGCCAGTAGGAGACTCAGCAGCAGGTGGCACTTGAGCCACAGAGACCCGCTTCTCCTGGCGGGGATGTTCTTCCAGGGCCCACCCCGCCCCAGGGTGGCAGGGCCCACACAGCAGGATGGCTTGTCTCCACTAAGCAGGTGAGAAAACTGAGCAGCCAGGAGACCTCCAAGGCCCCTGATGGCCCAGAGGCAGAGCCAGTGATGGGGACAGTTACTCCAGATGAGCTGCCCGCGGCGGATCTTTCCATGAAAGGCAGAAGACCGTCGAGACAGGGCAGCATCCAGCACCCCAGGGGACCATCTCGGGACCCGTGAGTTCTAGCCTGTCTCTGTCTCGGCTGCCCAGGCCCCTTGCGCCTCCATAAAAGCACAGGCACTCTCACAGCAGTGCCAGCACGCGAGCCGTACAGCCGCCAACCACCAACATGGAAAAGCCACAGGAAGAAAATGTTCAAAAGGAATCGAACTGTGGCCTGGAGTGGTTTCAATTTCCTGACTTTCAAGACGCACATCGTCCCCGAGTGCCAGGGGCCTGTGGTCACAAAGGCTCCATCTCAGAAGACTCGAAGAGGGGGTCCTTTCTGGGGAAGGCTCTGGACAGCACCTCGGAAGGTGGCCGGGAAGGGAGCCTGCTCTCCCCAGTCGACGGCTCGGTGGGTCCAACCTGGCCATGCCCGCCGCTGGCAAACCTCCGAGTTTGTGATGTCGTTTGTCGCTTTTACTTTTTATTTCTAGGAAAGTCGCATGAACGATACAAAGAAGTCCTGGATATTTTTACCTAGATTCACTACCACATTCCTGTTTTATCTCTTCGCTCTTTCTCCGTTTACGCGGACTTGTGCTCAGACACACACACGTATTCATGTATATATGGAAATTTTTTCCTGAACCATTTACCAGTAAGCTGTTGACATCAAACTCCCTTTCCCCCTTGTACTTCCTAAGAACAGGAATATTCTCTTACGTAACTACAAACGACTATTAAATTTAGGAAATGTAATATTGATTTAACACTTTTGTCTAATCCAGAGTCCACATTCCAATTTGGTCCCAATAATGCCCGTGATAACACTTTTCTTATGGTTCGCAAGCTAGTTCCGAATCCCACGTTACATTTTAATTGTCCTTCTCTTTCGTTTCTCTGAACCCAGAACAATTTATGTTTTCCTTTGTCTTGTACGACCCTGGCATTTTTGAACAGTGCTGGCCGGTTATTTTATAGAATGTCCCTTAATTTACGATTCTCTGATGTCTCCTTGTGTTTCAATTCCGATATATGCATCTTTGGCTGGACTGCTGTGTAAGTGATGTAGGTGACCTGTCCTTCTCTGGGGGCCGTATCAAGCGGTGCACATGTCCATTTGCGCCTTATTGGTGATGTCAGGTCTGATCACTTGGTTAGGGTGGTCTCTGTGTAGTCACTCTTTTCCCTTTTGTAATGAACAAGTGTACTTTGTAGGAAGATACTTTGACACTATGTAAATATCCCATTCCTCCTCAGATTCTCTCCACCTGGTCTTAGTGCTCATTGATGATTCTTGCCTGAATAACGGTTGACTCTGATGGTTGCATCCATCGTCCCTGCTATCTTTCTGAGTCCAGAATAGTCCTGGATGGGGTGAGCAGGCACATCCCTCCTGTGGAGCTTAGTAGCTGAATTCACGGGGAGGAAGGGCCTTGACATCTTCCTCGGGCCCTGTACAGCAGTCCCGGTCTGTTGCGTGTGTTTTGACATGTGTAGTAACTCATTTTGGAAATACTTATCGGATACTAGATGACTTTGGAATAACCTTTTTTTTTCCAGTTTTATTGAGTAAGAATTTACATATATCACTACGTAAGTTGGAATAACCTTAAATGCTCTACAAAAAAGGGTGGCTTTTGGTCACACGTGTGATAAATTATTTTTGTGGCATCTGCTGGTAAAATTACACCTGGATCTTTTGCAAAGTGTTGATCAGCAGAAATCTGATCGTAAAGAGAGTATTATTAATACCTTCTCACCATCTGCACCCTGCTCCAGAGAAAGGGGGGAAATTAGAGAGACTGTTTGAACTCTGAGAAGGAGGGTTGGGCTGGAAAGGAAAACTAACTATTAGAAGCAGATGAATTAAGTAAAAGATGAACTTCCAGGAACGCTTCACAATGCTTGTGTGGGAGCTCTATTGGGGGGGGAGGTGGGGTGAAGCCGTGAATGGCCTTGCTAGGAATTTTGGTTTTTTATTGATTGGATTCGAAATGAATGCTTAACCAGTATCTAGCTCATTTGTTTGGCTCTAGTTTTTGCAAGCCATTTACTGCCATTTGCAGAAGGGGTTTCTGTGGGAGAACCTCTGTTGTTTTACTGGGGCTGGAATGTTAGGTTCTTGGTCTTGAGTTTTACCTTTTCAAATAGTTCTGTATAGCCCACCGAAGGAACGAAGGAACTGTGTGGGAGGTTTCTCAGCTCTTGTGTGCTGTTATAACACTGGTCCTTCCAGTTCCCATTAAGGTAACTTTTTAGAATGGCAGTGAAAGCTGAAAGTGGACTGTGAAGGAGAAGCAGCTGTTTTCCATAAAACCTACAGATGAACAAACGCCAGTGAGTCCCGTGATGTGTGTCCTTCTGGAGCAGTCCTTCCCCTGTGCTCCGCGGGATGTGCATATGTGTGTACACGGAGAACAGAGAAAAGTGAAGGAGAGAGGAAGCTTGTGGTCCCAGACATTTCAAAAACGCTGCGAGTCCTAACTCCCTCTTGGAGGATCTGCAGGGAAAAGAGCTCAGTCAGTGCTCTGCAGGGAAGAGAGCTCAGTCAGTGCTCAGCAGGGAAGAGAGCTCAGTCAGTGCTCTGCAGGGAAGAGAGCTCAGTCAGTGCTCTGCAGGGAAGAGAGCTCAGTCAGTGCTCTGCAGGGAAGAGAGCTCAGTCAGTGCTCTGGACGGTACGCCTTTGCCGGGGAACAAAGCACCCCACAACTTAGCGGCTAGAAACAACAAACATGTATCTAGTCTGTGGTTGAGCTGGGTGGCTCCCGTCCGGGCCTGGCCTGGCCCCTCTTGGCTGGGTCTGTCATGTGTCCACAGTCCACTGGCAGGTCAGCTGGGGACTGACTGACCTCGACTGGCCTCGTCCAGGGTGTTTCTCCTGGAGGTGTTCGCTTGACCTCCAGCAGGTTAGCCCAAGCTTACTCACGTCCTGGTCACAAGATTCCGAGCCCGTGGGCAGAAGCCCCGCTGAGACTCAGGCTCAGAATTCATGCGACGCCACTTCGGCCGCAGTGTATTGGCCACAGCAAGTCCCGTAACCGAGCCTAGATCCCATCTAGGTTCTCCTTGCAAAGGGGTGGAGATGCCGGGAAGGGATGCTGGGGGCCATTTTCACAGTCTTGCGCAGAGACCAACTCAATCGTGGCTGGTTGTTATTTTTAGCTACATTTCTGCATTGGGGAAAATGCATAGGGAAGGAGGAAAATTAGATACAGATACTTTGTAATTACAGAAGTCATTTGAAAAGCTTCGGTGTGGATCTAATGAGTGAATCCAAGTAAGGCGCTTGGAACTAGCATGCAGTACGTGCTCTGTAAGCGTTGATGTTGTTACTGTTATAATGAAGGGGTGTGCGGCCTTACCTAGAAATGAAGCTGAGGATTCGCTTGGCACAAGGTGAACAAGCTTCAGATACGTTCGCAAAATGGATAATCGAATGCATTGCAGCAACAGTGAGTGCGGACCAGACAACTTCTTCCTCTCGGGCGCCGGATGCTGGAAGAGATGTCCAGTGTCGCCTTCTCTGAGCAGTTCACCCTGTTTGGCTTGTTTCTGACAGAGGTCAGAGTTATTGCTAGACTGGAGTCTGTAATAAAGAGGGTACCCAGGTGTGCAGGTTTTTATTTTCTCAAGACTTCTTCTTCGTTTATTTAGTTAGCCTTTATTAAGTGCTCTGCAGGCTCCTTTGTTATTTGATGAAGACGGCGCCTAACTTTCCAGTGACTGATTTGGCTCCTGAAAGAGGAGGGGGTGGCCTTGCCAGCTTCCCCAGGCCTGTCCCTTCCAAGCACCTGGGGGAGCAGTCCACTGACTACAGCCAAATGCCCTTGAATTCTGCCCGCGCTCTTGACTCCAGGGGGGGGCCTGGGAAGGAAACCTTCTCTGCCCCTCTTTCACTTTACTTATTGGTCTCAGCGGTTCCCCTGCCCTCCCTATGCCAACCCCCTGCCATTCGGCGTGTGTGTGTGTGTGTGTGTGTGTGTGTGTGTGTGTGTGTGTGTGTCTAGAAGACAAATTCTCGGAGGATTAAAAGCAGACACAATAGAGGGAGTGCTCCCTTCTGCTTTAATCACTTCAGGGTGCTATGTGTTGACAGAAAGTGTGGTTAGTCTTCAAGTTTAAAGAAAGGAGCATTCAGTCTTTTTATTTTTTTATTGCTTGGAATTCTTCAAGTAAGTTTGATAAGCTATCTGTTGAGCCTGGAGACACTCCCTTTTTAATTGGCTTCTCTGCCCCTTTGGCCTGCTCACAAAGGCGCTGCTACCTTCCAAGGGCCCCATATCCCGGTGACTTCTTGGGTTGGAAGACTCTCCTCTCCCTGGGTCTTATCTGCAAGTTGAACTGGAATTTGAATTCTTCTTGGCTACAGCCTGTGAGGTCGTCCTTACATCGGTGTATGTTTTCCTTCCATCTCTGTTCCCCCTTCTCTGTATTTCTTCCTTTCTTCTCTTTTGTGTCCCCACCCCACCCCCGCATTGATTGGTGCCTGGTGACTCTTCCACTGTTCCCTCTTGTCTCCTTTGGCTTCCGTCTGGGGCCCTGCTTCCCAGCTGGGATGTGATTCTGCCCCACTTGCAGCGCGGCCTCTCGCTCCCTCCTTCCAGGAGAGGACTGTTCTTGTGTCTTGTGTTGGTTACGTCATCCCAGCCTTTAAAGAAGTTAGATCGCCAGAAGGAGAGAATATTCCCTTCAGGGTGCTACTGCCCCTTGAGTCCTGAAGTCCGCAAGAATAACTGGCTCATGTCGGCACTAGGAACTCGGAGCGGGAGTCCCAGTTCCGGGTGGCTTGGGGCGGCAGCTGTCAGCTTGACCCACACGGGAGCTTCATGGCGGCTAATCTCTGACTCTGCTCTGCGGAAACAGTTCTCTCTGGGAGTGCTGACTAACTCACTCCTTCTTCAAAGAGTGCTTGTGTGGCTTTAGGGTAGGATTGCTGGCTTAAAAAAAACAACAAAAAAAGGAAGAAATAAATGAAAACACCCACACTTCAAGGCGACCCCTATGAATATATGTTACACTGGCAATGCCCCATTTCTCAAATATTTACAAATGTGTGGTCTCTTCAGAATGTTCCAGATCTGTCATTTGCAAAAGTTAGCCAGCCCTGGGCCACCATCCTTCTTTGTTAGCGTGGTACACTGTAACCAACCCCAGACTGACAGCTGACGGAGGCCCAGGGTGGTGGTGGTGGGTTGACCCGTGTTGACCCAGACCTGAGCCGTGGAGCCGGCCATGCCTTTCCTGACACCAGCCGGGCAGCAATATTGTCTGGAAGGTGGCCACTCCCGGGATAGCTCCTTCGTCTCCCCCTCTCCTAGGGTCATTTCGGTAAACACCGAGGCATGTCTGTGGCGTGCGTCCTGTGTGCCAGGCACCCTGGGAGGCTTTGGAGAGGTGGCGGTGAACACAGCCGTCAGAGCCTCTGCCCAACTGGAGCTGCCGTTCTAGCGGGGGGGAGACAGACGATGCAGAATCCACAGAATGACGCCAGGTAGTGCTGAGTGCTCCGATGAGCGGGGATAGAATGTGGTGGGGGCGGGTGGGGGGGATGAGGGCGAGCTCTCAGGGGAAGTGGCATTGAGCAGACACCGGAAGGAGGCAGGGGAGCCAGGCCTGAGTGGCTCGCCCTCTGGGGAAGAGCATTCCGGCAGACGGACGTGCAAGGACAAAGGCCCTGAGGTGGGGACGTGCTTGGCACAGCCGTGGAGGAGCCACATCTTCGGCCCTGGGAGGCCGGGGGCGGGAACTTGGGTGTTGGCTCTGAGCGTGAGAGGGGCCAGTGGTGGCTTTGTGGTGGGGATTGACATGCCAACTGTGCCTCCCAGAAGGGGCGCTTTGGCAGGTGGAGACTAGACATCGGGAGGCCAGGGCCCCGGCAGGGAGCCAGTTGCGAGGTCATGGCCGCAACCCGAGAGAGACGCTGGTGGCTTGGACTTGCCTGCCCTTTCTGGCTCCCAGGCTCTGTCATGGCCAGTGTGCTGCTTTGTTGTGGTTCCCTCCAGGGAAGGGAGTCAGGGGAGGTAGAGTCACCCTTTGTCTTCCTGGGGTAGACTGATGAATCTTGAGAGCCCCCAAAGATGCCGAGGAGGGCCTGTGCGCTTAGGGTCGGGAGAACAAGGACCTAGCAGGGGTTCGGGCCCCTCCCCCCTCCCTTTCTTAGCACATCAGCACGAAGGGACCACAGCTTGACTTTCTGAAGCCGGTCAACCACCATGGGCTGCTTGTCAGGAAGGGTGCCCCGTAAGCTGAAATGCTGCTCTCATTTCCACATGATCCCTTCCTGCTGCTTGGTGAGTTTTTTAATTAGAAGACGCCGTATTTTCTAGGGAAAACATTTTGAACAGAAGAAGACCTGATTTAGCTGGAAACGGATGCCTTTATTACATGTCAGAGAGCTAAAAAAAAATTGCCCATGAGCTGTCCATGTGTGGATGTCTCCAAACACAGGACAACACGGCACCAGAGCGATCAGAAGAGACACAGGGAGGGCTAGGGGCACGGGCGGATGGCCTGATCCCCGCTCAGGAGCGTGCAGGCTTCGGCTGGCTCCAGTCTGGCTAACGCTCTGAGCTGGCCCAGAGAGCTGACTCGCTGGTTTTCCAGGGGAAAAAATCCGCTCCCTCTACATTCCCACTGCAGACAAGCAGCGTAAAACCGAAATGAGACCCAGCCGCCCAGAGTCCACAGAGACTCCAACTCAGAGTCTTTGAATGATTTATTCAATTCTTGCCACTTTGCACATTTTCCTTAAGGAAAAAAAAAAAAAAGAAAGAAAAGAAAAGGAAAATCAGTTTACAGTAGCTGTTAAAAGCAGGAAGGTGACCTTCTCATCAGGACTCGACTGGTCCCAAGAGAGAACTTGTAAGTGTCATGAGGAGATTTCATGTTTGGGAGATGACAATGTGAATTTCACTGGACAGGAAGTCAGCTAAAACTCACCTGCTTTCTGTTTACCTGTGTCGTTTCTCTGTTTGTTTTGTTTGTTCTCCCCTTTGTGTCTCCTTTTGGCCTGTGCCCTTCACTCTGCTTCCAGGCTCCCTGGATGGCCGTGCGGCTTTGTGGCTTTGGGCGCCTTGGTGGCAGCCGAGGGGGATTGGATCCCTCTATTTCTGGGCCACAGAGAGGAAAGAACAGAGATGCTTTCCCTGCAAAGATGCTTTCTCTCCAAACTTGAACTAATAAAACTCCCCTCTTCAAGGACCTAATGGTTTAAAAATAGCTCGAGGGGAACTTGAAAATGAGTTTCAGCAAACACACCTAGTAATCTCTGGATTCCAATCTCTTATCTCCTCTCCAGCCAGGCTGTTGGATGGGGTGGGTTATTCTCATCTCCTGGGTGGGTTTCCAGCCCTGCCGAGTGAGGGGCCTGTGTTGGGCTTTCCCTGGAAGAAGTTGGGCTAAAGAGCATGCCGTCTTTCAGGTTTCTGGAGAGATGATGATCTGGCTTTGTGTTGACAGCTTTTTTGTCACTGGTGAGCACATGAATGGTCTGCTCACCTTGAACCCTTGCTGCTCAAAGTGTGGTCCTGCTGCTAGTAGAATCATCACCTTGGGAACTGATTAGAAATGGGGGACCTTAGGCTCCACCCCTGACTACTAGAGTCAGAATTTGCTGTTTAACGTGATCCCCAGGGGATTCGCATAAACATTAGTGGTTCTCAAACTTGAGTGTACATCAGAATTACCCACTTTAGCCATCATGCTGAAACATGGATCTCTGGGCCCTGCTCTCGGATCCATCAGGTCTGGGGCAAGGCCCGAGAATCTGAATTCATTCATTCATTCATTCTTACTCAGCTTTACTGCGGTATAATTGACAAAATTGTGAGGTATTTAAAGTATAAATCATGGTGATTTGGTGTCTTTCTACACTGTGAAAGGACTCCTCCCATCTAGTTAATTAACACCATCTATCACCTCACATATTTACCTTTGTTTTTTTTATGAGAACATTTAAATTCTGCTGTCTCAGCAGAGTTCAGTTATACAATACAGTGTTTGAAAATCTGCATTTCTAATGGGTTCCCTGGTGATGGTGTGGGGCTAGGGGCCAGGACCACACTTGGAGATCCCTGGACCCTCGCTCAGCCCGTGTTTCCCGTCTCCTTATAAATCATCCACACTAACGCGGGCCCCCCTACTCTGTCCCCTTGATTCCCCTCTTTGGGGAGGCAAGTTCCTCCCCCTTAAGAACCTCCCCACTTCGTGCCTCTGAATCCAGGCCCACCTCACCTTTCTCGATCCCTCTGAGCTTTCCCCTCCCCCTCCAGCAGCTTCCCAGTTCTTCTCCAGTGCCCCCAACTTCCCAGTTAGGTTGTAAGTCCCCTGTGGACCTCCCTCCCCATCCCCCCACATCCCGTCTATCACCAGATCATTTGTTTCACCTCCCAAGCGCCTCCCCTCCACCCTGACCACCTGCACTGTGGTCACCCTGGCAGCAGTCCTCAAAGTGGTCTGCTTGTGGCCTCTCTCGCCTTCATCCAGTTTTTTTTCCAGCCGCAAGTTCCAATGACCTTTTCAGAGTCTCCCTCAACATCACTCCCTCTCCTCCCCTGCCACTGCTTCAGCCCTTTCAGTGGCTAACCATTGGTTAATACCAGTTAAGCCCTTCTGTAGGGGGAAAGACGGAGGGATTTGTCCAGTAAAGCATTTTACGCATCTCATAGAAAAGCCTTGTGCAGCTGCTTGACATGTTACAGAGCCATTGTCACCTCTACACCTCACTCTACAGCCAGACTGTCTGGGTTTGAGTCCCAACTCTGCCACTTAACTCCAGCCAAGTCACTTAACCTCCCTGTGCCTCGATTGCCTCATCTGTGAAATGGGGATCTTAGCCTACAATCCCGAGCACGGCCAGGAGTCACCGTGGGTGCCTCCTGCTGCGCTCACCCTGCTCTGCCCTCTGCTCCAGCCACACTAGCCTACTGTCAGGCCCCACGGGGCCTTTGCATAAGCTGAGATGCTCCCCCCGGCAACCTCACCCGATTAGTGCCTCGGCAGCCTTCAGATTACTCTCCAAGCTTCCCCAGGGAGGCCTGTTGTGACCCCTTCCCAACTGGGGGCTTCCTTTGTTACAGACCCACGGTCTCACCCTCAGAGTCTTTCTTGCTCTTTGAGATCGTACATTCAGAGTGTCGTGATTGAATCAGTGGCTGTCTCTGCTCGTGGACTGTAAGTTCTATGGAGCAGGGACCCGATTCATTTGTGTCGGTCCCTGTATTTTCCGGAGCGGGCGTCCAGAATGTACCCAGTAAATAGCTGCTGATGAAGCCAGTGGCGTCCTTTGCAACTCGGTGCAGTGGCGTGTATGCTGTGCACGTCTCGGGTGGACTGTCTGCCTCGTGTAGGGGCTGTAGGGGAGTCCAGGTCTCCTAAAATATGATACTGAGAAACAAAAAACAGACTCCCCTCCGAATCTTTAACAACTGTCTTTTAAAAACTGTCTTACATATATAAGAATTCGGCTGTGAATGTCTCCATAATTGGTAGCATGAGGCGGCCCTCGAAGTCAGGAAGGTTTCTTTGCTCTGGCTTTAATTAGGACAAGCGGAAACCATTTCTCTGTGAATTAACCAGGCCATCAATGTACGCTTCTTCAGCCCTGACTGTATGCCAGGTGGCGGGCTGCAGCCCTAGGAGACGGAGCTGAGTGATGCACTTTCTGCCCTTGAGGGGCCAGGAGGCAGGTGGCAGGCCCCAGAGAGTTGAATCGCTGGGTGGGTGGAATTCGGTAACACTATGGACGAGGGCGTCAGAAGCGAACTTTGACCTTAGCCCCAAGCTTAGTCACTGCGTTTCAGAGAGCTTGAGCCGTCACCATGAGAAATCTACAGAATGTCTTCAGGGAGGGGGTGAGATTTGGGTACTTCAGTGACAATGTCAGCGTTGTTGGAAGGGGCCCAGACCAAAGAAGCAGCTGGAGCTGGGGAGCAATCCTGACCCTGTCGCTCACCGGTGCCCAACTTGAACATTTTTCTGAACTTCTGAGCCTCAGTTTCCTCATCTGTGAAATGAAAATAATAATATCTACCTAGAGAGCCACGGTGAGGAATAAACAAAACGATCTATTTAGCACAGCGCCTGTAGGTAGAGATGCTGGGTGTCTTGTCACGATCCATTTCAGGCCTGCAGAGCAGTGCCTACCGAGGACTTATGTGGAATCTTCTATGAGGAGCAACGGCCATCACCCAGCCTCTGAAGTTGCTGGCAGGCATCTGCCCTGCCCACCACACAGGACTGCTGGGGCATCAAAGAAGTGCGGGCGGGTCAAAGCTCTTGAAACAGTGAAGGTCACTGACGTGCCTTTATATGGCATCTTCCCTAGTGCCTGAGTCCATGGGCTTCCACAGTTTATTACTCTAAGTCCTTTACTTATTTTTCAACAACCTTTTTTGTAAGGCTTCTTGTTGTCTCGTAAAATTATGGATTAAAAAAAAGTATGTCTAAAGCCATCAGGGAATCATCACTTTCAAGTACTGGGCACAAAGTGTCGACTCCTGCTAGGAAGGTAGGAGGGCCTTCGAGGCGCGGGCACAGCCTTGGGTTTCAGAGAACCGGGTTTGTAACCTGACGCAACCCCTTGGGCTCTGTGACCTTGGGCAGGCCCCATGGCCTCTCTAAGTCTCGTTTTGTAGCCTGCACAATGTGGTTTATAGTAATGCTTATTCCAAGGGCTGTGTTGAGGAGTAAATGACGTAGATACCAAAGTGTCTAAAAACCTGTCCAGTGAATTGTCAGTTTCCCTTCTCTTCCCATCAATATGCACTTTCTCTAAGCAGAAGTCTTGTCAGCACTTAACAGAATTAATTACAAAACCAAATTAAGGGAGTCTGTGAGTGTGATATTTACTATTTTCTCTTTTTGATGATGATTTCTCTCACCTTCTGAGGGAAAGAAAGGCTTCTGCAGAGTCTGTCTGAAAAGTCGTGTGTGTGTGTGTGTGTCCACCCCCATGTTAACAAACTTTTCCCAGGACACACTCGTGACGCCTTGGTAGCTGGTGGGTCTTTGGAAGGATTTCTATAGGTTTGGGACCACGACCTAATTTCGTGAGCCAAAAATTGTATATTTCGATGACAGAACGTTAGAGGATGCCTCCTGGTCACAAGGAGGCCAGTGTGGCCAGTGGTGCCTGGGACATTGGCTTCTGGGAGGCGATGCCATGCTTTCCTTCCCCCTGCCCCGTGGCTACCTTTGTTCACCACGCACACACCCTCAGGAACCAGTGTGGTTAGAAACCTTGGTGGCCTGTGCTGGATTCTGTGTTGCTGTAGCTCTCGTGTTTTGAAAGTTAGGGACTGGGGCTGGGAAAGCCAGCAACCACTTCAAAGAGAGAACTTAAAAGTGCAGTTATGGCTCTAGCGGCCCCGTAAATGGCAACGCCCTGGTGCCTGGGGCTTCCTGAAGGACCCTTGGCCAGAGCTGCTTTGGGGGTCCAAAACTGAACAGTATAAACTGTTCCACACATAAAGGCAAGTGTTTAAAAAATAATCTTCCGGGCAGTTTCTATGAGCCCAGGTTGTTTGATTCCCGTACTAAATAAGTGACTGGATGCACTGTTCAGTTTAGGTCTTTGCATCTCTAGCAGATGCTACGGGTGCCCACCCATGTGTTCTTTTTATTTTTTTTAATAAATTTATTTATTTGTCTATTTTATTTTTGGCTGCGTTGGGTCTTCGTTGCTACACACGGGCTTTCTCTAGTTGCGGTGAGCAGGGCCTACTCTTCCTTGCGGTATGCGGGCTTCTCATCGCGGTGGCTTCTCTTGTTGCGGAGCATAGGCTCTAGGCGTGCGGGCTTCAGGAGTTGTGACACGTGGGCTCAGTAGTTGTGGCTCGTGGGCTCTAGAGCGCAGGCTCAGTAGTTGTGGCACACGGGCTTAGTTGCTCCGCGGCGTGTGGGGTCTTCTCGGACCAAGGATCGAACCCGTGTCCCCTGCATTGGCAGGCGGATTCTTAACCATTGCGCCACCAGGGAAGTCCCCACCCACGTGTTCTTGATGTCTGGTGTTCCGGTACATACCTGGACAGCGTCCCACTCCAAGGAGCTACAATTCTCAGCCTGAGAGCTTTTTCTCAGCCTGCGAATTAATGCTCCTGGGAGCAGCCTTCAGTCAATAAAGAATGAAGTTGGAGGATCAATACCCCAGCTTTCTCACTGCTCAGGTGGGACACCTCTGAACTGTGTCTTACAGTATCCCCCCAGAGTCCCCCAAAAAGATGGAACCTCCACGGCCCATGGTGGGAACCTCTTTGATAACCTACCCTTTGTGGCTGCCTTTCCTTCCCTGTGTCACTTCCCCGCTGCGCTACCGTGCTTCGCAAATACACTACTTACACTTGAATCTTTATCTTGGGGTTGGCTAATCTTTGTCTTAGGATTCCCAGGGGGAATCCATCCTAAGGCAACATTTCAGAGTGCCCCTGAAAGAGAAAAGTGATGATCTCATTTACTGCAGTTTAATATAAAACCTGGGTTACCAATCCCAGCCACGTTGCCGTCTCTGGCCTTGGGCAATTCACTTCATTTCTTGAGATCTCACCTTCTGTAAATGAGGGTCGTGGGGTGCTTCAGCTGGGGTGCGAGAGGTGGTTTGGCTGGGACAGTGACTTGTGTGGGATGAACTGGGCATCCCAGGTCATCTTGCATCCCTGGCCATGCCTGCTAAAACCAGTAGTAGTGGGAGGCCCTCCCCTAGTCATAGTGAAACAAAACACCCCCCGCGCTGCCAAGTACCTGCAAGAGGCAGTGCCACGCCCCAGTCGAGAACTGCTCCTAGATCATTTCTGAAGCCCTTTCTAGTTTGGACATTCTCCGCTTAGTTTCTCCACCAAGAACCTCAGATGTGGAGCGGCGTCCACCACGGCGTATTTCAGTTGCGGGGTGTGTAGTTCAGTGATGACTCTGGAGTAGATTCTGTGATGTCAGATATAACCACTGACTTGCCTCCTTCTTAAAACATTGAAGAAGGAAGCGTTTAACTTGGTCCCTCTGCCTCCTTAAATTCCTTGACCCGTTTCCCCTTTATTCATTTGTAGTCAGTGAGGAACTTGGAAAGTTTGCATTGGCTCTTTCTTAGAGCAGGCTCACCCTTGGGTAACAGCATCTCTGGTTATCTCTACCTTGTCAGAGACCCACAGGTATAGTATAGAAGAAGAGAGAAGGAGAAAGTTCTAGAAGGTTGGCTTTGCCTTAAGCAGAGTCAGATTTGCGATTTATTCCCGAGCCATTTATTGTCCTACCACTGGAGTGTTTTGGGGCCACCACCGTTTTCCTTTTCATTTCTTACAAGAGGGTGCCAGGAGCCCAATAAATTGCTTCTTTTTCTTGAAGAAAATCTAAAAATATGTCCCAGTGTGGGAAAGACTGGTCTCGTTATGCCACACAGCTAGCCACTGTCTGACAGGTAGGAAACTTTTCATAAATGTGGACTGCATTGACTAATCAACAAGTTGTTCACTACATGAAACAACTTTTCTTTGCAAAGATTTTTTTTCCATTCTAAAAAGGCATTGGAAGACCATGCTACCATGCTTCTTTGGTGTGAGGTGAGCTTAATATTTCCAGGAGGGGAAGTCTAGGGGAATTTTTATCTTGATTTTCCATAAAATGATTGAATTGTGGAGATAAAGTGACATGTGAGTCATAAAACTTATTGAAATAGCAGCAAAGTCTTGCCAGATAGGAAGCAAAGCAATTACTCTTGTCATGTCCAGGCAAGACAAGGACCAATCCAAAAGGGGAAGAAAAAAGGGGGCATTTTGCTCCCATCTTTCAGGCAGGCATATGGCATCAACCTTGAAGTGGAGTTTCTGGGAGACATGTTGCCTGTTCTGTTAGGCTTTGGCGTCAGCCGAGCGCTGGCCGGAGCACCAGGGGGAGATAGGGGAGCCTGATCTTGAAATTGGATTCCAAGCATAATGAACGATGAAATAGCTATGATCACCAGTTTAAGTGGCGGGCAAATCTACCTCTAGAAGTAGAACAAGACAGAATCTCTTTGCATAAGGAGGAGAAAGCAAAATGAGTTAGAACTCGGTGATGTAGAAACTGAAGGTTTTCTGGAAAACATGCTTCCTGGTCTGTCCCAGGCAGAGGTAACCACAGGGTCCTGCCTGGTGTTACCCTGATGACGTCAACTTTTCACAACTCTTTAACTAACCCCGAGGAGGTTAATTTCTGGAAAAGGACAAAGCCGAACTTCAAAAGAGGAAGGCTTCCGCTCACAAAAAGTGGAGGCTCAGCACAGGGGCTCAGGCCACCAGTAAATGCGACGTCTGGCCTGGTGGTGACAGGGGAGTGCGTCGAGACAGAGGTCAGCAAAGCCAAAGGGTTTCAAAGCAGTGGGCACGGGGACTGTCCTGATCAGCGTCCTGACCCGCCAGGCTGATGTCAGAGGGTTTATTCAGATTTGAGGGCCTTTGTTCGGGGGGATCGGAGTGGTTCCTAAGAGACAATGCCGGACTGGAGACAGTTGCTGAGCAGATGGGGATCAGAGGGACGAACAAAGGGGAAGCTGTTCCCAGCACATCCACAGGAAGCGGGGGGAGCGGCAGAGCCAGCCACCGGCAGGAGGGCTTCCTGCGTGGCCTGGCTGGGGAGCCACTGGGCCCCCATCTTGTGGGAGACAAAGCCTCCCCGGGGCTTGTGGGGCTCTGCCCGCTTTGCAGCCAGGTCCGCGAACTTGTCCCGCAGCTCACATTGCAGGGGGTTTGTGCCGTGGCCTCATCTGGGGGCTGGGGAGGTACCTGGCCTCATAGGAGGTAGAGCAGAAAGTGGCCCCTGGCTAATCCAGTCCCACACCCTCCTTTTAAGTGCGTCGAAGGCAACTTGCGAGACTCGGAAGTGAAATGCTTTTCCTGGCTCGGGCAGCGTCTCCGACTGGCTTCCTCTAAAGACAGACACAGGACCGCGTGGAGCGCGAGCCGTGTGTTCGGAGGTGATCCCAGGAAGCCGCTCAGGGACTGGGGAGGGGAACCAGGGTTGCCACGGTCGTGAGCCGCGCCCAGTGGGCAACCGGGGCTCAACGTGCTGGGGACCTCGGAAGACAGCAGCACACACTTCAGAGCTTCCCACCCGGAGGGGCCGGTTGATCCACAGTTCCTGCCCCTCGTCGGTTGAGAGCTGCTCTCAGAGGCCTGGAGCCCGTGGCACATCTGAGCTCCCGTGGCCAGAGAAAGCCCTCGGGCAGAATGTCACGGGTGCCCGGCCATGCCCAGCATGGGGTGGATTCACCCGAGGGGGTCTTAGTCAAGCTCTTGCCAACCCCTCCGCCAGTGGGGAGGCCGGCCTTTCTGAATCCAGGCACGCACATCTCTGAGTGTTCAACACTCCACAGATCAAAGACGCTTTTCTGTGCTCTTCGGGGTGCACGCTCCTCTCTTCCTGGGAGCACATTAGATGTTCAAGTGACACGTCCAGCGACTCTCCCTCCAGCCACTGCCCTTGTCTCCCTGCCTCGCTTTTAGCCAAGCTTTAACGAAGGCTGCGTGCCCGGCAGAGCCCTCCACCTGCATGGCTCGCCTGTTTGTCCTCTTTATCCCAACGGAACTGCCTCCTTGTTATTGCTGGAAATACACAAGGTTCCGCCTCAGGGCCTTTGCCCTTCCGGTTCCCTCTGCCCCGAGCCCTTTCCCCTACTTTACCGACCTCTTTAGGGCGTCACTCTCAGCTTGCCCTTCCTGACCCCTTCATTTAAAATGTGACACACACACACACACACACAAAATAAATTAAAACAAATAAAATAAAATAAAATAAAATGTGGGGCTTCCCTGGTGGCGCAGTGGTTAAGAGTCCGCCTGCCAGTGCAGGGGACACGGGTTCGAGCCCTGATCCGGGAAGATCCCACATGCCACGGAGCAGCTGAGCCCGTGTGCCACAACTACTGAGCCTGCGCCCCACAACAGGGGAAGCCACCGCAATGAGAAGCCCACGCCCCGCAACGAAGAGTAGCCCCCGCTCGCCGCAACTAGAGAAAAGCCGGCGTGAAGCAACAAAGACCCAATGCGGCCAAAAATAAATTAATTAATTAAATTAATTAATTAATTTTTAAAGAGTTAAAGGGCCTGAGTTGTTAAAAATAAAATGTGCCACAACCACTCGCCTGCTCTGTCTTCCTCCCCTGCTTGCTCGTTCTGCGTAGCCCTCAGTGCCCGTGGCACGCCGTAGAATGTTTGTTTAGTTCCACCTCCCCCATCTCCTTGTCTGAGTGGCCTGTCTAGAATATAACCTTCGTGAAGGCAGGGACCGCTGTCTGGTTCACAGTTGCGTCCCCAGTGCCTAGAACCGCGCCTGGCGCGTGGTAGATGTGAAACAAAATGGTTGACCCGATGAGTGGTACCATGGGGGTCCATGGCGATTAGACGACACTCCTCCTTTCCCCGTCTCTAGCTCCTAGTGCAGTGCCCGGAAGGCTCACAGGCTCTCTCTGCCCTAAAGCTGAACCGCCGCAGAGGCTTCTCCTCGTGCAGTAGACGGAGGAGAGGCTTTGGGAGCCAAGCGACCTTGGCTGGACCCTCTCGGTTCAGAGCCCACTTCCCTCAATGTCCTGGATGTTAGTCGCTCACCAGTATCCAGCTCTCCTCTCCTCCCGGGCACGTGGAAGATCACGCTCCTCAGCGCTCTTCAATGGGGCAGGGCCACGTGACTGCTTCCGGCCAACAGATTTTCAGCGGAAATGGCTTGTCACTTCCTGGCGGAGGTATAGCTGAGCAGGTGTGAAGCCTGCATGTGCCCTGTCACCTGCCTCAGCAAACTCAAGCCAACATGTGGAGATGGTGGACCTTCTGAGTCATGATGTAGAGCAGTGCCCCCATTGTCTTGCTTTGGACATACGACATGGGCCAAAGCAAACCTTTAATTTGGGGGTAATTTGTTATTGCGGCGTGACCTAGCCTATCCCAACTAATATCATCAAGTACTAGTGGTAGTGTTGTGGGTAAGTCAGTTCACTCTGAACCCCTATTTTCTCATTCACAAAGTAAACAGTCTTTGTACCATAAGGCAGATATTCAGCATGGGGGAGGGGGCGGTGCATGGGCGACAGTGCACATGCTTTAACCTGTGACTTCCACGGTAGCCCCAGGGAGGAGATAGTATCTCGTCCAGGTGGAAATAGCATGCTGCCTTTGGAGTCAGAAGAGGAAACAAATTCCATGATGTCAGACTATCAGGGCATCAGGGGGTTTCTTGGTGAATTTGTACCTTGACCTGGATTCTTTAGATTGAAGAGATTATCACCAGGAATGGCAGAACCGAACGTGAGTGATAATAGCTAGAGCATTCTGGGCTGGGACAGTTAGAGATGACATCTGGGGCTACACAGCAGGTGACTTCGGTATTTGAGAAGGTGGAATGTCGGCCCGAGGGAAAAAGATTAGTTGATCAGACCAGGACTACCAAGCATCTGTTGTTGTTGTTGTTGTTTTGCTGTATTTTATTATTTTTTTCACATCTTTATTGGAGTATAATTGCTTTACAGTGTTGTGCTGGTTTCTGCTGTACAACACATTGAATCAGCTATACGTATACATATAGCCCCATATCTCCTCCCTGTTGCATCTCCCTCCCACCCTCCCTATCCCACCCCTCTGGGTGGTCACAAAGCACGGAGCTGATCTCCCTGTGCTGTGCGGGTGCTTCCCACTAGCCATCCGTTTTACGTTTGGTAGTGTATATATATGTCCACGCTGCTCTCTCACTTCATACCAGCTTCCCCTTCCCCCCACACCGTGCCCTCAAGTGCGTTCTCTACATCTGTGTCTTTATGCCTGCCCTGCCCCTAGGTTCATCAGGATCGCTTTTTAAAATTCCATACATATGCATTAGCATACGGTATTGCTTTTTCTCTTTCTGACTTACTTCACTCTGTATGACAGACTCTAGGTCCATCCACCTCACAACAAATAACTCAATTTCGTTCCTTTTTATGGCTGAGTAATATTCCGTTGTATATATGCCAAGCATCTGATTTCGGTGGTGGAGAGAGGGCGGATAGAAAGAGACAGCAATGGGGATCCTCGTTCTTGATAAACAGTCAGCCCTCTGAAGAGATTTGGAAAATTAAACCTGGTTAGGGCAAAACACCAGGCATTTCCCAAGAGGCTGTGAATAATGACATCATCACAACTGTAAGAGTTCCCACTGAGTGAATGTTCACTGTTTGCCAGCAACTTGGCTTCAGTGGGTCACTTGACTCACCTCATGTCACCCTCTCCATCACGCTCCGAGGGGGACAATGCCATGATCCCCATTTCACAGATGAGGAAATCGAGGCACAGAGAGGTTAAGCTACTTGCCTGGAGTTAAGTTGCAGAGTTGGGATTCAAACCCAGACACTCTGGCTTCCGAGTGAGGTGTGAAGGTGACAGTGGTTCTGTAATACATCAGGTGACTGCACAAGGCTTTTCACGAGATTAGTAAAATGCTTTTAATGGAAAAATCTCTCTTTCTTTCCCTCTGGAAGAGGGGTTACTGGGTATTTGTCTTTTGTCTTCCTCATGGGCGCATTGTGAAGATGAACAGCTTGGTCAGTTGGTAGCCCATCACTCAGTTCAGTGAGCGTGGTCAGAGATGCTAATAAATGTTGATAACGATAGTGATGATTTTTAACTCACAGGTAATACTTACCACGTTTTTTTTAAATTGAAGTACACTTGATTTACAATGATAATTATCACTGTACAACAAAGTGACTTAATGATATAAACATTTTTTCTATTCTTTTCCGTTATGGTTTATCATAGGATATTGAATATAGTTCTCTGTGCAGCACAGTAGGACCTTGTTGTTTATCCATTCTGTATATAAAAGCTCACGTCTGCTCACCCCAACCTCCTACTCCATCTCTCTCCCAACCTCGGCAACCACCAGTCTGTTCTCCGTTTCCGTTATCAAATGTTAATAAAATGGGAGGAAAGGTGTATGTGGTAAAGAATGTGGGGGTTCTGTCTAGATCCCCAGAATTCTTTTAGGGTACCCCCAACACTCCAGCTTTGATGGCTCTCTCAGTGGCACGCACCCCTGGTTCATCTTTCAAGGATCGTCCCTGGGCTTCTACAGACCTGCTTTGCCCACAGGCTGGCAGAGACATATACACACACGTGCGTGCACAGACGGACGTGCCCACATACACACAGACTTTAGCTAAAGACTGAAGAAGGGGACAAGAGCCCAGCTCCCTTGCCACAAGCTCCAACGACTCTGAGCTGTAACTTCCCCTCCAGAGTTCCCCACAGCCTCGCAGGAGCTTTGCCCGAGAGCCCACCTTTGCTCGGCTCTTCCCCTTCTCTGTCCTGCTTCTTCTGCCTTACCTGTCTCTCCTGAGAGCATCTCTTCGATAAATCACATGCACGTGAGTCATCTTGCAGGATTCTTTTGGGGTCTGCTTTCTGTAGAACATGACCTAAGAAAGCGAAATACCAAAGGTCAAAAAAGCTCTACCCAGTAGCTGATAATCCCAATTGCAACGGGGAAGGGTGAGAAGAGGAGACATTGAAAAACACCCCTGTAGGGGCATGTAAACATTTCAGAGAGGTGTGGCGAAGAGAGCTGAATCTTCTTGGTGTGGTCAGGCATCGCCCGCTTAGTTGTTCCAGAGCTGCGCCTGCTGCGAACTGATCTCCACCCTGGTGCCCTTCCAGCAGCATCGTGCGAGGCGGCCAGAGCCTTTGCAAGCAGCCTGCGGAGAGCCTGCCAGGGTTCGCTGTGCTTGCACACCCGCTCCCCAGTGGCGAGAAGCAGTTTTTACATTTCTGCCGCTTGCCTGACCTGCTGTGGCAAAGCAGCCCGCGGGGTGGGGGGTGGGGGGG
>NW_020838038.1:612756-620576 GCF_003676395.1 Aethalodelphis obliquidens | reverse complement strand
GTGGGTGGGGGGGAGAGGCGGGAGAGGGGGGAGAGAGAGAGAGAGACTATGAATGGTTTATAAAGAAACCAGTGCTTCTCAAACTTCAGTATGCTTAAGAATCATCAGGAGAGAGTTGGTAAAAATGCAGATTTCTGAGCCCCACCCTCAGAGATTGTGATTCCACAGGTCTGCCTTTCTAACAAGGTCCTGGTGATGCTGGTGCCACTAGTCCACGGACCATACTTTGAGTAGCATTGCTATAAACCACAGGACAGCATTATCCTTATCTGCAGTGGATGTTCTGAAGCTTTGAGGGTTGGATGCAATGCATTTCATCTTAGCCCACGCCACAAGCTACGCATGGAATAATGTGACTTTGACCTGACTGCAATTCCTATTTCATTTGGCTGCAGAGTTCGTGCTTCACGTTGTCCTAAGCATTGGTAAGACAGGAAGGCAGAAGCTAATGCCGAGAAGAACTGACATAACTAAGAAAGGCTGAGAGCTTGAAGGCTGATTCCACCTCTGAACTTGAACGTACTTAGGAGTCAGAGCGTATTGTCATCACAGAGAAGTGAGGGTTGCCCTTCCCCGGGAAGGCAGGTGGAGCTGATGGAGGGAACTGTGTTCTTCTCTGCTTTTCTTGCACAGAGTTCGTGCAGAGAAGAAAATAAGAGTGCTTCAGAAATGCTCTTTGGGCAGTTCTTGATTTTTTTTTCTTTTGTAGTTATGAGTCATGCAAATCAAATACCGCACCTATCAAAATAAAGGGCTAGATTGCCCTCGGTGTCCTGTCCGTTTCCCCTTACATCTTCCTATGCAGCGCCTTCGCGCAGAGTTTGGGATTTTGCTCTCTTCTCCATAGCCTGCCTTTCTTCCCTTGATACCAGAGGCTCCTTCAACTCACAACTGCCTCGATTCGGGGAGTTCCGGAATTTGGATCTCCCTGAGGACAAAAGGCAAGAGAAAGGGAGCTATAGGGCATCCAGAAATCATGGTCTCTTTTTTTGTGATGTCTTGCCACATTTTCCCAATAGCCTACCACGAGGAAATATCACTTATATAATCAGAAAGCCTCACTCCTCTTTTCTTTCAATCAAGATTGGTAATTCTGTACATAGTCTGCAGCAACAGCTGACATTTCCCAAGCGCTTTGCCTCAGCCGGGCAGACACTGTGCTAAGCGCTTTCAAGCATGCCATCATTGAATTCTTGCCACGAGGTGAAACGAGGTGTGAATCATTCTCCCCATTTTACAGGTGAAGAAATGGAGACACAGAGAGGTGAAGTCACTTGTTTGAGGCTGTAGAGCTAGGAAGGGGCCAAGATAGGCTTCGAATCTGATATTTTGCACTCAGTTTTGAACCATAATGCTTCAGTTGTATATAACTAAAACCACGTAAAAAATATGAGCCGGGCAAAAATTCTGGAAGGAAATATATCAGCATTTTGACACTGATTTGTCTGCATGGTGCAGTGGTACAACTGTGCACTTCTTCCTTCTGTTCTGATTTTCTGATTACTGTTCCCGTGACCATATATTAATTTACAATCCATAGACTTACTCTTTGAAAGAAAAATCACTAGCTCAGTCTCTTTCTCCTAGTTCAGTGTCTGAAGTCGTCCCAGGCAGGTGATCTTCTGTTGTTCTGTGAGGGGTCCCAGGAATACAGACTCTGCAGGAGCCCATCAATTCGGTTAATCATTCTGTAGATTGACCTGCGTGAGGCCCCTGAAAGGGGCTGACTCCATCATCTGGATGGAAGGACTCCTTGTAATCACGCGCCTTCTTGCTGGGCAGGGACCAGCTGTCAGGAGGCTGTGCCCTTTGAGCTGTTCTTCCAGTTGTTAAAACGAGCTTCTGCTGATCACCCAGATTCCTGTTTAGCCACCTTCATGCCCCGAACCCTACCGCAGAGAGCTGGATGTCCAGGCCTAGAGATCAAACGCACGCCCTTGGCCTCTATTGGTTAGGGTTTATTGCTGCAGCACGCAGCCCTCAAATCTCCGCAGCTTAGTGCGATAGGCGTGTATTGTGTGCTCAGCTAAGAGTTTCATTTCATCGTTTTCTATTTCCACATTTGGCAGGAGATCCTCCCCTAGGTCAGAGACTAGGTCCCTCCCCCTTGTGGTTCTGCCTCACAGTCTTCCTTATCCTGTAAATCTGACCAGTGGACAGGGGAGTCTCACCCATGGGAGATGTCCGTGGGCCAGGTCTGGAAGTGGCACAGATCACATCTGCATTTTCCATTGGCCAGTACCTGGTCACATGGCCACCATAATTGCAAAGGAGGCTGGGAAATGTAGTCCAGCTGTGTTTGGAGAAGAAGAGATAACAGGTCCTGGGGAGCACATAACAGTCTCAGGTACAGGCACATTCATTTGTTCAATGAATATTTTTGGAGTGTCTGCTGCGTCAGGCCCATTGATGCCGTGTGTGTCCTGTTGGCTGTAGGCATGAGGCAGTTTTGTCTTTTGTCTTTTTGGTCAGAGCCGAATTTGGAGGGTCCTACTCTAGACTACGTAGAGGTCCCTGTGCCTGACTTCAAATCTTGAGGGGGAGTGCCCAAGGCGCTGCTGCCCCTAGAAACACCCTGGTTCCCATATCAGTCTGGATGCAGCCAGGAAGAGAGCGACCATGCCAACTATTTTAACCGAGGCCATTGGTTAAACAGGCATTAGAAGTGAAACAGAGGTGGGAACTGCAAGAAGTAGTGACCACCCCTAGGACTGGGGGAACAAAGGGAATGGGTCGAGGTTATCAAAACTGAGAAGTTCGTGATAGGATTAATCTCCAAAATATACAAGCAGCTCATGCAGCTCCATATCAGAGAAACAAACAACCCAATCCAAAAATGGGCAGAAGACCTAAATGGACATTTCTCCAAAGAGGATATACAGGTTGCCAACAAACACATGAAAGGATGCTCAGCGTCACTAATCATGAGAGAAACGCAAACCAAAACTACAAGGAGGTCTCACCTCACATCGGTCAGAATGGCCATCATCAAAAAATCGACAAACAATAAATGCTGGAGAGGGTGTGGAGAAAAGGGAACCCTCTTGCACTGTTGGTGGGAATGTGAATTGGTACAGCCACTATGGAGAACAGTATGGAGGTTCCTTAAAAAACTAAAAATCAAACTACCGTACGACCCAGCAATCCCACTACTGGGCATATACCCTGAGAAAACCATAATTCAAGAAGAGTCAGGTACCGCAGTGTTCATTGCAGCTCTATTTACAATAGCCAGGACATGGAAGCAACCTAAGTGTCCATCGACAGATGAATGGATAAAGAAGATGTGGCACATATATACAGTGGAGTATTACTCAGCCATAAAAGGAAATGAAATCGAGTTATTTGTAGTGAGGTGGATGGACCTAGAGTCTGCCATACAGAGTGACGTAAGTCAGAAAGAGAAAAACAAATACCGTATGCTAACACATATATATGGAAACTAAAAAAAGAAAAAAAAAAGGTTCTGAACAACCTAGGGGCAGGGCAGGAATAAAGGCGCAGACATAGAGAATGGACTTGAGGACAAGGGGAGGGGGAAGGGTAAGCTGGGACGAAGTGAGAGAGTGGCACGGACACATATACACTACCAAACGTAAAATAGATAGCTAGTGGGAAGCAGCCTCATGGCACAGGGAGATCAGCTCGGTGCTTTGTGACCACCGAGAAGGGTGGGATAGGGAGTGTAGGAGGGAGACACAAGAGGGGGGAGATATGGGGACATATGTATATGTATAGCTGATTTACTTTGTTATACAGCAGAAACTAACACAACATTGTAAAGCAGTTATACTCCAGTAAAGATGTGGGAAAAAACGAAGTCTGGAGGTGATACCCAGCAGAGCTGAGACCCAGAGCCCTGAGGACGAAATGCTGCCTGGCTACTGTTGGTGTGTCAGGGGTGTGTGCGAGGCTGGTTCCGGGATTGCTAACACAAGACAAAACAGAACGATTCTGGAACCTGTGGCCACTGCCCTAATAAAGGGCTATTACTAAAGGGATGCTCGTGGAAACCGGAAGCCAAGAGGCAGAAGTTCCTTCTTCCTGCAGTCGCCAGTCTCCCTCTAGCTCCTCCTACTGGCAGAGCCCAGCAGGGAGCAGCTGGCAAAGCAGAAAGGAGGTGTGCAGAATCCCAGCTCCAGCATTACAGAGCAGGGTATAGAAAGGGTGGATTTGGAACTGAGAGACAGTAACTTAATAACTGGTACCAGCTCACATGATTTATGTCTTGGTTACATGGTGCAACCACAGTGGAATCTCACAAGGTCACTCAGAGAGACCTCCAAGTACAGTCCATTCATTCATCGGTTCACTGTACACATATTCTTGCATGCCAGGCGTGTGCTCGATATTGGGGATAGAGCTATAAATAAGGCAGCTCTTGCCCACAAGGAGTTCACACCACATGCACGTGTGTACACGTACGCAGGCATGCGCACACGTGGTATAAATAAGGAATAGCAAAGCGCTGAAAGCCACCTGGGCTCGAGAGCAGAGCGTGGTTCTTCTTCGCTGCCTCCATTAGAGGATTGTGGGGCAGTGAGCTTAGCTCTTCTCGTTGGAGAAAAGAGAGGAGGAGAAAGTGGCAGTGAGCGCGGCCTTGGCCTGGCGTGGAGAGCGTCGATTGTTCCGCTGCCTGGATTTGCCCTCCAGCGAGCAGCCTTCCTGTTCAGGGGGCAAATCAAGGGGATGTTGACCGTGACTGAACAGAATGAGAGAAGTAGAAATTAAACGAGGGCAGTCAATGCACGCTGGCCTCTTGGAAGCCTGTGCTTTCCTCCCTGGGGTGCGCAGAGGAGTCTGGCCCTTTGATTTGCATCTTTCAGGCATTTGCCGCCGAGCACTCAGAGCTGAATGGTTTCTAACACGTTGGGAAGGTGGTACGTTTTCTGTGACTCTGTGAGGGGCGAGGAAGGGCCCTGCGGCTGTGAACGGTAGATTGTTCCTTTAAGTTTTCCGCATTCGTGGCCTCATTTGACATTGATTGAGCACCTGCTGTGTGCCAGTGACAGAGAACAAGAGAGAGCCTATGGCTTTGAATCCGTGGATGGTACTGCTGCGGCTCACCCCCATCCCTCTGATGCAGGAAGGTCACAAGTCATCCAGACACCCGCTTTATGAAAATTATGAGTGTCCTCTTGCAGAGGAGGCCTGCCCTTAGTTTTAGGACTGACGGAAGCCATTCACCTCCTTGGACCTCTGTTTTCTCATCTTTAAAATGGCAAGTCAGATTATACTATCGATAGTTCAGGACCCAGCCAGTATGTATTGAGGGCTTGCTCTGTGCCACGCGCTGCATCGTTTCTACGCTGTTGTTATGGTGACTTCTTTACCTTAGCATTTCTGAGACGGTCCTGACTTCCTGTAATTTGATCCGTCTCAATAAAGGCAACCTCTAAATAGATAACCCAGTGCGATCTAATGTTTTCTCTTGTCTGTAGACTTTTGATCTGAGTTAGAAAATAGTGAGGTCAGGTTTAGAGGTGGTGGCTGTGGTGAGGTAACTTTTGCCGCAGCTTAGTGACCTACGGGCACACACGCTTATTCTTTCCCATGATCCTGTAGGTCCGTGGGCAGACCTGCTCTGGGCTGGCCTGGCCAGAGCTGGAAGGTCTGGGCTGGCCCACCCCCAGGGTTGGGGTCTCAGCCTGGACAGCTGTGGTAGCTGGGCCTCCTCCCCACGTGATCGCTCATCCTCCAGGGGGCTGGCCCAGGCTGGTTCGCGTGGTGGGGGGAGGCCCCCCAGCAGCAAGAGAGGGCAAGCCTCCGGGTCCTTCTGCCTTTCTCTCTTTGAGTCAGATTTGCTATTGCTTCTGGGGCCAAAGCAAGTGGCAAGGCCGGAGTCAGCATGGGTGGGGATGACCCAAGGGCCATATTGCCCACAGTTTCCACAGGAGGTAAGAGATGCTTGAGACATTTTGGCGCCTTGTTTACCAGTGGGGGCCGGTGAGAGAGGCGCGGGCTGTGAATGGTGTCAAGGGCAAGGACCAGATTCGCCGAATGAGATTTTGTTTCTTCGCAGGTTGAGGTGCTGATGAGTCTCACCCCACTACGAACAGGCTACTCAGGGTCATTCCACACATACTTCCTGAGCGCCGTCTCTTTGCCAGATCTGCAGATCCCCTAGGACAGAGGCTGAGGTGGAGGCAGTAACGTAGTGGAAACGTACGAGTTCTTGCCACGGAGATGATGGGAGAAGAGATGAGAAACTTGAGACTCTGCTGGAATCTAGGGACACACACGTGTACACGTGCACATGTAGCACATGCGCACACACACCCACACGTGCATACAGGCACAAGCGTGCATGGGCCCTACGCGTGTGTGCTCGACCCCCCTACATGTCCACGCGGCCACGTGTCTGCGCGCTCACACACCGCACACGTGTACGCACACCACGCACGTGCGCAACGTGTACCTGCATGCACGACCTTCCAGACAGTCTCAGAGGACTTACAGAAGCTGGTCCCAGGGGGTCCTTGAATTGCCAAACCAAAAGCAGGCTGCGTAGACGGGAGAGGGAAGAGGGCGGACAATAGGCCCCAGGGGAAAGCGGCCCCTCTTTTCTTGAAGTTGAACGAGATTCAAGAAACCACCACGCTCTGCTCTACAGAATGATTCTTGAAGTACATTTTTGTGTATGAGACTTGTCCCGTTTTTTTAAAGAATGGGGTTGACACGTCTGTTTAAATGACTTTTCCCATCTCGATGGACGCATTTTGGGGGAACAAGTTTTCATGGTGATAACAGAGAATCAGGGTGGTGGGGTGGGAAGAAAAAGGGGAGGAGACCTATTGAAAAAGGTTTCAAGATGAGTAGGCCCCTCATTTAAAGAAAAAAAAGGCCAGGCTGGACATTAGCATCAGAAAAGCAGCCCACTTCAGTGCCCGCTTTCCATTAGGGCCTGCGGTGGCCAGTTATGTTGGTGGCTGTGAATAATAGGCTCTTTTGGAAAATGGGGAAGCCACCGAGCTTTGTCCCTGCTTCCCCGAGGGGCTTAGTTTTTCCTGTAAGTCCTCCCCTGGTCTCATCGTCCCGGACACTTGTCAGTCAAAATGTGGGCCTCAGCCCGCGGGATGCAAGAGAAAGGCGAGCCGTCGGTGGCCCCTCCCAAGCAGCTGGGGCCTTCCTCTTGTTTGTGTTTCGAGGTTTTCAGATCACCGGAGTGTCATCTTCCATCCAGCACTCAATGGCTTTACAGCCGCTCTTGGCGGTGGTGAGTGTGAGAGCGCCGACGGTAGGAAAGCTCGGTCCCGTTTGGCAGAAGCGAGAGGGGACAGGGTGGCAGCTGCGGCCACGCTCCCTTACAGAAACGGCCACTGTTGATTCTCCCAGGGGAAGCTGATTTTCTCCGAGGTGGAAGGCCCGCTGATATCAGCACCGGGGAAGCAGCTGGGGGACTTGCGGGGCAGGGGTAGCGGAGAGAGAGAATGTATAAAGCCCTTAAACCCCAGCTCAGGAACAAGTGTGTTCAGATCGGGCCACATCTTTGGTCTGGAGGAGAGGACTTGCCCGAGACCTGTTGAGCCTGCAAGGGGAGTGAGATAGACACCATGAAGGCTTTGGAAGAACACTGAATTCATTAGTACTAATGAACTGAAGTTCAAATGCTCGGCCTTTGGGCTACTAACCATAGGGCTATGGTTTTTCTTAAGAGGAAAAAAATCAATGTAAAGAAACAGGTAAGGAGGTGATTTCTTGATACCCCAAGCACCCAGAGACAATTAACTATTTTCTCTAGTTCTTTCACCATCTTGTGTGTGCGTTCATTCACACACACACACACACACACACACACACACACACACACACACACACAC
>NW_020838038.1:359871-612746 GCF_003676395.1 Aethalodelphis obliquidens | reverse complement strand
CACACACACACACACACACACACACACACACACACACACACACACACCCCAGCCAGCTGGCTCTGTGAGACAGAAAGGAACTCACCTCACAGGACTTTCTGAGCTTCTTCCTGACCGCACGTTTAACTCTTCCTTTTTAAAAATTATAAACCTTCCTTGGACTTGGCATCACCTCTCAAGGTCATACCCTAGGGAGACGACTGCTTTATTGTTTGGGTGCCTGTCAGGATTCTGGCTAAAGATCGGGCTGGCAGGTGCTTGGCTCGGCCTCTGGTGGTACCATGGTGTTGCAGCAATGAACAGTCCAGGGCGCGATGTGGCCTGGGGCACCCGGCTCTTGCTGTCACTTAGTCACAGAGTAGCCATTGGACACCCAGGTCTGGAGGCGATCTGCTCCAGGTGGAGCCTGGGGGGGGTCCCGCCTGGAGGGACAGAGGTGGTCTGGTTTTATGCCCACGGGGCTCCTCTGGTTGCCCCAGCTCTACCCCAACGCCCTGGAGTTCCGGAGCTCAGCAGGGCGAGGTCACGCAAGGTGCCGTCATCTGGCCCCGTGGATGACTGCCACGGCCTCCTGTCTCGCTGCTTCTGCCCTTGCCAGCATCTAGTTCATTCTGCATACAACCGCTAGAAGAGGCCTTTTAGAACAGGTCACATCATGTCCCTCCTCTGCTCAAAGCCATCCAAAAGTCACGTGTCTCACTGCGGGTAAAGCCCGACCCCTCACCTTGGGGCGGCCCACAAGCCCTGCACGATGGGCCCCGGCGTCTCTCTCCCCCGCTCCCCTCGCTCCCCTCGCTCCCCTCGCTCTCCTGCTCTGGCTGCAGTGGACTCCTGGCCGCTCCCAGAACACACCCAGCACTTCCGCCTCGGGGCTTCCGCTCTCGCTGTTCCTGTGCCTGGAACACTCTCCCACCAGATGTTTGAATGGCTCCTTCCGTCGCCTCCTTCAAAATTCACCTTCACAGTGAGGTCTTTGCTGACCACCCTCTAGGCCCCCTGAATCCCCCTTCCTCACTTAATTTTTCTCCATAGCGTTGACCACCATCTAACGAACTATATATTTTACGCCTGTATTTTATTCTCCTCCTGCGCTAGAATGTAAGCTCTGTGAGGGCAAAGATTTTTGTCTTATTCTCCACTGTACCAGCAAGGCCTTTGACAGTGCTCGGTGCATAGAGGAGCTCAAGAAATATTCGTAGAAAGGATGAATGGACTCACACCAGAGGCTGCTTCTCGGGATGGTACTAGAATGGTCCTAAATCCTGGTGCTTCCACTGAGCTGCAGAAGCCAAGCTCTTTCTCAGCTCCCGTGGCCACACCTCTTGGCACAAAGAGGGATAGCCTGTTTCCATGGCATCTGTTAGAACTCCTAGGTCCGGTGATGAGGCGGTTTCCCCAGGACATGGCCTGAATTCACAGCTTCACAGCGGTGGGGTGCAAGGGCTCCAGTGATGAAACTGCTGTCCCCATAAGTGGCAGCGCACAGTAGACGCTCTGGGGCAGGTGATCAAGTGGAGTAGGGCAGCCTCTGAACGGGCCTCCCTGATGTACAGACATCCCTCTCCTCCCTGCACGCCCCCTCGCCCTCCCCGCACCCCTCCACAGATGTCCCCGGCAGGAGCCTGGGCCTGACACACTGCAGCTGTGCGAGCAGGAGACCCTTATCTAGGCTGCCGTCATTCAAGGCAGGTGCTCCAAACAGACGCCAGCACAGATCGAGTGCCGTTTTCTGTAATAATATCTGCTATTTATAGTGTATCTGCTATGTGCCAGGTGTTTTACACATATCTTCAATCTTTACAAGAATCCTCCTGAGGAGGCATTATTATTTCTCTTTAAAGAGAGGGAACTGAGGCTCAGAGAGGTTACATAGCTGGTCCGGGGCCAATTAGGAGAGCAAGTAATGGAACTGGGTTTCTACCAAGGTCTGGCTCCAAACACCATGCGCTGCGTGACCTCCAAGATCGCCTTGTACGGGAATGCAGGTGGCGCACTGCACAACTCCTGAGCCATCGTGAATGATGCTCTCTAGGGGACCCAGCCCCCCTGACTATCTGCTGGAGTAGCTTAGGGAGGCTGGTTGTATCAGTTGGGAATGCATCGCACTGGAAGGAATAGAAAAGCTGAACTCTTGCGGGACGGGGGCGTCGAACAATGTGGGATTTGGGTTTTCTCACACAGGCAAAGGTCTGGAGGTAGGTGGCTGCCGAGATTGGGTCAGTGGCTCAACAGTGCTGGGTTTAGTGCCTCAGATTCTCTTGGCCTTTTCGTCATTGTTGCAAGGTAGCTGCTGTAGCTCAAACCATCACATCTGTGTTCTAGGGAGAAAGGAGATGGGGAAGGGGGGTGTCAGTCACATCGGTTCCCTTTTTGTCATGAAAACTAAACTTTCCCAGTCTTCCATCTCCAGCTCCCAGAAGGTTTCTGCTCATGACTCATCCACCAGAGCTCGAGAACAGGGGCACCCCTAACTGTAGACTGGAAAGAAGTATTTTAAATTTCAAGGCTTTGAAATGGGTGGCAACAAGGGAGAGGGCTGGAGAGGGAACTGCGGGCCAGCAGTGCCTGCCACAGCAGTGTTTCCGACTTCCTGGCCGGGAGCATTTTCAGCAGACCCTGTGGCCCGCAGCGTCCCATTCTTTGTTGGCTATGCCAAGGCAATAGGACGTACTTGTCCTCCTGGGCTGAAGTGTGGAAGAGGAATTAGGAGGCAGAGGGATGCTCTGATATGGTGTGTGACCTCCCTCAAATAGGGAGTGATTCTAGATCCCTGACGATGACATCAGCCTGGACCCTCTGAATCAGAATCTGCATTTGAGCTCAATGCCTGGTGACCCACGTGAACATCAGTGTTTGAGAAGTGCTGTTTCTAGAACATAGACCAAGAGCACGGGATCTTCTCCCTGGCCTCCGCCAACGTTCTCACAGCTTTCAGCTCTAGCGTGACTGACACATCCCAGTTTGCCCAGGGCTGTCCTGGTGTTAGCACTGACAGTCCCATGTCCTGAGAAACTCCCCAGGCCTGGGCAAACCACCCTAGATCGGCTTTTGTCTACGGAGGGTTCCTTGTCTCCCTCTGCCTTTACGAAGGCGGAGCCAACAGCTAAACGCCAAGAAAGCTTCCTTGCAGAGGTCAGGAAAGGCAGCTAGAAGGCCTTTCGCTTGGGATATGGGATTGAACAGGGCCTGAGCTGGGACTCCTCAGCAGAGGAACATGGTGAGGCCCTGCCCTCCTGGGGGAAGGTGTGGAGAGCTGGCAAGGAGACGCTTAAGAACCCGGTGGGCTTTTTATCCGGGTGGTTCGGAGGTATCATTACTGGACTTGATCACACATCGACAGCCAGCATGAATGGGCTTTGGGTTAAGAACCCGGTAACACAGCAGATTAACTCTTTCCTCACTCCTTTCTTCCACCCCTCCGTGTTGCTTTCTTCCTTCTGCCAAGAAAACAGAAGAGAAATGCCTGAATCCCACACAGGAAGCACTTGTCGTGAGTCGCACTGGTGACTCAGAGTTATTTTTTAGTCCTGCCAGCCAAGAGCAACAGGAATGAGCTGGAGTGATCTGATTTATTAGTGGAAAAAACCCAACTTTTCCTGACCTCGCGCCTCTTCTGAGCCCTCCCCCTCCTGCCTTCCAGCCTCCTGTTTCATGCCCTGGGCGGCCCGTGTGGCTGCCCGGAAACTGCTGTGTCGGGGGCCTCGGGGCCGACGGATTTCTCGGGCCTCGCGCTCCATTAACAAGTATGTGTCCCGGGCCTGCTGGAAAGGAGTGGAAAGGAGAAGACGGGGCCCGGCCACTGAAGCCCGGTGTCTGGGAGCCACTCGGCAAGACACAGTGCCACACGCTAGGACTTCTGTATGCCACCTGTGGGAGGGGGCGAGAAATCCCAGAGCAGCTGGGGCGACTTCCTCAAGAGCTTGGATTTGGCCCTTTAGCGCCGCCATCCTGATCGTGAGCGCGGTGGCTCTCTGCCACGCAGCTAAGGACAGAGAGTACTGTCCCCAGGGCCTTAAGTCAGCTCACTGAGGCCCGTGCCTCTGTATTTGGCCCCTCAACCGCTTTGCTCTTGTCTGTGCGATGTTTGGGACCCAGACAAATGGCGCAGCCAGGAGCCTTGCTGTAGAATTTGCTGCGCTTCTTCAGACTCTCTTCTGCCGTCTAGGAAGACAGCTGTGGGGTATCGGGGTGTAGTTCCTCAAGCCAGGCTTCTGTGATTGAGTTTCTCCAATGCCTGTCCTCAGAAAACTAGACAGAGACCTTTTAAATGCCCCGTGTTCCCAGACACAGGCCAGAGCTGCAGGGGGACATAGGTCATGATGATGGGCAGGGGTGACAAGGTGGGTGGCACAAGGGCAGTGCCCGCCGAGTCTCCCGCGTGGACTGCAGAAGCTCCCTGTCGTGCCGAACTAGGAACCGCGGTGTGGTCGGCCCGATAGGACCATTCTAGAAGGAGCCATTTCTCACTGCCTGGGATCCGGTGAGATGAAGTGCTGTCTCATTCTTCATTGTTTGGTCTCTAAGAGTTTGAAACCCAACTGGAAGACATTTGTTGCTGTTTGCAGTACCGGAAGAAACAGCTCAGGGTCAGTGGCCGTGTTTATAACCCTGGTGACCATTCACCCTCTTCCAGTCAGAAGGCCGTTCCTGTCAGTGAGCGCATCGTATGGCTACAGCGAGGGGCTGCCTGGGGGCTGCTGAGCTAGTGGGAGGGCCTGCAGTGGACTGTGGTCTTTCGGCCCTTGCTTTGGATTTGATTCGCATTCAGTAGTTCATCTGTCCCCTCTCCAGACTGCAGTGACGGATTCGAGCTCCAGGGTCACGGGTCTCCGCTGCGTGTGGCCGACTACCTACAGCAGGGCTCCTCCTATGGGAGCGTGCACAGAATCACCTGGAATGCTTGACAGCCCCCTGGTTGTGGAGCCCCACGCTCAGAGATTCAGATTCAGTGGGTCTGGAGTGGGGCTCGAGAATTGACAGCTTTTGTAACTTTTTATTTTATACTGGAGTATAGTTGATGAACAATGTTGTGATCGTTTCAGGTGTACAGCAGAGTGATTCAGTTTTACATAGACATGTATCTCTTCTTTTCCAAGTTTTCCCATTTAGGTTGTTACATAATATTGAGCAGAATTCCCTGTGCTCTACAGTAGGTCCTTGTTGGTTACCTCTTTCATATATAGCAGTACGTGCGTGTCAATCCCAAGCTCCCTAACTATCCCTTGAGAATCGACGTTTCTGAAGGCTCCCTGGTGATGCCCAGGGTGCTCGTCCAGGGGGTGCACCTGGCGTAGCAGTGGCTCCACAGAGGTGCCGAGTGCTCTGCCCCTCACTAGCCACACCCCCATAGCACGGATTGACTGTATCAGGATAAGAAGAACTCCTTTGCTTTTGAGCCTAGCGCTTCATTTCCACTCCCCCAATCCTCGTTTATGGGGGGAAGTTAAGATACCATTTCGGAGTGTGAAGCGGGAATCCGAGGTGCTCAGGGCTCAGCCTGGCCGCCCCCCATGCTTCCCCTCCCGTCCACCCCGCCAGGGGACCTTGGGGGCCCGGGAGTTCCTGCTGGTGCTGCAGTAGCAGGCAGTTTGCATCTGGAGTTACACCCTTCAAAGGTCTCTGGAGGAGCAGGAACAAACCGGAGGAGAAAATTACATTTGAAATAATTTATTTTCACATGCAGGGGAGAAATCACATTTGGTCTAGATTCATGTAAAGAAAACAGAGATTAGATTTTAAAAAATGTGTTGCTGGCAAGAGAGAAGAGCAGACGGGTTTGGATAAAATACACTTTCTGTTGAACCTGGCCTTCAGTCCCAGGCTGCATTTAAAGGGGCTTGCAGTTAGATTATGGAGGAGAATCAAGGCTGGATTTTATTTTCAGTTCATTTTTCTTTTGAAATACTTCCTAGGTTGGGACTGGAAGTGACAGAAACATTTACACTGCAGGAAAAGGTTGTTCCTAGAATTTCGAGCTTTTTGGATCTGCTGTGGAGGAGGCTGATTTAGAATTCTCATCTGAGGAGAGACAGGATATTCCTCTGGGATTTCTAGCCAAAACCCGAGGCTCAGTCCTGAGGAAGGTGACAGGGGGAGGTACAGTAAGAGCCCCCAAGCAGAGTGAAGGACACACGTGCCAGTGGCCGCACCCCAGAGGCTGTCTCTATAGGCCCTTGGGGTGGCAATGGGTCACTGTCAGGGTAAGCCCGTCACGGGGGTGATTAAGGAAACAACCACAGCACCCGCTCTCGGTTACTGGGTTCTCAGCATGTACCTGGCTGAATGCACATCATCGTATTAAAACCTCACCTATCATCGTCTCCGTGTTTTAGGTGAAGCAAATGAAGAGAAATTATTTTCGAAAAGCCACACAGCTGTCTGACTAGCATTAGCATCGTGAATAAAGGGCCATAGTTTACATGTATGAAAATTTATTAGGTTGAATCAAATGAAAGAGCTATTTTTGTAGGTTAAAAAGATGGTTGAATATTGGCAATTTCATATGGCTCAACCAAATATACGTATATGCGCAAATGTATACATATATATATATATATGGCGAGAGAGAGTGTGTGTGTGTGTGTATATATATATATATATGGCGAGAGAGAGAGAGTGTGTGTGTGTGAGGGCCATGTAGCAAGCATATATGTATGAGTTCATTGTCTGGAGAGGGGATAAATAAATTGTGATGTAATTAAATGATGGATTTCTATAAGGAATGAAAAATGGATGACTTTAAGGCATTAATGACTTAAAATGGTTGTATATAAAAATATACTACTGATCAAACTATCTAGTTGCAGAAGGATACAGGGAATATAATACAATTTATATAGAGATGAATATATAGAAAGCTATATTTTGTTAAGGGATATATATATACACACACACACACACACACACACACACACACGTACACATACATACATACATACATATATCTTACCTTCCAGAGTCTGGTTCCAGAAAGTGGTTACATTTGGGGTGGGAGGCCAGGAAGGGAATATGATTAAGGTGAAAATACAAAAGGGACTTTAAGTGTGTTTGTATTTTTTTTCTTAAGCTGAGTGAGCAGTAGACAAATATTCACTATATTATTCTTTATACCTCTTTGTACTAGTCATCTATGGCTGCGTAACAAATCATCCCAGAATTTAGTGGCTTAAAGCAACAGCATTTATGATCTCAGTCTCTGTAGGTCAGGAATCTGGACACAGCTTAGCTGGGCCTGTCGCAGGCAGCATCAAGGTGTCCGCTGGGGCTGCAGTCATCTCAAGGCCCAACTAGGGGTGGGTTTGCTTCCAAGCTCACTCAGTGGCTGTTGGCGGGATTTGGATTTATTGTCATGGGCTGTTGGACCGAGGGTCTCGGCTCTTCGCTGGCTCTTGCCCAAAGGCCACCCTCAGTTCCTTGCTACATGGCCCACTTCAGAGGGCAGCTTACATCGTGGCAGGCAGATTTATCGGAGGGTTTTGAGAGACAGAGAGTGGGAGGGGGTGGGAGGAGTTACAATCTTTTATAACCTATTTATAGGTTATAGGATGTGATATTTCATCATTTTACTAGAAGCCAGTCACACTCGAGAGGGGATTACACAAGGGCATGAATACCAAGAGGTGAGGAACATTGGGGACATCGTAAGAGGTTTGCTTACTGTAATATGCCTGAAATACCTTATAATAAATTTTAAAAGAAAAATCTGTTCACAGGTGAAATATAACTGACTGCTGGCATTAGAAGCTCTCTGATCCTCCACGGTCGTCACATATTTGGCTACTGCTAAATCTTGCCCAGGCTCCCACCCCCATCTCATTCTCCCCAAAGGACATCTTAATCAACAACACAGTCAATTAACGACGTTTTTCTCATGACCGGAATTAGAGAGATGTCAGTGTCATATCAAAAGTGCTTTTCATTTCTCCAACTATACTTTTGCTAAGTTGCTAATTAATATTTTAGAAGTCTGTCCTCCCAGATCCCCCACTGGCCAGGGCAGTGGGGTGCGCATGAGCTTTGCAGCCAGCGTTGGGTCCTGACCCCTGTTCCACCCCTTACCAGCTACATAACCTTGGGAAAGTTACACTCTCTGAAAATTAGTCTTCTCATCCGATAAATGAGAGGAAGAATACCCGTCTCAAGGATTCCTGGCCTTGGCATCTGAGGGAGGTTGTGATGTTTGACTCTGGAGACCTTTAAGCAGAGGCTTGATTCTGGCCTCGCAGCTAAGGCAAAGAGAGGTGCTCTTAGACAGAGCATGGGTTAAAGCAGTGGCCTCCGTGCAGTCTGATCAATGGGAAAGCGATAGAGCCCACAGTATTTATTTAGAAGTTGTATGCATGGGTAGCTGTAGTAATATGTTGCTTTCTGTAGCAGTCCCTGCCCATCTCTCTGAGCCTTCACACTTAGGGCAAGCCTTCTGATAGCCAGCTGCCAGATTCTCCATCTTTTTGCCTGTGGGCTTTCTCTAAAGATGCGGAAGACCCCTGTGCTTGCTCCCTGGGCAGGCCAGAAGTGCAGGGGGATTCACATAGCCCTGGAGAGTTCTCATCCCATTAATGATGGGGGCTGGTGTATAAATGCCTCAGCTCCCTTGGAGGTGTCGGTTCTCTGCCACTTTTGCGGAGTCTCCCAGGGAGACTGAGCTCCAGTTACTTGCTAGCCCTCTCTTGAGTGGCTTCCTTCCCTTCTCTGTTTTACTTCGCCACGCCCCTCCCGGGAGTGCCTTGCCCGTCCCCAATAAACTTGTTACCCTTGAATCCTTGACTCTGCTAGAGAAACCCAATCTACTTATATTCTAAAAGAATTACATCTTAAAAGACATGTAAAGATAGAAAATGTAAAAGGAGGAGATGAACATACATACACACATCCGTGGCCTGGCTTTTCTTTGCTCGCACTCTGCATTGCAAAGGCCACTGGTTTAAGGAAGCTGGGAGCTCCCCTTCCAGTCTCGTAGTTGTCACGAGGTTGTTGTCCCAGCACTCTCTCCGTGGGTGCCTGCTTCCAGGACCCATTTGACTTAGTTCAGGTGGCTTGCTGGACTTTCACATTGATTTGTGGTGGCGGTTTGGGGGTCACAGGCTACCCGACTGAAAGATCTTCAGGACTGGTTGCTAGACCCTCCTGTATTTGAGAGAGTAATTTCCGTACCTTGGACTTCCAATGATGCAAAAAGAAATCTCCCAGTTCAGAATCAGGGCAAAGCCCCCCACAGATGCTTGGCTGCCCTTGGGAAACCCATGGTTCTCTCTGTCCAGCTCTCCATGCAAGGAGGACCATGCAACATGTATATGTTGAACGGGCAGCCTCATGCTCTCAGGGTGGCGTGAATATTCTCGTTTGCCAGCTGTCACTCCAACACATGGCTCAGCACTGTGCAGACGTATAAACACAGGCAAACAGTCTTCAGCTTGGAAACAGATTCCACTGGCCTCAGGGTAAAGATTTGGGAGGGCAGAATGCTCCCTTATTTTCTGTCTTCCTGGAGCAAAGCCTCCTATTGTCTTTCAGGTGATCGCATTTTTTAAGCCATCTAGATTCGAGTTGCTCCTTAACCAGTTGAACTGTAGAGGCCCACTCTGCTGGCTTGGCTGACGGGGCAGCACGAGCTAACATTTTCCCCAGGGCCTCCCGGTGGCCTTTAAATGAGGTGGCCTTCACCATCCTGAGAACAGTCTCCAGACCAGTCATCTGAGGAGAACTTGGCAGCCAGAGTTGGGTCCTGACCTCTATTCCCTCCCTTACCAGCTACGTGACCTTGGGAAAGTTACACTCTCTGGAAATCAGTCTTCTCATCCAATAAATGAGAAGAAGAATACCCGTCTCAAGGATTCTTGGAAGATTAAATACATGAGAAAACTTGTGCAGGTGGAAGAGCAGTGCCCAGCACGCAGTAAGAACTTGACAAAGGCTGCCCACTAGCTCTGCTCAAGAATAACTCCCACGTCTTTATACAACAGCTTATTCCCCTGGCGATGAAACTGAAGCAAAGGGATGTCCAGTGAGGCCTGGTTTATAGGGAAAGCCTTGGGCATCCCTCTGCCCTGCCGGGTTGACCATCCAGGGCATAAGGTCCACGAGCCTTGTCTTGCTCTAAGTTCCCTTGAATTTCCCACTGACGCCATATTGCTCAGCTGGATCGACGTCATGGTTGTGTAGTAGTGAAAAACAGTATCTGTGATGATGGAACGGGCAGAAATACGAACCTCTCTCTTGCTGTTTCCTCATTCCCAGCCCACATGGGCCTCTCCTTTAACTTTTGCCAGGTCACCCACTTGGGAGGGGTGCAGAGGTGTGTCTCCACTCCACTGTCTGGGGGCGGGTAGCGTTCACACAAGTGTCATGAGTGTATTGCCATGCAAAGTCCTCCCTTGTAGGGCCTTGGAGGGAGTGAGAGCAAAGAGGAGCCCTCTTGCGTGCATTCTCAGCTCTTGACTTCTCAGGCCAGTCGATAGGGTCACTTTGAGGCCTACACACATGCAGGTGTACACACACACACACACACACAAATCATGCCTTCTCAAAGCATGGCTGGGCTGGATTAGAGCTTGGAGAGCTGCCCACAACGTGGTGCCAGCTTTTAGAAAGAAAAGAAAGAACCCAGGCTCGTGGGCAAAGTTCTAATGAGAAATAACAGGCACTGAAGCAGTCAGGGAAGAGACCCTGTCCCTGGGAACAGAAAACGTGATGTTAATTTCCCCAAAATAGGGCACTGAAATCTTGAAAAGCTTTTAAGGGGTTGTGAGAGGAAAGGTTAGGGAGTTGAGGGTACACTTGTCTAACCTTGGATGATGATAGAAGAGATGTAAATGTGTATTTTGGTCAGGAACAGAATCCTAGTCCAGGTGAACCAGGGTCTGAAGTGTCTGGCTTTCATCTTCCCTGAAATTTGTTCTCAGCCTTTTCCCTAATAGGTGTGTATGTGCACAGGATGTAGAAAAACCCTGTGCTACTGCTCCCAAGTGGCATTTGTGGGTGATCATCTTAGTTTGGGCTCCCCAGAAGTAAACCTTGAGACAAAGGCCGAAGTGCAAGTGGTTTACTCGAGAGGTGAAGGAAACACTTGGTAGTAGAGTGGGCAAGGGAGATGGGGAAGGAAATGCAGCTATGAAAGGGTTATCAAGCGAATTACCACTGTGAGCAACTGGAGCTGAATCCCAAGGGAGATGCCAGGAGTGTAGAACACTCAAGAGTGCTCCCACCTAAGGGGTGAGGGAGCTGGGGTATTTATACTCCAACCCTGAATAGTCATTCGTTAAGAGATGCTCCTGGGGGTTGCTAATTCCCCAGCATTTCTGGGCGAGCCTGTGGACAGAGTGGCCTTCCTCAGTTATGGAAAGAAAATCCAGATACAGAGATGCAGATAGAGACCTTTGGAAGTCAGGTGCAGTACACCGAGGTGAGAGGTCCAAGGGCTATGGGGAGGAGGGGAGCCTCGGGCAGTGGCTGCTACAATCACATAGGGGTATGATATATTGCTGGGGAGGGGGACTTTCTCACAGTTAAGGTATCTATAAACATTTCTACCCTTTAATTAGATATAATCGAAGATTTGGAATAATAAACGAAAACGTTTTTTGAAGAAAGATTTTCAAAAGCCAGAGGACAGTGGTTGGGTTCCATGGTGTATATTTACACATTTGTCAAAATTACTTATATTGTACATTTCAAATCTGTGCATTTTACTGTATGTGAATTCTACCTAAATATAAAAAGAAGCAAGTGCGAAATTCTAGATTTTAATACCTTTCAGTAGAGTCCTTAGTTCCTGCATATTTGGGGTACACTTGCCTGAATCCTTAAAATTCTGCCTGTGGACCAACAAATGAAGCCTTCGCTCTAGAATTACAGTCAGGTAAAATTGAGGTGCTGGCAAATCAGTGACTTCCCCCCCGTAACAAAGCAGCCTCCTTCAGCTACTTCTGTGCCATGGTTTGTGCCCAGGCAGTCACGGCTAAGTTCTCCCGGCGACTGTGGGCTGCATTTTGTGAAAGCAGTGGCTAGGGATTCCGTATCTGAGGCCGCAGGTCAGACATCTGCAAGGCAGAAGAAACTGACAAAGGGCCTGGTCTTATGAGGCCACAGCTGGATAGGGAAATAAGGACGAGATGATGTTTTAGGATGGGTACTAGGCCAGGTTCAATTTCAATGCCTGGCACATAGCGGGCACTCAATAAATGTTTGATGGGATGAGCAGATTCCCTCCAGCTCACTGATACCTCCTGGGACCAGCCTCAGCTGAGAACAGAAAGGGGTGGAGGTGGGGTGGAGATGGGAGAAGCACCGATACAGTGGAGGCCGTCGGGCCCTTCTTTTCTTTCTCAGAAGCCCCAGATCTGGAGCTGATGAGGTGGGCCTTCACAGCGGAGGGCCTTTCTAATGACTTCTCAATTAATTGACTTGACGCTGGTGGGGAGAACGCCAGAGGCTGCAAAAGATGAAAGGCATTGAAAGGGAAAAGCTTTGATGTCACTGCAGCCCTGCTCAGATTCGGGAAGGTTTTTTCAGGAACTTTATATCTTAACCACAAAAGCCTCACAGGGTCAATCAGTCACGCAAGAAAATTTTTGTCATTCTCTGGGATTGCTGGGTGATGAGAGGGTGAATGGAAAGCCAAGAAGGAGGGGCCAGGTATGGTTTCTGTGGGTGGTGAGTGTGTGTGGTGGTGGGACGGGGTGGGAGGGCGAAGGTGCCCTAGGAGGGGTAGAGGGGGAGGCAGTGTGTAGGTGTGAGTCGCATTTGTAGGCGAGCGGTGTGCTTATGCTACAAAATTGGCACAGGTGTGTGTTTTTCCAACGGGTTGTGTTCTCCCAGACTCAGTGTCTTCTTACTGGGTTTGTTCCTAAAGCTTATCTACTGATCACCCATTTAGGTACACACATCCCTAAGCAACTTATTCATACGAAATCTAAATGATCAGAAAACTCGAAGAAGTGCGTTGTCATCGCAGATACGTAATACGTAGAATTTTAGAAGTAGACAGAACACCTGAAAAGCAATTGTGTTATTTCCTATTAAAGATGAGGAAATGGAGCCCGGACATGGAAATTGACCTCTCAACTACCTAGACCAGGACTTCTTAACTTTGGCACTAGGGACATTCAGGGCCAGGTAATTCTCTGCTGTGGTGGACTGTCTTGGGAATGGGTGTTTAGCAGGCATCCCTGGCCTCTGACCACTTGATGCCAGTATCACCTCCCCCGAGTTGCTGCATTCAAAAATACCTCCAGACATCGCTAATATCCCCGGAGGGACAAAATCGTCCCTAATTGAGAGCCGCTAGCCTAGATATAGGCCTAGTGGGTCCTAGGATCCAACGCTCTTTGTACTGCTCTGTGCAATTTGGGGGTTCAGATGGTGCCTCATATATCTTCAGAATCAATCACATTTAAATGGAATGATTCCACGTGTGGTGTGCATGAGAGAATGGGCAATGTTCACACGACCCACCAAGAGATGCGTCTTAGCAGGCACTCCATTCTCCAACAGCTCTAAATCAGATGGCATTTTTTCAGCATGGGTTAGGTTAGAGCCTATGGAATTGCCATTTTTTGAGGCTCAATTGGTCAGATATCAAGCAGTTTTCGTATGGTTCAACCTAAACACACAGTCTTAAGAGGTATGTCCTGAACACCTTTCAAAACTCCCCCGTTCTGGAATGTGGAAATGTTTGTTTAGGCTCAGGACTCTTCTCAGGCACATTTCTAAGGTGAGTCCCATGTTTTCCATGCAGAGCCTCATACCACAAGCTAACCACACTGCAAAACTCCCCTCCAGATTTCTCTCTCACTCTGCAGTGAATTCAGTATGGCCACAAATTCTTTGCAGTGATTCCCGTTAAGGGGTGGAGTCTGTGCTCCACCCAGTTGACTCTGGGCTGACCCTGTGACTTGCTTTGAGCAACAGAATCTGGTGGAAGTGGCGTTGTTCAAGTTCTAGAGCTTAGACCTTTAAGAGGCCTTGCAGCTTCTGCCTTAGCCCTCCTGGCCACTGTCCTGAAACTTCCCCAGAAGGAAGATGGCATCATTTACTGGCGGATGAGTGGCCACGTGGAGGAGGGCTAAGGCAGCCCGCTAACAGCCAGCACCGCCAGCTGGACGTGTTGGACCTTCACGGTCTACTCCCCCCAGCTAAATGCAGTCACATGAGTGAGGCCACGTGAAACCAGCAGGACCACCCAGTGGATCCATATAATCATGAGAAATGATAAATCATTGCTGTTTTTGTAAAAATAAATTTATTTATTTTTGGCTGCGTTGAGTCTTCGTTGCTGTGAGCTGCTGTGCGCGGGCTTTCCCTAGTTGCGTTGAGCGGGGGCTACTCTGTTGTGGTGCGCAGGCTTCTTATGTGGTGGCTTCTCTTGTTGCAGAGCACGGGCTTTAGGTGCACGGGCTTCAGTAGTTGCAGCACGTGGGCTCAGGAGTTGTGGCTCGTGGGCTCTAGAGCGCAGGCTCAGTGGTTGTGGCACACGGGCTTAGTTATTCCGTGGCATGTGGGATCTTCCCAGACCAGGGCTCGAACCCATGTCCCCTGCATTGGCAGGTGGATTCTTAACTACTGCACCACCAGGGAAGTCCCATCATTGCTGTTTTAAGCCACAAAGTTTTGGGATGGTTTGTTAGGTAGCAGTTGATAACTGATACACACCTACTGGCACTTTTATGGTTTTTAACAATCTATGAGAGCGTGACTTCAAATAAAGAGCAGCAAAGCCATGCTCGCCTGGACTGCCAGATGGTTGGCTGACATCACTCACTAGCCAGGTGTCTCAGGCACTCACACCAGCCTCCCCATGGGCACTATTTGGTCACATTCTTTAGGAAAACTGCTGATTTCTATATTTGGAAGCCACAAGAAAGGGTCAAAAACTTATGAGTAAAAGCTACAAAGGCCAAGTGTGCTGTACAGAATGATGACCTGCGTAGCGTCTGTATGTAGGGGATGCGTCACTGTCCTGCTCCTGCATATATGCCACGTACCAATGTCACACATACGTAGCCACTTTCACCATGCTCGGCTTGACCGTGACACACCTCCTAGGCATGGTTATGTGATGGAAAATATCTTCAGCCTTCATTTCCCACTGTCACACTTTGGAAGGGGATATTTCAAACATTTGTAAGAATTTCCTCACAAATGGTGGACATTAATTGACTTTTTATCTTAACGCTGTCACTGAATATTGCTTTTGATCTAAAGCAGATGCCTTAGGAAGCCCTTGCTTTATTATCTAAATAAAGCTGTAGTTAGCACTCACGACAGTAATTCCTTGTGAGTTCGTTGTTTAACGTGGCGCATACCAGCACCCACCGGGCTTTACTTACATGAGAAGAGAAATTCTGTCTTTCTCTTTGCTCATGGCATCCCCAGCACATAGCACAGGGTTTGACTCCTGGTCGCTCCTCAACACATTTGTGGGTGGGTGGATGGATGGATGGATGGGTGAGTAAATGAATGAATGAGAGAAGCTGAGATCTGGGAGAGGGCTGGGAATTCATCACCTTCCGTCTCCTGCTTTGCTTGATGAGCGAAGACACTGAGATTCAGAGAGGATTAACGTTTGTTGTGTTTTTTGTATTCCAGGACTTCATTCCTTTAAAAAGCCACTTGACACACCTGATTATCTGATCTGTCCCAGCTTGTGATTATGGGCTCAGTGGGACACGCTGTGAACATCCCTGATTTGGGCTGCCTCGATGCCATTGGGGGCAGGCTTCTGCCCACCCTGCTGGGCCCTGTGAGGGGCAGCCAGGCCCACCCGGGCACTGAGTGGGCGCCAGATGTGCCTCTCTGAGTTACATTAGTATTACTGTTCATCCGCCTGGGAAGCCACGTCCTCTTCTGTGCTGCAGAATGGGAAAGCAAAAGTGCCTTTTCTGAGATGAAGCTAATAATAGTTCTCATCTTGAGTCTACTTAACACTGAACTGAAGATTTGGCCTCTCGGGTGAGGCTTATAGTTAATTCATTTACTTTGAAAATAATTACGGAAGGCATAAAAGAAATGTCCCCATGCGGGCCAAGAATGGGCAGATTCTCCGTGTTTCTCAGTAACCAGTTGTATGCTGGGTGCTTGAAAGGATGAGACTGGGGCGACCTTGCAGCCTTGGGCGGAAGGCGAAGCTGCAGTGGGAGGCGCTCTGCCTGTCCCCCTGCCACCCTCTCACTCCGTTTTCTCTGATGACCTAAATGAGAAAGACAGTTGGTTTCCTTCCCCCTCAGCTCGGTCTCCCACACAGACAAACAGGCTGTGTCCCTGGCAGACTGCACTGGGGTTACATGCTGTCTCCTCTACTCAAGGGTGATCTATAGCTTCGAAGGGAAAAATAAACAAACAAGCAGCGTCCACCCTGCCCTTTGCCTCAGAGGAGATAGACGGGCTCCCCGGCTTCCACCACCTCCCCTCCATGCCGCCCTGCCCCAAGCCCCAGCGAGAGGGCAGCCAGGGAAGAAAAGAAGCTGTTGCCAGTTGTGTGTGTGTGTGTGTGTGTGTGTGTGTATACGTGGGCGCATGAGACAGAGACAGAGAGATAGAGTGAGAGAGAGGGAGAGGGAGACCTGGGGGAGAGCGAGAGAGAAGAGAAAGAGAGAGGAGGAGAGAAAAAGAGGGAAGGAAGGAGCCCTCGGGGAGGGGGAGGGGGGAAAAACAAGCCAGAGGGAAGAAGACAGAGGGAGCGAGGAAAAGGGACCCCCTGAAAAGAAGGCAAAGGGGTGATTCAAAGTGCGACTAAAGCTATAAAAGTATCTTTTCCCTCCCTAATTTCCCAGCCTTGTCCTTCCAGATGGAGTGGTAGGTGCGCCCCCCGCCCCCGTGTCTGTCCTCAAAAGCAGTAGATAAATCAGGCATCCCCATGGGAGCTGCCCCTCTGCCGCTCTGCCGTGTGGCTGCAAAGGTCAAGGTGACAGGACCCCGTGTTCCCGGGGTGTCAGCCAGCTCACCTGAAAACCACCGGTGGGTCGCTGGGCTTGCCGGACAGAACTGGCCGTGTCTCGACTCTTGCAATCTCAGAGTGTCACCTGGGCGCCCCGTCCCGTGTAGAAGGCAGTCCCGCAGAGGGCCTTCGCCCTGCACGCAAGCTGGCTGGAATGTTCCTAGTGGCGCCGTGGGGAGCTCACGTGGTCTGCCGTGTGTATTGGTACCATTTAGGGTACAAACTAAGCGAGATCATCCACGTCACGCATATGGCACGTAGTAAGTGGTCAGGAACTGTTAGTTCCTACGACCTGATCGCACCATAATAATAGCTAACAAGTTTTTTCAAGCACCGTCTATGTGCCAGACACAAGCAAGCCTTAACCCTGTGTGGTAGGTGCTATTTCATCCTCTTGTAACAGACGGGAACTGAGGCACAGAATAGCCCCATTCCCAGGATCTAGACCTGAGGCTCTGTTTTAACATGGCATCCAGTCATCACGAGGCGAGCCGGAGACAACAAAGGCAGAGGAGAATTCACTCCCATCCGCCTCCTTTTCTCCCCCTCTGACACCACTGCCCCAGACCAGGCCACCACGTCCTCTGTGCCTGGACCACAGAAGTCGCCTCCTCTCTGGCCTACGTCCACTCATGGGCCACACACTGGCCTGCCCCTCTGCAAGCTCTTCATTCCCTTCCCATGGTGCTTGGAATGAAATCCACGCTCCCCCGCCATGCTGGCCCGTCACCAGTCCTTAAATCCACGCAAGCTCTTTCTTGTATGCCGTTCCTCTGCGCTTTTCCCCATCACTTCCTCTGTCAGAACCCTGCTCATCCTTCAGTAGCCCCCCCTTTCCCATTTTTCTCTATCGCAGCACCCTCTTTTTATCCTTCCTTGAGCTTCTCACAATTGAGAAGTATTTTTATCTGCTTGGTTACGTCCTTGCTTTCTTTCTACTTCCCTCACTAAACTGCAGGCTCATAATCATGGTGATATTGTTTGCTCTTGTGTCCTCAGCCCTTAGCATGGGGTCTGGCTCCTGGTAGGCGGTGTGCAGTCAGTATTTGTTGGTACACGAATGGCTGGTGTATCTGGAATGTCTGGGATGTGTATTTGGAGATGTGACAGGCTGTGGCTGGGATTCACCTCGCTTCACTCCCCCGGCTGCCAAAAGTCTTATTTGCACACTGTCGCCTGCCATCATGTGTTTCAGACCCGAGTGTGGGCCTCTTTCATTCCAGAGAGTTGTGCCCTCATTGGAATTTCAATGGGAAGAGCCCACAGATCTATTGCACGGCAGGAAAAGAGGGTGTCTGTGGCTGTTGGTTCTCTTGGCCTGTGGCAGGATGCAGAACGAGAGGTAGAAGGATATTAGATGTTCAGTAGTTCTCCTGTTGTCCCGCGTATCCAGGAAATGCTCTTCCCTAACGAGCATTTAGAGGTACCGAATGTGCTCCTCCCTCGCTACCCTCAGCCACCTGAAAGAATTGGATCTAAGACCCACACGATAGTCAGTCATGTGTATATTCATATTCACCTTCAAATAATAGTACGGAACGTGAACCAGTAACCTAAAATTCAGTGTCCACTTGAGAACTCAGCTTGGCACCATTGGCAGTTCATTTCTCCTTTGTGTCACTCGAGACGTTCTCTGATAAAAGGAAAGAGGTGGATAGATTTCAGTCTCTGTCCACCTTCCAGACATTCCTTGAATTTTTCTTCGAAAGATTGATACAAGGCAAATCTCAGTTTTTCTTATCCACCCCCCCCCACCTTTGTCCCGGCCGAGGGGTGAACTGTGGGAAGATCTCATGGGTGGTGTTCTAAACAACTTTCCGTTGATTAAATAATCCTTCTCCCAAGGGCTACTTGTGTGGTTTAAGTTACTTAAAAAACAAAACAAACAATCCAGGGTAAGAGAATCAGTCTGAAAAAATAGAAGGTTACCAACAGACTTGCCGTGTACAGCTGGGAAAGATGTGAAAAGCACAGGCTCCAAGCAGCAAAGAGGATAAATAAATGTGTCGCTAGTGCCATTAAGAAAACACATCTGCACACTGTCAGCAGTAAGGATAAACACCCAGTTGTTTTCCCTTTCACAGGGGAGAGGCGACATGATGGACCCCATCCAGGTCTGTTCCGCTTACATCTTCTTAAGGTTGAGGGATGGGCACTTATCTAGCCCTGATGCATTCCCAGAATCTCTCATCAGAAGGAAATCTTCAAACAAAACAAATAGTATATTCATTCTCCTCCCAGCTCACAGACAGGAAAACAAACAAGAAAAGAAAGAAAAGGTTATCTGGTAGACCTCAGTGGCCCAAGATTGGGATCTTGGACGTGACATCCTTCTCTGGTTTGCTTCCTTCTCCTAATTGCCCCGCCAGTGGGAAGAGCAATTGGAACTGACATGACTATCCCTTATAGTTGTTGAATGTAGCCAGTGTTTCTTCCCTTAGCCCGCAACTCAAGACTTCCAGGGTCCATCAGCTTCCCTAGTGTCTCAGTGAGTAGCTTTGTAAGTTGGTATGGACCATAATCAGAATTCATGAATGGTAACTAGGAGCCTAGGGAGTTGTGATGGATCCACTGAAATCCTCGTGGACCTAATTTGAGAAAAGGTTCAGATGCACAAGGAAATAAAGATGACCTCTGGAGATGCCAGCATCCTGGAACCTCCACGCTGTTTATTCCCAGGGTTACTGAGAGTTCACTATTTAAATTTTAAATGGAACCTTGTTCGTTTTGAGTAGGTCAAATACCTCTTCTATCATGTGCCTAAATGAGGGAATGAAATATGATGACTGTCTTAAAGCAGGCTTAGATGCTAACATCTATACGTCCTTAGTCACCCAAATTTCAAAATTTGGTCTAGAATGAATGAAATGCAATTCCAACCTCAATTTTTCATACTATTAGAAAGTGGCCAAAGACAAATATCATATGATATCACTTATATGTGGACTCTAAAAAAAAATGATACAAATGAACTTTTTTTTTTTTTTTTTTTTTTTTACGGTATGCGGGCCTCTCACTGTTGTGGCCTCTCCCATTGCGGAGCACAGGCTCCAGACGCGCAGGCTCAGCGGCCATGGCCCACGGGCCCAGCCGCTCCGCGGCACGTGGGATCTTCCCGGACCGGGGCACGAACCCGCGTCCCCTGCATCGGCAGGCGGACTCTCAACCACTGCGCCACCAGGGAAGCCCCCAAATGAACTTACTTACAAAACAGAAATAGACTCACAGGCATAGAAAACAAACTTATGGTTACCGAAGGGGAAAGAGGCGGGAGAGGGATAAATTAGGAATTTGGGATTAATGGGTACACAGTACTGTATATAAAATAGATAAACGATGAGGACCCACTGTATAGCACAGGGAACTATACTCAGTATTTTGTAATAACCTATAAGGGAAAAGAATCTGAAAAAAATAGATACATGTGTATGTATTACTGAATCACTTTGCTGTACAGCTGAAACTGACACAACATTGTAAATCAACTACACTTCAATAAAACATATATATAAAAATTTTTAGGTAGCCAAAAAATTGCCAACACCTCAGAAATTATTCACATTTGACTTTGGAAGGTGTCCCTGGTCTATTAGCTGACATGCTGAACGTTGGCTTCAAATACCATCATGGAGAAATGGCAGGAACCGAGTCAGGTGGAGTTAGAAACCTGTCTTCTCTCCCCTCCCCTCCCTTCTCAACTTCATTAAGCTCTATTTCCTCATCTCTACAAAGGGGTGGGAGTAGAGAGTTAGATTAGAGTATGTCTAGGGACTCTGGCAGTACCATAGTTCTGAGAAAATATATGCCCTGATTTAACTGTCAGCTGTTCATTCATTTAACAAATTTGTTTGAGTGCCAGTTAGGTCCTACTGTGCTAGTCAAGAAAGATAAGGGTGAGCTGGGACAAAGTGAGAGAGTGGCATGGACATATATACACTACCAAACGTAAAATAGCTAGCTAGTGGGAAGCAGCCGCATAGCACAGGGAGATCAGCTCGGGGCTTTGTGACCGCCTAGAGGGGTGGGATAGGGAGGGTGGGAGGCAGATGCAAGAGGGAGGGGATGTGGGGATATATGCAAGAGGGAGGGGATGTGGGGACATATGTATATGTATAACTGATTCACTTTGTTATAAAGCAGAAACTAACACACCACTGTAAAGCAATTATACTCCAAGAAAGATGTAAAAAAAAAAAAAAAAGATGAATGAGGTGCCATTCTTATCCTAGAAAGGGTATAAACTGTCTGTTAAATATGCAGCGAGCACTTCCTAAATGCCGATGAAGGGCGTGCAAAGTTGATGTTATACCAGCCGCACTGAATGATGCTAGAATTAATGATGCTGTTTAATTTTGCCAACATTCAATATCTCATATTAAAGACTTACTTAGCATTTTCCAGCTGTTGGAAATGATCAGAGAAGTGTATACACCCAATAACTGAAGAATGCTCTCAGACACAGAGGCCCAGAGGATTCTATACCACGTCAAGGTTACACGTGGGTAGAGGTGGAGCCTGGCCTAGGGTCCAGCCCTCGTGCGTCCCAGTGCGTCCCAGCATTGGGTTAGTTGATCGTTAAGAAAGTGGGCTTGGAGCCCAACTACCAGGTTCAAATTCTGGCTCTGCCGCTTACAGGTTGAGTGACCTTGGGCAAGTTATTTCACTTCTCTCAGTTTCCCTCTCCATCACATAGGACTAGAAGAGTAATTGGTTGCATAGGGTGTGTGGATTAAGTGAGTTTGGACATATCGAAATGCTCAGAGCATAAGTAGTATAGTTTCATATTTAATAACAGCCGTTAGCAACTAGCAGTAAGGCTAGAATGTATTCTGACCTACAGCCTAAAATCAATTGGCAGTATAAAACAATCAAAACTAGTAGTATAGCCAGGTCTTAGATCTGTCTAAGATATTTCATGAGTAAGTTGTGTCTCTGTCAAAAATGAAGACCCTGTTTACAGTGGTACCTGGCACATAGTAAGTGTTCGAGAGGTGTTAGCCATTATCTGTGTCGCGATACTGCTTCCCTTTCCTGCAGTGCTGGACAGGAGGTTTTAAGAGCTTCACTGGAGCCCAGAGATGCTGCTGCCACCCCGCCCCCCGTTCTGTGCGGGCACGTGTGAGTGTGTGCCCGTGGACAAGGTGTGTGTGTCGTGGCTGAGATCAGCCAAAAGATCCGTTGCAGGAGATCAAATTCAGATCTGTAAGCCTGGTGAGATTCAAGTTCCTTTTAAACACTTGGTGCCATTTCTAGGCAAGAAACATTTCCCCCGATCAGATTGTTTTGGCCAGGAAATCTTGCATTTTCAAAGCAAGTAAAAAGTGAAAAAAAATAATTCTCGGTACGTGACACAATTTACAGTTAGCTTCTCAGGAATGTGTGTCATGTTTTAAACTTGAGTAGGTTGATGTTCTGCAAACATCCCAGTGCTTCGTATTTATAGCGCGCTTTATTTTAGAGTGTTAACAATGAATGAGAAAGAAAAGCGCGGAACTTTCTGCAGACGATTTTTTGTCGTGATGCTGTTTTGATTTGGAGGCAGTCTTGTTTCTCCTCTTTTTCACCCGCCACAGGATTCCATTCTCTTGCTCGCTGTCTTTTCTTCCCCAGAGGAAACACTTCAGTTGCTTTTATTGATGAGGAGAGGAAGAATCGAAACCATAGGCAACTGGGCTAATGAGAGACAGGCTGATGTGACAACTAACAAAGAACAAAACCAATTACGCCTCCTCATGTAAGTGTACCGGGCCACCCGGGGGTCACCTGTAGCTCAGTAGACAGTCCGCTGCCCACCTCAGCTTCTGACTGCAGCACACCCACTGCAGCCTCTCTGTCCGAGGGCTTTCTCAGGAGTGTACCCCACACCTCTATACACGCACACACAGCAACCTTCACCCAAAGAGTAGGGAGATTTGGTAGAAGAATACTCTAGATTCCTCCTCCCCACTTAGTGGGACGATCCTGAGATGCACTCCACACTCTCTCAGAGGGTCCACTGCGGAATCGAGCCCACATCACCCACAGCGACTTGCATTGGCTTCCTTCCTTCCCCTGTCTCACACCCAGCCCCCGCCCACTCTTGCTGGGCTTTCCAGAATCACCTCTTGCACCTAAATCATCCATTCAGGGGCTGCTTTTTTGGGGAACCCCAAATAGGACATGAACCTAAAAATATTTACCCAGTTATATGCCTTATCCCGTCCCCCTTCCCCACGCTGTCTTGAGTGCCAGAATCGAAGATGGGAAAAGACTGCACATATAGCTAGAATTGGGTCCCTCTTGTTGCAGCATTTTTAATGCCGTACTCTAATGTGGAATGTACAGTTCTCTTTAGGTTCTGAAGCTAAGCTTTCTTTGCCTGCTGGGTTTCATGAATTCACTCGGCAAATCTTTATTGAGCACCTACTATGTACCACATACGATTCTGGGTGCCGGCATCATCATTGAGGACAGGGGTCCCGTCTGCAATTTTAACTTGGCTTGTCAGTCACTCTTCTGTCTCCTGCAGAGGGGAAATGGTGGAGGTTGATTCTGGGACCAGCTGCCCCCACCTCCAGACAGCCCCCTTCTTTCTCCTCATTTTCCAAATCAGCCTCCAAGGAGAAGCTAAAGACAGGAAACAAATGTCTCTCTTCTCTGCAGATGAAGTTTCTTGCTCACGTTGACTTCTTTGCTCATCACCTGGAGCTTGGCTAACACTCCTGTGTTAGAATTGATGTATTTCCGCCGAGAAGGAAGTGGTCAATGCGTGACGCATGCGTGCCAGGAACTGCCTCTCTGTCTGAAGCCCAGTTGAACTTTCATGGCCAACCTTGCCAGAGCCCGGACCGCTAGGGCAGGAAGGGCAGGGAGGAAGTGGGAGCGCATGCCTAGTCCCAGTTCCCCCGTAATTACAAATGAAGCTTAATGATTAGTTTCAAGGACGGGGGGTGGCTCTCGTGCACAGTGGAGAAATTTGAGTTTCACCCTCTCTTGCCTCCTGGGACCAGGCGTACATGATACTGGAACAAAGGGCTGGTCTCAGAGGTGCAGCTTTGGACGTGGTTACCAAGGAGACAGGGAGCAGGGGACAATTTTCATATCCCTCCCCACACGGCGGCATCGGTGGTTAAGGACGGAGCTCAGGTTTCTTATGATAGCCCCTATTCCTGGGGTTATTCCCAGAGAGGAGGAGAAGTGTGGCAAGAGAACTGGGCCAGGTCGATGGTTGGGGAGGAAGATGGCGGGCTGGTGCCGGGGCAGGAATGGCCACTTGCATCGAAGGGCTGGCCGTAGAGAACTCCCCCTCCCCAGAGGTGGGAAGCGGGGAGGGGGGGGGCGGTGAGAGGAACCAAAGAAGCCACCTGGGAGGGAGGGCATTCGGGGCACTGGGACCACCAGCCGTGAAGCGAACTGAAGGAAGAGAGTCAAGTCAAAGCCACAGCAGAATCCTGTTGGAGTTGGCAGATAATTCCAGAAAAGTAAAATGAGATGGTCTGCTTTACCCTCTGCTGTGTGATTTCTGTGGAATTGCCTGGGGGAAAGGCAGGCTGATCTAGTCTTCAAAATTAAGGGGTTAATTAGAAAATGGGGATTTCCTGCTTCTTTGAGTTGCCTCTCACCCCAGCCCACCCCCCCGTCCCCCCCTCAGTGACTTGAGACGTTTGAAGGCGAGATCCTCCGTGAACGTTTAGGATGAAACACTTTGTCAGGAAAACAAGCAAATAAATTTGACAGCTGCTTGATGTAGGACAGTCATTAAATTTTCAAGAATGTAGGTCTTCTATTATTTAGTGACGTTAATCTCTCTTCCAAAAAAGAAAAAAAAAAGTGGGGTCCAGGATTGCAGAGTGAGGAAGTTGTGTTGTTTGCTTTGCTGAAAGTTGCTAAGGGCTCTGCCTCCGCCCCCTGCCCCACCCCTGGCTCCCTTTCTTCACGGGGCTACTAAGCTGGGCCTGTGGGGCCAGCATCTGTCAATAATTTGGTTGGGTTTTCAGGGGCTGGTGTTCAGACCTTGCTTTCATTCAGTCCCCTCACTTGCATCCTCTTTTTCTATGCATTTTTGTCTATTTCTTCACTTTTTAGACCCCGCCCCCAATGGGGGAAATGGGATGAAGAAATAGAACTCAAGTCAGTCATTTATTTTGCTGCTTGGGGTGTCTCTGGGAAGAAGATCTGGTAGGAAGTGCAGCTGAAATGCTGGCCAAAAGGAAAGTTTAGAAAAATCTGTGGCTTTCTTTGTGCCCTGGTACTTAGGAGGGATGACTAAGAATTGATGTATTTCTTTTCCAAGAAAGGCTGAAACACCAGAGGGGATTTTTGTTTGTTTGGTTGGTTTTTTTTTGTTTTTTGTTTTTTTTTGCGGTACGCAGGCCTCTCACTGTTGTGGCCTCTCCCGTTGCGGAGCACAGGCTCCGGACGCGCAGGCTCAGCGGCCATGGCTCACGGGCCCAGCCGCTCCTCGGCATGTGGGATCTTCCCGGACCGGGGGAAGAACCCGCGTCCTCTGCATCGGCAGGCAGACTCTCAACCACTTCGCCACCGGGGAAGCCCACCAGAGGGGATTTTTAAGAAAAGGTTATAGAGCAGTGTTCCGTCTCGACTCCATGCAGCCTGGAAGTGAGACGGGATGTCCAGCCGGTGGGGGCACGGTAGGCGGCAGGGAGGGTTGACAAGGACTGCTCTTCTGGTGGCTTTGAGAAGAAGAGAGAGACCTTTGAGCTTTTCCTCAGACGTGGAGGAGAAGGATGGCGCTCTCCCTGGGCCTGCCAGGGCACAGCCGGACTCTGCGCAGAGAGGCCTCCTGGGTGCACTGTCTGGTCCCCCGCGGTCTAGGTGGGTGCAGCTAAGTGAATACAGCGGTAACCGAGTGCTCAGGGGTGAATCCTATCTTTGCAACTTGCCAGCTGCATGAGCCGGGTCTAGTCGCTAGTCTCTGTGTACCTCTTCTGTCCAATAAAGATAATAAACGCAAGTTCTAAACGCTGTGTCCACAGGCAGACACACACCCCCACATGTGAAACATTCCATGAGGCTCTTTCTTCATGCCATTTGGGATGCCACTCTCCAATGATATCCCATAGCTGATGTAGTCATGAGTCTCATTCAGCAAGTATTTATTAGGTACCTACTACATAATTCTAGGTGATGAAGATATAATAGGTTGCTAATCAGATAAGGCCCCTGACCTCATAGAGCTTATATTCCAGGAAAGAGAGGCAGGCAATACACTATGTCAGGTGGTGATGTGTGTCAGGAGTGCTACGGAAAAGATGTCCCAAGTCCATCTCTCAACAAGTAATGCCTTCAAATTCATTCCTTCATTTCTTCAGAAGGTCTTGAGGGAGCAGTTGGGGATGTGAAGAGCTGCCTGACCTCCAAGTGTTTACACAAATCATCCCTCGCCCCTTCCTCCCCAAACTAGGCATTTTGCATTCAACAGAACGACCCGGGGCAGTTAATCTGGAGTCAAAGTCATTCAGCGCGCGGCGGTGTCCGCCAGGCATGGCCACCCCAGACAAATGACTTCCGGCAAAGGAATTATACACGTGCATTTTGTGGGCCTGGAGCTGAACTGGCAGCTGGGCAAGGAATTCCCAGCACATACAGGACTCCAGAAGGAAATGAGGGGAAGTTGGTCTTCATGCTGCCCCAGAATGTCCCTCTTCATGTTCAGGCCAAAGGTGCCCCCATGCGATTGTAGGTTTCCCTGTACTGTTTCCTTTATTGGGCTGGACTAGGTATCATCTCTCTAGTGAGGATTCTCTGCTATTAAGTGAGTTGTAAGCTGACTCTTACCGAAATGGAGATTATTGATCCAATTATGCACGCGTCCCCGATTCTTTCTTTCTCTTTGTTTTCTGAGAGGGCTGGAAGTTGGCACAGAGGAGGCCCTGATCAAAATGGATAAGTTCGTCTCTGAGACAGGCCGTTTGTGTCTGTGTCAGAAGACGGGACGCTTTCCTTTTGAGGGGATGATAGACAGTGAGGAGAGGTGGGGTGGCCGAGTTCTCTAGATTCTCTGATTTGAAAATCAGGGACTCAAAGGAAGTCTGTGCTTCCTAAGTAATTGCATCCCGACACTGTCGAGCTTCCTCTGGGTTTCAGCTTTCACCCCAGCCAGGCTACGAGGAGGGAGGACAAAGCAGAGGGCGCCCAGCCCGGCCCCACAGGCTGCTCCGGGTGACTGCAGCTCCGCTTCCTGGGCAGAGGAGCTGGTGTCCTGTTTCTCCTTCTCTTGCTGGACGCCTCTGTGGGCCTCTCACTGCCTTTTGTGCACGTTGGTGTCTACAAGGTGGCCGCCGCACAAAGTTGTGTTTCACAAAAGGAGGTGACACCGAAGGCATTTGCAGTTGGGTTTGGCAGTAATGCGTGAATTTTATTCAGCCGCTCTGTCCTTGTAATACGAACAAAACTTATTGGACCGGAGGCCACTCGTGTGGAATCTGAGATGTTGGTTCACCAAGAACCAGAAAAAGAATAATGCTGGGGCTGCTGAGAGAATGCATAAAATGCTTCTCAGGAGGGAGCGTTTTAAGCATCCCCACTCGCCTAAGGGGCCTTACTTTCATGTACCTCTTCACAAACAGTCGCCCAAGGAAGCCTTCCTGCACGGTCCTCGGTTGGCCTGGCTTCGACACTTAAAGATGAAAAACTCTACTTTTGAAAGTAATATTTCACAGCTTATGCTCATTGCTAATATAAGGACTTACCGTTTTTCCAGTTAGTCTTAATTAGGCTCCCTTTACAGTTTGCTTACCTCTTTTTACTTAAAGAAGTAAGATAGTTATTTGCTTGTGGCAAAAAAAATATAACAAGGTAAAACAGTAAGGTATACAAGTTTTCAAAAGTGGAAAGTGGACTCTCTTCAAACCGTTCCCCAGCCTTAACCATGGGTTATTGCTCCAGCTGTGTGTCCTTGGGCAGGATGCCTGACTCTTCTGTGCCTCAGTTTCTCCATCCATAAAAGGGGGGTGATATTAGTACTCATCTCATAGGGCGGTTGGGAGGATTTAGTATGCCGTCTGACCTATATTCTGACTAGAGCAATATTAGCTGTTGTTGTCAGTAGTGTGCATTTTTTCCGGACATCAGTGTCGACTTTGCATCCTTCCTGGATTCAGACCTTTCAGGGTATGGCCAAGCCTCAATGAGCAGTATTATGCCAACAGCATTTTCACTCAGGATAGGGCCTGTGTAAGTGAGGGAGTCCCGCCCTCCATGTGGCCGTCTCTAGAGGGATCCACTGTGGTTCTATTTTCTTCATGGCTTCTAAGGAACGCCAAGCTTTCTTGAGTAGGAGAGGGGACAACTTGGAATGGGCCTTTGGCTCCGAGGAGGGACCTGACAGATCACGCCCTTCCTTCCCTTGTCAGCCCCTGTGAGGCCTTAATATGGGTACCATCACCCAGAGGAGGCCCCACTTCCCAGGAATATGCTGGGGGACTGACAGCCGAAGGAATAGCTCAGACCGACTTAGCTGGAAAGAAGAGGGGGCCAAGGTCTCGTGCTTGACGAGCTGATGGAAAATTATATGCGGGTTTAGTTTTGTTTTCTTTTTTTTAATGAAGTGGGAAAAAAGAGCTGTGTTTGTTCCTTTTGCCAATTTCACTACGAGAGACACAGTAAGACTATATGTGTGCGGTTGTTTGTACACCTGACACGAGGCAAGACCAGACTGGAGAGAGCTGTTTGCTTGCTTGCTTGTGTCTCTCTCCAAAACCAAGGGCATTTGTTATCAGATCACTTTTCAGTGAAGGAGTCAGAGCCTGTCTCGTTGGCCTTGTCCCACCATGTGCAGCCGGGACCGAGTTACTTAACCTCTCCGGGCCCAGGTGTCTCATCTATTTAAGAAAATGAGGCTAGAAGTGCTATTTGGGGGGAATGAGAGAAGTGACAGTGGGTCACGCTGTCACCTTGTTGGGTGAGTGCGGGCATATCTGTCCATTCTCTCCTGGAGGCTTTCTTCTCAGTGTGGAGAACTCTGGGTGCCCGGACTTAGAAGGGCTACGAGAGAAGCAGAAGACGAGCCACTGCCCTCAAGGGCCTTAGAAACAAAGAGCACCCAAAGCACAGGTGTAAAAGCTGCCTGAACACTTACTAAGGCAAAGGATAAAATGAGAGTCACCACCAGAATATTTCAGAATAGATGCCGAGAGAAAATATGGCTGGAAACCCGCATGGAGTCGACAGAGTGACAGGATACCTTGTCAGTTGCTTTTTCAGTAAAGAGATCAGGTTCCCCGTTTGAGCGACACATCCCCTGGCCATCTTCTGTGAACAAACGCAGCCATTTACTTGAGGTCTGAGAGTGCCTCTGATGTTGCTTGACCTCTGATAGGACCAGAATCCATGACTTGCCCTCTAACCAACCCTGCCTGCCTACCAGGGCTTGGGAAGCCAGGCTGAGATGCCGTAAACAAAAGCCGGCAACGGCAGTGAGAAGCATAGGCGCACTGCTCTATGGGCAAGATGGTGGAGTAGCCCTGAAATCAGTCCTTCGCTACGCTGTAGGCTTTGCGTGGACTCGTGATGTTTCTTTTCTGAACCTCTGAGGTTGACAGGACAGGGAATGCTAATAAGATTTTTCTCTGAACTTCGTGACTGACGGGTTTATTAGAGAATTGTGGGGGGAGGGTTAGGACCTAAAACACTGGTTTTCCTAATACCGAAGACAGTGCTGATTTAGTAAGTTGGTGTTCCTAGGGGAAGATACAAATACATTGACATATATTCACTTACTGAGTAATTAATTTATGCAGCAACTGCAAACCTACATTAAAGAATGCGAATTTCTTTTCACTTAATGATAAAGTGAATCGCCTCTCATACTCTTCTTTAGCGTCTTCCAAAAACACACTACCCAACTGGTAACTGTCCAGTTGGAATTGGAGTCAGTCAAACGGGTGCCCGAGTTAATTGTTGAACTGAGCAGTGTAACAACCACATAATAACCACCTAGCACAATGAGTCCGTTCCCCTCCTCAGCAGGTCCGCTGCTTTGGGGGGTAGGGGGTAGGACCCTCAAGGTTTGAGTCTACCAAAAATCACTTCCTTGGCCACGTACTAAAAGTGAGTCTTCCGTGCAATGCCTTTTGGGCTGAAGCCAGTGGTCCACTAAATCTGCTTGGGAACTGACTTGTTAATGATTCTTTTCTTTTTGTGACATTCTTCAAGATAAACTTGCTTGGGCCAGCCTCCTAGAAAACCTTTTAAAATGCTAATTGTGCAATTGTGCGAATAATGTAAAAATAAGTCATGGGGTGCGCTCAGCACTTGACTAATTAACAAGCACTAAATGAGCCCTTGCCTGGCAAATTCTGCCCTGGACTGTAGCAATGGCAGAGCTTCATGGAGCCTCAGCTGGGAGAGTCTGGTTTTAAGTTAATAGGTTCTTACAGGAATTGGCCAGTGGAAATCAAGTATTTTGGGGCATAGCGCTATCTTTTATCAAACTTGAACATAATTGGTGGATTCAATTCAGGGAGTGTTTGCTGAGCGCCTGGAGGGCCCTGTGATAGGCCTGAGGAACAGGGATAGAAAGATGAATTAGACACAAAGGATGCCCTTAAAAGTCAATAATCTAGTGAAAGACAGTGGTGAGTAATCAAAGACAGTAGTAGGATGCTTTGACAGGATACCCAACTAATGGCGGCTTAAATGATAAAGATATTTAATTATCTTAGAAAATATAACGTCTGAAGGTAGATGGTTCTGGGATTGGTTCAGTAATTTGACAGTGTCGTTCCCACCAGGCTCTTCCCATTCTTTTGCTTTGCCGTCCTCATCACGTGGGCTTTTTGTCTTAGGCTTGTTGGCTCATAGTTGCGATACGATTGTCTTGCTCCAAGTATCATATTCTCAAATGACAGAGCTCACAAGCAGTAAGCAAGACAGGGGGTGGTATGGGACTTCCCTGGTGGCGCAGTGGTTAAGAATCCGCCTGCCGATGCAGGGGACACGGGTTCGAGCCCTGGTCCGGGAAGATCCCACATGCCGCGGAGCAACTGAGCCCGTGCGCCACAACTACTGAGCCTGTGCTCTAGAGCCCGTGAGCCACACCTGTTGAGCCCGCACGCCACAACTACTGAAGCCCATGCACCTAGAGCCCATGCTCCGCAACAAGAGAAGCCCGCGCACTGCAACAAAGAGTAGCCCCTGCTCGCTGTAACTAGAGAAAGCCACATGCAGCAACGAAGACCCAACAAAGCCAAAAACAAATTAATAAAATAAATTAATTTTTAAAAAAAGACAGGGGCGGTAGAAGATCTTGTTCACTCACATGCTGTTCACCATAACAAGTCACCTGGCCACACCTACCTGCAAAGGGGGAGGTTGCAGCCACTTTCCCTCATCAACTCAGTCCCTGTGATCCATCCCTATGGAAGGGATTTTAAAAGTTTGTTGGGCAATGAGACATCTCCGCCACGTAATACCATAAGTGCTCGTAACACACTAAGTGCAGATGTGCCGAGTATGGAGACAGTTAATTCTACCTGGAAAAATGATGGAAGGTTTTGTAGAGGACCTGACATTTGAGCCGAGTCCCCAGGTGGATGGGGAGGGAAATCCAAATCAGGAAACCCGATGGGCAGAGACATAGAGGCATGAAAGAGCTTGTCACATTCTTGTGCTGTTTGTATTTTCTTGCCCTCTTCCCCCCATCTTTTGGTCAAACCTCTAGCAGGTCACTGAACTCCTCGGGGTCTCAGAGTCCTCATTTATAAAAATGAGGCGGTTGCATCCTGTAGTTGTGAAAAGGTCTCCAAAGTGCTCTCACTCATTCCTTCTCTAACTTCCCAGGTTTAAGGAGACGTTGCCAGGCAGTCTCACACCGTTTCTTAGATGGACGGCAGAGTCGTTCTTTAATCTTACCTCCTCTGTAAAAATACATTTCAAACATTTCTCAGGGAAACAGTATGCTTTCGTATAGGCAGAGCGTGAGATTGGGAATCACAGATCTGAATTGAACACCAAACTTTGTCATTTACTCGTGGTGTGACCTTGAGAAGACGCTTCAGATCGCCACACCCCAGCTTCCTCACCTGTAAAGTGGAGATGATGGTATTTTTCTTGCTTGGTTCTTTGGAAGACTTAGTTGTTATTAAACATGTGGCACAGTGCTGGATACTTATTAAGGTCTCAGAAATGCACAAGGAAATAAAAATGGCCAATATGCAGAGTTTTAAATGTTCAGTGAGATATAACTGTGTGTGTGTCAGTGTGCGTGTATATCAAACGGGCAAAGGATTTTTAAGTTGGTGATCCCCAGAGTGGGCGAGGGTACGGTGGGACAGGGACTCTCGGGGACTGCTAATGAGAATATGAACTGATAATGACACTTCTGGGGGACAGTGTGGCCATTAGAATCTGTCTCTTTAAAATGTTCAAACCCTTTGACCCAGTAACTCAAAATCTAAGAATTTATGCCTGGTGGGTAACCAATGATGTGAACATAGGGTATAGTTTCATAAAGTTGTTCATCCTGGTGTTGTTTGGAATTAAAAGCATCGGCATCAACACAAATGGCCAGCGTTAGACAGTCGTTAAATGAATTAAGCTCCGTTCATATATTTTAATATTACCCAGATATTAACAGTCATGTTTTTGGAAGATATTTGATGATATGGGGGAAACGGCCATGATATAATACTTACGTAAAAAGGGCAGTCTTTAGAACAGTCTATACAATATGGTCTCAGTTTTGTAAAAGTAAATAAGTATCATGCTTAGAAAAGTGACTGGAAGGTAAAACACCAAAATGTGAAAATGATCATCTCCGGGTACCAGAAAAACAAGGTGTTTTTATTTTCTTCTGTGCTGCTCTGAATTCTCCAGATTGTCTTGCGCTGCACACATAATGACAAGGAAAAACACTTATAAACTTAAGAGAAAATATCAGGTTAGAAAAGTTACCCTCAAAAGCAGAATACACTGCCCCTAAATATGCAAGAATACCCACACCTCCTAAAATAAAAAGAAGATTGGAAGGAAATATGTCCACATCTTACCAGTGGTTTTTTCTGGATGATGGCCATTTTCTTCTTTATACTAGGTTGTATTTTCCTACTTTTCCATGATTGGCATATATTATTTTTATGAGCAGAAAGAGAAAATCACCATGCCTCCTGAATACGCCAGGTCCCACATTCTCAAAGGCAGAGGGATAAGGTCAGGGTTCCTGGTGATGGGGCAGGTGAGTGAATTTTGCTGGTATAAGAAATTGCAGTAGAACCCGTGCTCCAGGCTGCAGGCACTGAAGAGCAGCCTGCTTTTTTAAAAACGGGTGCTTGCTGATCGAATAGGTGCCTCTGGCTGGATGCATGGAGCTCTCTGGTGGCCAAGAGGTGTCAACGCAACAATTTTTGTACTCCCGGAACTAAACCCAAGATCTGCGAGCCAAACCAGAATGTTCAGAAGCTGCTGCATACTTGCAGATTAACTTTCAAGCCCTCGTGATGGGTAGGAGAACATGTGTCTCCATGATTCCCAGAGCATTTCCTATGAAGGAGGAACCCTCCGTACCTTCCAGATAAAGTGGGCATCTTCTCTGACTTCCTGGCCATGTCACAGTCACTTGGCACTGCTTGGTTTTGTTATAACTATTTCTTAACTTGCGCAAGGTACACCAACTCATGTGTGAGCCTCGACTGCGTTGCTTGTCCCGGAAGTCCATACTGTGGGAAATTGCCCTCGTGGGTTATTCTTCAAGGGGGTCTTGATAGCATCATAGAATGTTAAGGCTGGAAGGAGCCTTAGAACCAAAGAGACTGAGCTCTAGTGAAGTCGAGCGGCTTAAAGAAATGACTCATTACTGGCTGATCCAGGAATGGAACGTATTCCAATCTTAAGAATTTTGTCCAGCAGACTCCCCCACTTCCCTGATGCTGCTTTTAACCAAGGTCGCCAACTTGAAACCCAAACTAAGGCTTCAGACTCTCACTGTCCCTGGGTCATCTTGTGTTTCTCTGTGTTTGCATCACACTGTGACTATGTGCATCTGAGATGCGGTGGTCAGCCTGTGTGTGTGTGTGTGTGTGTGTGTGTGTGTGTGTGTGTGTACACGCGTGTGTGTAGCACTGTGCGGTCATAAGTCTATGTATGTAACTGTCACTGTATTTCTGTGTATCTCTATCTTTTTATTTGGCCGTATTCTGTACACTCAACCGTATTGTAAATTCCTTGAAAGTGATCTTCTGTGTCTTTTGTGTTGCAATATAATATTCTCTAGAGGTGTTGGGACCGTTGACACAATTCATTTTACTTTCTTTGTAACCCATGAATAAGAATAATGTCAGAATCTTTTGGGTCCTTAGACTCAGGACTTTGTTTATAGGATATTGTTCTATATTTAACTTTCGTATTGGCACTGGCATTTAGAGGAGCTTGAAGATTTGTGGGAACTTACCCCTGGGGTATTCCATTGAGAGGTAATTAAGGGAAGGAAAAGGAACAATTTGTACTGCCCAACTGGCAAGCCAGCTATTTGGTTATATATTTATTTTTGCTAGAGCAGAAGTCGTCTCAACAATCGCCATGGTAGCTTAGTGATAGCACCTTAGAACTTTGCCAGGAGGTTGGAAGTCTGAGGTTAAGCCTTGAAATGTTCTCTACAGTCAATTTGAATATTTTATCAAATATGTTAATTGTGACAAGTTTCCTTTAAAAAAGAGAGAATGATACATAAGAAATGATCAGATAAAGTGGGCCCTGGGAAGTGCTGCAATAGTGCTCAGTGCTAGGAAGAAAGCAGGGACCAGCATGGCAAGGGGTTTTGGAGCCAGACCTACAGGGTTTGATTTTTGGCATTGCCAGGACAGGAGGGTGGAGTGGAAGGGGGTGTGAATGGGGCAGGTGGACCCTAGATGGTTGTTGTATATGTGTGATGAGTACATGGGGTTTCACAGCTCAGTTCTATCTACTTTGGGGATAAATTAGAAATTCTCCATAAGAAGTGAAACTGCCCCCCCCCCAAAAAAAAGAAATAGAAGAAACTTGGCCAAGGTCATTTAACAAGTAAGTGGCAGAAAAAAACAACATACTTAATACAAGACTATAGTTACTAAAACACCATAGCACAGAGGTTATCATAAGCACAGACTTTGAAGGAGGACGTGAGTTCAAATCATGTGTGTTACTCCAAAACCCTGGGCAAGTCACTGACCTGTGGTTTCCTTGGCTATAAAATGAGAATAAACATCCACCTCCCAGAGTTGTTGGGACCATGAGAAATTAACATCTGTCAGTCACCTAGAACTCTACCTGGCCTTGGTACGCATTCCCTGAAAGTGGTCCCTGCTTTTTTTTATTAATACTCTAAGTGGATTAAGAGTCCCAGTGGATTCCAGTGGGCCCACTGGGAGGGAGCATGTTTGGGAGCAGTTATTCCTTCGGTGTTCAGGAAAACAGCAGCTCTCAGGTCACACACAGAGGACCGGCCCAGCAGTTCAAATTTCTTGGAACTTGATGATTTGGGAACCTCTTCCAGGCTGCAACAAGAATTCAGTGGGGGAGAATTTCCCATCAAATCCCAAGGGATCCCTAGTTGTTTCATTGGATGGGAGTGCAAGAATCCTACACACAGGAAGGACTTCTAAAATAAATGATTTCTCAGGGTGGAACTGAGCCCTAAAACTGACCTGAGGAAAAATGCCTGTTTGTCTCTGTGTTCCAAGAGTAGGGTTTAATTTTTCGGTTTCTTTTTTATACCTTACTTGTCTTTTAAAAAAATTCTCACTGGGCTTCCCTGGTGGCGCAGTGGTTAAGAATCCGCCTGCCAATGCGGGGGGCACGGGTTCGATCCCTGGCCCGGGAAGATCCCACATGCCGCGGAGCAACTAAGCCCGTGCGCCACAACTACTGAGACTGCGCTCTAGAGCCCGTGAGCCACAACTACCGAGCCCGCGTGCTGCAACTACTGAAGCCCGTGCGCCTAGAGCCCGTGCTTCGCAACCAGAGAAGCCACCGCAATGAGAAGCCCGCGCACCGCAACGAAGAGTAGCCCCCGCTCGCCACAACTGGAGAAAGCCTGCGCACAGCAGCGAAGACCCAATGCAGCCAAAAATTAAATAAATGAGTAAATAAATAAATAATTCTCACTAAGAAGAACCGATGATATACCAGATAGTCTACCACTGGGTGCCTTTTGTGTACCAGGTAGGGTATCAGTGAACCCTGAGTTTTTGTATCATTTAATGCTCACAACACTCTATGAGGTTGGCCTTATTAATATCATTTTACGGAAGAAGAAATCCACGCTCAGAAAGATTGAAGAACTTGCCCAAGTTCACGTACCATGTAAGCCCATGCTCTTCCTGTACGTCATGCAGTGCAGGCGTAATTATAGCAAAAGCCATTGATAGAGAAGTGAGGAAGAAAGTCACTAACCCAAACACGTTGCTAAGAGGCAGGGGGTCACTAATGAGAAGAAAGTCCAATGGAAGAAAGAGTCTTCACTTGGATGTACATTGGAGCGTGGGCGGCAGATGAGAGGAGGTCATGGATCAATGGAAGCAGCAGAGAGGTATCAGCCAGTCTTATGCTCTCAGGCTTCTCCTCCAAATGGAATTCAGTCGCTGGTTGGAAGGAGTCAAGTGGATTCCTCTGTCTCAGTTCTGCCTGGGGTACCTCTGGGTTGAAGCTCTTGCACCTGCCCACAGGGGCAGCCTCTGCAAACAGATTCTCAGGCAGCCTGGAGACGGTGAAAGGGGACCAGACATCTTGCCTGTCCTACTGTCCTTGAACCAGATTCGGAAACAGGAGCAGCACAGGAGCAGAAACTTAAGACATTGATTTTTGTGCATGTGCTTCATCAAGGGCGTGCTCTCAAGAGCCGGGGAGGAAGGGAAGCAGGATAGGGAAAAGATCTGAGCACGTCTGAGGTCTTAGCTAGAGACCACCGCAGCGTTGATCCCACCGTGAAGCAAGTGCTGGCCTTCTTTTCACCGGATTGGTCAGTCATTAGCTATGGGCTGCCCCTGGGGAAGGGGGCATAACCTCCTGGGCTGGGTGACTCTCATTGACTAAGGACAGTTCTCCAGAGAAGGGGTCAGCCATGAGCTGCCGTTATCAGCCAACACTCATAGCAGCCGGAGAAGGGGATTTCAGCCCAGTTAAGGGGATCTGGGTGGGGCATCAACAGTATCCACTACACCCACCAAGCGCCATCTATGTTCCCGCTGGCCTGGAGTATATGCGGAATTTCTGCAGGTATCTTGGCCATTGCCCTTCTCATCCACATGGAGACTGACTTGTTGAGGTAGCCCACCTGGATGTTCATTCTTTGACCCTGGAGGAGCGGGGGTACCAAGCAAGGATCCTTCCCAGGAGCCTGCCAGTCTAGAGACTTTCCCCACTCGCTCTTTATTGGCCGTCTGCTGCTGGGATTGCCCCCACCCCCAGACTCAGCTGAAACTGGATGTTCTTGGTTAAGTCTATCCTAGGGTTTTCACTCTAATGGCATTTGTCATGCACGGTCCCCTTTGATGGAGGGCAGCCACCATCATCACTTCTAGGTGATACCTTCTATTCCCAAGTTTTATTTCTCCTTTTAGTTCACATGTTCCCCATATTCCGGCTAAACTCCTATCCAACCCTTCCCTCTCTGTTCCTCTTAATACTTAACCAGGGCTCAAGGTTCCTTTGGGTGAAGAACAATGAAAAAGCAATCAGGCTGGCTTGGAGTGCTAAGGGAATGAATATTAGTTGTGTGTCCGGTTCCTAAGAGTGTGCCTTTCTTTATGCTCGAGATTGAAAGAAACCAACGGACGTAGACTTTTTTTCTTGCCTTTAGACCTTAAGGACTAGTCATAGGATTGTCGTGAGATTATTCGATTCAGCGATAAGTGTTTAACATTTAACTTTCTTAATGGGCAATTAGTCAACAGCTATGCCAGTGGGTAAATATTTACCCATCACCTATTCCAAGGAGTGAACGTTGAGTCAAACAGTTACTTGTGTTGGTTCTTTAATAGTGGAAAAGTGATTTTTGTGTAGCTCTAAGAGCTCCAATTTCCTGCCAAGTGAGAACTGACGGAAGGATGTTCAGAGCCCTGAGGTGGGCTTAAATTACAGAAAATTTACTCACCTACTCCCTCACTCCAAAACAAAAACAAAGAAACAAAAAAAACACTGAAGATTTGTTATACTCACGACTATTCATTGAAATCTGGCAGCCCCCAAACTCACAAAGTCAAATATAATAAATCAGCTCAGCTTCTCAGTCCGTAGGTCTGTGTCAGCCTCTGTTTACCACAAAGCTGCCTGTTTCTTGTCATTATGGATGCAAGTCAGAGCACCGGAAAAGCCAAGATGCTGAGCGGCTTGTTCTTTGTAATGTGTTTGTAATTATTCTGCCTTAGAATGGGAAGAGTGGCTTGGGAGAACTTGTCCAGCTTGGAGGGAGTTGGCAGCTTCCAATCTCTTTATCGTCGGTCTACACCGCAGCCAGCAGGACTAATTCAAATATCCTGAACATGCCCACGTGGACACACAGAGCATATGGCCTGACGACTCAGTTAAGGGAATAATGGTCACCATTTCTGAGACTTTGAGTTCACTTCCAGCAAGTACATTTTAATCAACAGGCAGAAAACCATATTTAAAAGTTGAAACATGAACCAAGGTTACAGGTGGAGGGTCAGGACTTGGGACTCTGATGCTAATACTCCAGGTACAGCCTACCATGCAGAGAGTCAAAGACACCTGCACAGGGAACCACTGAGAGACAGGACCCGAGTGTCCACCCCGGTAGAAAGAAGTTTGAGAGTCTGGAACTTGGTACATTAGTCAAGGTAGGCAAACTGCTTTGCCAACTACTCCAAGTCTCAGGGCTTCATACAAATTAAGGCTTATTTCTTGCGCATGTCACATTCCAAGGGAAAGGGGGCTGCCTTCCTGCAGGCATTCAGAAATCCAAACTCCTAACATTTTATGGCTTCACTCTCCCCTGGGACCTTCCAGTCCTCTCTACCTCCAGATCTGCTGCATCCAGCCAGCAGAGGAGGCCAAAAAAGAGCATGGGGACTTCCCTGGTGGCGCAATGGTTAAGAATCCCCCTGGCAAAGCAGGGGACACGGGTTTGAGCCCTGGTCCGGGAAGATCCCACATGCCACAGAGCAACTAAGCCCGTGTGCCACAACTACTGAGCCTGTGCTCTAGAGCCTGAGGTCACAACTACTGAGCCCTCGTGCCACAGCTACTGAGCCCTCGTGCCGCAACTACTGAAGCCCGTGCGCCTAGAGCCCGAGCTCCGCAACAAGAGAAGCCACCGCAATGAGAAGCCCGCGCACTGCAACGAAGACCCAACGCAGCCAAAAATAAATATAATAAATAAATAAACTTATTTTTTTTAAAAAGAGAGAGCATGGTGGGTAGCACGGGAAGTTTTATGGGCGCGCCCGTATTCTGGCCGGAGCTGTCACGTGACCCCCACAGCCATGCAAAGGAGGCTGGGAAATCTGTGTGCCCGAGACGTAAAGAGAAACGGTTTTGTGTAGAAGCAGCCAGTCTGCCGCACATGGTTTGAAGAACTTGAGACCATTCATCTAAAAAAAAAGAAAAGGAAAAGGGTGGGAGTTGGGGGGATTCTCTCCTCAGCCAGCGTTTGGAAGAAAGCTGGAGAAAAAGCCGAGAAAGAGGGCAGGCAAGAAACTAGTTAACAGCTAGTGGGCTATTCCAGGAGAGTTGCCAAGTTAGAGTAGATTCACTTACACACATAATAGGAGATAAAAATTGTTCTCATTTGGGTTATTTTGTTCAGGCACAGGCTTTAGAGGGTGAGTTCAACTTCCTGAAGCAAAGGATGAGATGAGAGGGAAATGTGCTTTGATTGAGGACCCAGCTGAGTCAGAAAGTAACCAGGTGAGAGGAGCGGGGCGAGCCCCGTGGCAGGCGCCTAATTGTGGTGGACTCGGGGGGTGACCTGTAGCACTGGAGGCTCCCCAGGCCCCTCCTTCACTAGGGATGTTTTGCGAAGAACAGACTCAATGGAGAGAGCGGCTGGGACTCGCACAGGCTCGTTTCTGGAAAGCTAGGACTCCCCTGCTCTGTTCTCTCTCTCCCTCTCTCCCTCTCCCTCTCTCCCTCTCTCTCTCTCTCTCTCTCTCTCTCTCTCCCCCTCTCTCTCTCTCCCTCTCTCTCTCCCTCCCTCCCTCCCTCCCTCCCTCTCCTCTTTCTTTCTTTTCTTTTCCTGTCTGTGAATGCAGCCCTGTCCCTGTCAGCTTTTTGGGGGAGGAGACCTGTGATGGAAGGGAAGGTTCTGGCAGGGAGCTGGAGGAGAGGCAATGGCTCAGGTGGCGTCAGGGGGCCTCCAGCCTGGCGTGGGGCCTGGTGTGGCTCTTCACTGCATCGTGTTCTCCCTCCCCAGCAATTCCCACAGGCCCTCTGGGGCGGACTCTCCTGTGGCAGTTTCTGGCAGTCCCAAATGTGGCTCGTTGTCAAGTCTCTGGACTGGTTCCCAGGAGCCTGTTGGAAGTCCAGACTCCCAGTAAAGAACAGAATTAATTGGCTGAGCACCAAGATAATATTTTCCCTCACAGTCAAGAACTCTGCCCAGGAAAGAAGTTCAACCCCTCTTATTTTCTCAACTCTTCTTCAATCTCCTTTAGAGTGGTGATCATTAAAAGACTTGTTTTTCAAGTGCACCCCCCCCCCAAGAAAACTGTTTTATTTATTTAACAAACACATATGGTACTTACTCTGGGCCTTACACTATTCTAAGTATTGTACAAATATTAACTCATTCGATCCTCACAACAACCCCGTAACATAGGTACTATTATTATCTCTACTTTACAGGTGAGGACAGAGAGGTAAGAAAGGCTTAATGGTTTACCCAGCCTCATGAAGCTTATAGGTAGTAAGCTAGAACTTGAACCAAGGCCGTGTAGTTTCAGAGTCCGTATTTGTAACTCAACTAGGCCATCTCTTTATATGTTCTTTCCCCGAAGAAAATGTGGGTTGCTTTTGTAAAATGGTATCACACACATGCAGAAAAATGCACAAATCCTAACTATGCAGCTGAATGAATTTTCACAAACTGAACACACCCAAGTACCCAACATCCCCCCACAAAAAGAACACCACCAGGCCCAGAGGAGCCCCCTCACCTCTACCTTGACCCTAAGGATAACCCATACTCTGACTTTTATCAACATGGATTAGTTTGAGCTGTTTGTAAAATTCTATACAAATAGAATATCATGTGGTATGATTTCTTCCGTGTCTGATTTCTTTCCCTCTGCAGCAACTTTGTTATTGGATATGGTTGAAATGTATTGGTTTTCATTGCTATGTAGTATTTCAGCTTTTGAGCATATCACAATTGATTTGTCCATTTTATTACTGATGGACATTTTGCTAATATCCAGTTTGGGGTGTTACGAATAGTGCTGCTATGTACACATCTTTTGGTGAACTCACAGCCATATTTCTGTTGGGGGTATACCTAGAAGTGCAAGATCATAGGGAATACAAATATTCAGCTTTAGTAGATACTGCCAAGCAGTTTTCCAGACTGGGTGTACCATCTTGTAATCTCATCAACAGTGTGAGAGAGCTCCAGTTGCCCTACACTCTTGTCAACACTTGGAATTTTCTGTCTTTTTATTTTTAGCCATTCTGGCAGGTGGCATGTATCACACTTTTCAAAAACAAATAACCTATTTATAGAAGAGTTTTAGACTTACGGAAAATTGAGAAATGGTACAGAGAACTCCCATATACCCTGCACCCAAGTTTCCCCTATTAACACCTTATGTTAATATGGTACATTTGTTACAATGATTGAACCAGTATTGATACCTTGTCCTTCATGTAATGCTTGTTAAGCAGCAAACACACCTGAGAAATGGATTAACGGTGTTAATATCTTCTCCCAATGTCAAATTGAGGACTGTTAGGTAACAGTTTCACGGTCAGGTTATTCAAATGGACCAGAGCGGGGTTGATAACGCTAGTGAATTCTTTGCTTGATAAAGTCAAACCCACCAGATGATGCGGGACGTTGTTAACCTGGTATAAACCTTTAGGATCATTGTTCTTTTTTTTTTAATTTTAAAATTTTATTTATTTACTTTTACAGCAGGTTCTTATTATCCATCTTATACGTATTAGTGTATATATGTCAATCCCAATCTCCCAATTCATCCCACCACCACCGCCACCACCACCATCCCCACCCCACCCCCGCCACTTTCCCCGCTTGGTGTCCATATGTTTGTTCTCTACATCTGTGTCTCAATTTCTGCCCTGCAAACCGGTTCATCTGTACCATTTTTCTAGGTTCCACATATATGCGTTAATATACGATACTTGTTTTTCTCTTTCTGACTTACTTCGCTCTGTATGACAGTCTCGAGATTCATCCACGTCTCTACAAATGACCCAATTTCATTCCTTTTTATGGTTGAGTAATAGTCCACTGTATATATGTACCGCATACGATCATTGTTCTTGATTGGGGTTTCTCCCAACATGGACCATAGAAGCACGTGGGGTTCCTGTTAAACTGCCACGCTAAGAATCAAAACCTCTGGGGTTGGAGGTCGAGAATGTACCTTTTGAACAAGAAACTTCAGGTGGTTCTAATGCACGCTAAATCCTTATAGCGTGTGTTCTAGACATAGAAAATCAAGCCCAGTTAATAGTGCTGTTATTGTTATACATCCCGGGGGCACATTTTCCAGGCTGGGCGTCTAGTACTAAGACACTCATTTGGTTCACATTGTATTTATTTTCATAAAATAAAGGCTTATGGGCAAAAAGGCAGCCTATTAATACCAGCGTCCTAAGGAGGATGACTCTTGAGTTAGGTTTCCCAAGACCTTGACTAAAAAAGATTGCACCAGAAAACATAAATGGTGCAGCTGGTCCCCAGTGGGTAAGGAAGCTTAGGCAGAGGGTTAGGGCTCTTGGCCCTCTTGGAATCTCAAAAGGAACTTTCATGTCAAAGAGGGTGTGGAGGACAGCAGGAAGAGATCAGTGTGTAAAATATTCCAATGGCAAATTCCAGAAAAGCAACAGTCAGAGCTAAATGGGACAAGAGACAATACACATTAATGTAAGATGACGTCCTCAATTTCATGGCATGTTTGTTGAAACAGCCCTTCGTGTTCTAAAAATAACACTGGGGTACAGACCTCTGAATCCCTGCAGGAAACTACAAATTCCTGGGAGGGAACGGCAGCCCCAATCCTGACTTTAATAACAAAAGGCAATTATTTTTAGTATTTTCCAGTAGATCTCAGCTGTCTGGTATTGTCAGGCTCTATTCCTGGAGAGGTGGCATTTAGAGAGACCGAATTAAGTGAGTGGGGATAGGAGGAGAGAGGGGATAAAAGAAGGAAAGAGAACGAAGGGGAAGATGAGTGGGTGCCTATAAGCTTTTTCACTCTGGTACATCATGCGACGTGGCGGACCCCAAGACAAAGGTGCCAGTCATATAATAATAAATGCCAAGACCAGACCTCCAGGAAGAAATTTACAGGGGTTCCAAAAGAAGCAATGTGTCAGACTGGTTTCAGGGTACAGGGAAGTGTAAAGAAACTAGAGAGAAAGTAGGTCAGTGATAAATTCTGGTGGAAGCACCTGGGAAACCATCGTGGGTGCTGGCGTTGTCACTCATTAAGAAGTGGTGAGACCATGGGAGGTAGTGGCATCGCACGGGGTGGTGGCCGGTTGTGGAGGGGAGGAAGGGGGTGGAATTCATCTTTTAAGCTGCTTGGAAAACCCCAACTTGTAGGCTCAGCCGATCTGATGAATGAATAGCTTGGCGTGGTGGAGAAATGGGCACCCTGTCTCTTTCCAGTGTTTTGAAAAATCATGGGGAAGCAGGAAGGTTGTCAAGTAGAGAGATGACTTTGCAGAGCATTTGTGTTTCATGGCGGCGGGGGGACGGGGCACGTAAAGCACTATCTTGCCCATTTCAGGCCAGAAAACGAGCCTTAGTTCCCTATCGAAGTAAAGAATAAACCCCGAAGGAAAATAGCAAAAGATCTGGGCATGGCAGAATTGTTTGCTGTGGGCAGCTTACACATCTTAAATCAAGATAAATGGATTTGATGGTGGAAAAGAGCCGTTATCCTCAAAATTACATAATTATTGGGTGAGGAAGGAGAACATTACGTCTGGAGCTTTAAAAGATGTTTCTTTGCTGTGTTAGAAAATCTTACCTGAAAAACTCCTTCAGGTTGGCCTGGATACCAGCAGTCTCACCTAAGTTTTTAAGCGGCCGAAGGAGCACGGTCCCCAAACGATAACTTACAGAAACATTTCCACTGACCTCACCCTCGTATTCTGGGAAAAGAGCAACAAGCTGACAGGTCTTTTTAGCACCGTGAGAAGAGGGATCAGCCTCTTTTACATAAAAGGAGATTTCAACTCAGACGTTAAGTCACTGTCTCAAGTCACAAAGCGCATTAAAAAAAAAAAAAAAAAAAAAAAAAAACCAGCTCAGGACTTCCCTGTTGGCACAGTGGTTAAGAATCTGCCTGCCAATGCAGAGGACACGGGTTCAAGCCCTGGTCAGGGAAGATCCCATATGCCGCGGAGCAACTCAGCTCGTGCGCCACAACTACTGAGCCTGTGCTCTAGAGCCCGCGAGCCACAACTACTGAGTCCCCATGCCACAACTACTGAAGCCCGCGCGCCTAGAGCCCATGCTCCGCAACAAGAGAAGCCACCGCAATGAGAAGCCCGTGCACCGCAACAAAGAGTAGCCCCGCTCGACACAACTAGAGAAAGCCCGCGCACAGCCACGAAGACCCAACACAGCCGAAAGTGAAAATAAATAAAATAAACTTATTTTTAAAAACCCAAATCAAGTTTTAAGTGCTGTTATTTAAACTGAGAGTCACTTTCCATCAGTTCTCTTGTAAACGGGAGTGTAATGTGTAACCGGCAGCTGGCCCTGCATGCCAGGAAGGAAGCAGGACCAGTAGCAAAGTCCTCCTGAGGAGCTCAGAGCTGTTGGGTAGGAAGGAAGGAAGGGAGGGTGGAAGGAAGGAAGGTGCCGTGAGACAGCACTAGAGAAAGGGAGTGTGTCTGCTGTGACTGGAGACGAGGTACCTTGGGGAGGGACCTGTGGCCATGGTGGCAAGCAGTATGGGGTGGCCTAGCGTGGAAGCTGAAAGTTCGCCTCTGCTTGCTCAGCAGGTCACCTTTCCCCTTCTCTCTCTGAGAACAGTGTTTAAGGAAAGAAGAAAGTTCAAAGGAGAAAATTCTTTACACTTCTCTAAGTGGGCTTTCTTCTCTGTGTGGGAGTCCCTTAGAGCATAAGGCTACTTGGCAACAACCCAGCTACTGTTAACACGATAAACTTATTAAACGTTTAATTTCCACTCTTACATACATTCGCACACACGCTTGCACTTTTTTCCCTCAGGCATTGAGCAACAGTGATTTCAGGCTTGGGTGTGGAAATCAGGATAAGCCACTTTCCTTCTTTCTGAAGGGCAGGATTCGAGACCTACGTCAGCCAAGAGCCAGAACGGCCTCAGACAAAACACGCTGGCTTCGTCTGGGGACACTGAATTGATGCTTGCAACAACGTCAGACTTCTCTCCAAGACATGTCGGAGCTCGGAAAAATAGAACAAAAGGAACTTGCATTCTTTTTTTCTCTCTCCAGAGTCCGCAGCTTCTCACGACCGCCTGCCAAACCTACTCTATACTTAGACATTCATTCAGTCATCCCCATTCCCATTATTAATGGTTCAAACAAAGAACATAATCAAATATAGTTGTCAGTCTAAAAGATGTTGCTGTGACTTCACACCTTGGCTCAACACCGTCCTAATGTTCCTGCTTCCACGGCCAAGTCATTCAGCCCCTTTAGTCCTAACTCTGATTGGCACCCAAAGCTCAAGTGGCAGTAAGAGAGGGGCACATACTTTAATAAGCTACTAGAACGTTCTTTGCCCAAGCCCCTGGGACCCATGGCCCCAGAGGAAAACAAATTGGCTTGGTTTCAGTGACCTCTCAGAGAAGACTGTAAATTCCTTGAGGGCCATGAATTTGCCTCTTTGATGACTTAGTATCTCTACCCCACAGCATCCTACTCTGGGCCCTTAAGAATCTCACTTAGACAGTTTTTGTGTCCTGATAATAAACTATGATAATAGTATTTTTAATAAGAGTTAAAAGACATTGGTCAAGTTAACAATAATGTAAGGCATTTTATGTATGTACAAGTATATGTTAATAAATACATCTCCAGGGCTTCCCTGGCGGCACAGTGGTTAAGAATCCGCCTGCCAATGCAGGGGACACGGGTTCAAGCCCTGGTCTGGGAAGATCCCACATGCCACGGAGCAACTAGGCCCGTGCGCCACAACTACTGAAGCCCGCGCGCCTAGAGCCCGTGCTCCGCAACAAGAGAAGCCACCGCAATGAGAAGCCGGCGCACCGCAACAAAGAGTAGGCCCTGCTCACTGCAACTAGAGAAAGCCCACACGCAGCAACGAAGACCCAACACAGCCAAAAATAATAAAAATAAACAAATACATACATACATCTCCAGACTGGGAGACAAGTGAAGGGTGCGTTGTTTCAGTGAAGTGTTGCCCAAACTACGTGGGTTCCTCAGGATATTAGTAGGTCACACACACACACATTTCTGTGGTCAAGAAGGTTGGAGAAAACTGGATGAGTTAAAAAAGAAAAACAGTTGCTTTATTGCAGAACCTATGAGAGCCTTTCATATCCTGAAGTACATTGTGACTCTCTAAGAAGGCCCAGGCAGGAAGCATTTCCGAAATTCATTTGACCATAGGGATCTGTTAACACATTGGAGTCTTGGGTTGCGTGAAACACATTGCAGGAGAAGCTGTTTTAGAAAGCCTCCAGCAATAAAGAATTGCTGGGGCTTCTCAGGGGGGAGGAAGAGGGGGAGGAGTCGGGGAAAGAGGGTGATGAGGTATCTGAGTTAGCAAGGTCTTGAACTCTTTGAGGCCAGAAACTCCATGAGGACCCCTTGAGGTCACTCTTACCAGCATCTGACATAAGCCTTGGATACTTGATTGTTGGGTGAATGAATGCATGAATGAATGCCTTCTCCAAGCTTGAGTTAAGCCTAGCACCAGCTGACCCTGGTTATCCTTTGACCCAAGGGGTCATATGAGAATATAAAATGCATCCTGAGGGTTTGGGATCCCATACACTAGATAAATGACCCAATCAGGTGAAGAAATACCAGAACTGGCTCGCCTTGGGTGTCCTAGAACTGTAGCCTCACCCCAATACAATACTCCAGAGCAATGCAGGTTGGGGCGAGAGGTGCCTGAGGCTTCCCACTTTGACGCGGGAAAGATGAAAGCATGTCTGGTCTCAGTTTGAGGGGGGCTTGGAGGGCAGCACGGGAATAGTCCCCCTGCCCCATGCTGCTATAATGGGACATTGGTTCTCAGACGCAGGTCCCCGGACACATCCGTGTGTCGCTCGTAGGCTCAAGTTGTACGCCTCAAGTACTTTGTTATTCATGACAGACATTTGGGAACGGTTTACTTTTAAATATAAATTGGGGTGGATTTAAGGGTACAGCTAACATCGCTTTCATCCTATTTTGATATGCTTTTTCAAGTGAGAGAGGAAATAGCTTGCTTACTAGGAGCTGTAAAGGCGTGCTCCAGCCTGGAACAAAAACGGTGAGGATGCTGTAGCAGACGTTAGGGAAGTGCGCCCTCCACGCAAGCGCTGAGCCAGGAAACTAGGTAAAGAGTCCGTCCCATGACCCTTAAATGCAGGTCAGTGAGTTGCTTGGTTGACGTAGATTTGCTTTCCTTTCTTTGGGGTTCCTCGTGTTTTCCCTGGGGCGCGAGTCACGATCCTTCCTCCTCTTGGGGGCCAGTGGTGTGGCAGTCTTAAAGACCTCTCACCTGTGGTCTTTCCCTCACGGGATCAGCCCTAAGTCCAATCCTTATCATTCGTTGCCAAGGAAGCCCCAGTGGCCACCCTTTGCCCCCAGGCCGGGGTGGGGTCAAGCTTTTCTGCATTCCATCCTGTCCCCGTGTCAGTTAACAGGGAGTAGCAGGCCTCCTTCTGTGGAGGTTTATCACTGTGCGTAAAGGGTTAACAGAACCCTTTCCCCTTCTGTGTGGAAATCGGTCCCTATGTTAACTTCCTAGCCCTGTTGCCCTGGAAACCTGGTAAAGGTGGAATGTCAGCTGTGTTACCAGGCAATATTGCTTATAGTAAAAATGAGCCAATCGTTAAATTGCTTCTGGTGCAGCAGGACTGTAAACGGATCTAAATAGCTGGCAGGAAGCCGTAGCTTGGGGCTTCCCCAAGTGCGCAGCGCTGGGTACTGGCATGTCCCTTCTGGAGCGCCTGGAAACTCTAGTTGCTCACTATATTAGATATGCGCTCCCGTAGGGCGGGCGGCTTGTGAGCCAAGATGGACCCTGCCCTCTCTGACGTGCATCTTGTCTGCTTGCACCTGAGCTGCTGCTTGCGGGGCCAGAGACCAGCCCCGGGACAGCACGTGAGCACGTGTAAGGACCTCCACAGACGAGGGGTCGGTGCCAGGGGCTGCCCTGCTGGCCAGTGGCGGCTCCTCGTCAGTTTCCTTCTGAATTGACTCCCACCCATGGTGTGGCCTATGGGGCTGCCGTGACCTGTTGTCTAACTGCCACGTTTCAGAACCCAGGCTGGTCTGGCCCTTCAAATCTCAGTTCGTGGGGAGCCCTTCCTGTGTCACTGGAAGACATTCAGAGCCCATTTCCATTCAAAACAGCCCAGTGGATTTATCTTCCTGGCACAAAAGTGACCAGTTGGAGGGACGGAAAAGGATTTCCACCCTCACTTTTTCTAAAAGTTTTATGTTTCCTATTGATGGAGTGGTTTCTTCTGCTTTTAAATCTCTCAAATACCTCAACACTCCCAGAAGCCTCCTAACATACATGCTTCGGGTGGCTGGAGCAGATTTTCAGCGTTTCGTTTTATTCAGTACAGTCAGCTCTGCTGCTCTTGTGAGTTCATTGGCAACGATTCCGGCTGAGGCTCCTCATTTAGCAGGATGGGCTTGGCAGGAGCAGCTCAATAGCTAACATGTCTTGAGCACTTATTACGAGCCCAGAACTGCTCCAAGTGCTTGACGTGGATTAACATGCAAACTACATCCCTATGAGGTAAGAGCTTTTATTTATCACCCTCACTTTAAAGACCAGGCAGCTGAGGCACAGAGCAGGTTAGATGGCCTCCGCCAGGGCCACGCAGCTCATAAGTGGCAGAGCCAGTGTTCGCACCCACGGAGTCGAGTTTTCAACTCCTACGGCAAGCTGCCCCTCCCAGTCCCACAATGAAGGCAGGATTTTGTCCAGCCTCGGGGAGTTGAGGTTGGAGGCTGTTGGAGAGTGTCCCTGGCGGTCCCTGGTATACTTGGTGGCTCCAAACAGCAGCTTCCCCCACGACCAAGCGGAAGATGTTTTACTTTCCTGCCTCATAGAGGAAATTAGCGACATCCCACCCCACTGGGATCACTCATCCAACCGACACTTACTCAGCACCTGCCCTTAAGCACTGAGGTGGCTGCAGAGGCGACAGCAGTGAACCAGCTCCCTGCCCTCGAGGAGATTCCATTCTGGTGTACATCCTGATCAGCTTCTCCCATCCACAAAGATGAGGAAGAGGGGAATGGGGTAGGAAAATAAGTAGAAAAGCAGGGAAAGAGGAGGAAGGAGAAATGTTCCAGGAGTTTCTGTTTCCCCCCCCCGTGATAAGGAGTTTTCTGTTTCCCAGCAAGACTCTTCCCACCCCCATCCCCCCACCCCAAGCCAAACAAAGTCAAATCACTGGTAACACTGCCCAATAGAACTTTCTGGGTGATGGAAGTGTTCTTCATCTGTGCTGTTCAGTAGAGGAGCCCCTAGCTATAAGTGGCTCTCAAGCTCTTGAAATGTGGCTAGTGTGACTAAAGAACTGAATTTTAAATCGATTTATTTTTAATTAATTGAAATTGAAATAGCCACGTGTGACTAGTGGCTTCTGTAGCGGACTGCACAGCCCTAGGACTTGCCTACCTGAACATGGCATCAAACCCCCTCTTTCCAGCCTGGTCCAGATGATTCTAAGTTCCTACATTTCACCAGGAAAAGTTTGTATAGGGGGGCCAGAGCTGCAGCTTTCAAATGTGCACTGTTGGATTAAAACTGAAATCCATGAACATGGGCCACAAAACCCCCAATTCAGTCTTTCTCTTCAGAGTTGAATTTCTTCCCACTGCTACTTACTTTGAACACATTTCCAGGTAGCTAACAGGAGCTGCTTCAAATTTGTTTTTTTTTTTTTTAAAAAAAGGCAAGTGGAAGGTAAGAGAAAGGGCAGGAGAAGAGTGAAAGAAAGGCCGATATTGTAGCATCCTACCAATCTTTGTTTCTAAATCACAGCGGCCTTGAAAGAGAACATTAAGATATCTTTTACTCTCCAGCCTGGCTTCCCAGAGAGGGAGACATAAATGAAAGCCCGCTTTGTGTGGTTACACTGTGACTGCACAGACAATGAAAAAGCTTTCGGGGGGAGGAGGAATGTGTGTGTGTGTGCTGAAGCCTTTGCCACTACAAAGCAGTCAGCTGCTGTCCACCTTTTTGGCTCCAGTCTTTGTAAAAATGATGAGAGTAACTTTTCTTTAACCTTTCTTTTCTTTATTGAAGTATAGTTGATTTACAGTGTTGTACCAGTCTCTGCTGTACAGCAGAGTGACTCAGTTTTACACATATAGACATTCTTTTTCTAATATTCTTTTCCATTATGGTTTATCCCAGGAGACTGGAAATAGTGAGAGTAACTTTTTTTAACCTTGTGTCTACGCTCAGGGCAATTTGTTGAATCCTGAAGGATTCAACCAGCAGTACTCAAAGCGTCAGGCCCTAGCTGACCTAATCAGCTTGAAACCTGAGCGGTTTTTAAAGACTGAATCAGACGTGGGACACCGTTCACTGAAACCCTGATCCCTGGGCTGTGGCCAAGGTCGATCTTCAGTTGGGATGCACCCGCCCAGCCAGGAACCCATTTGATTGGTCAGTGCCCATGCTGCACAGTTATTCAATATTTTTAATATCACCCCTGGATATCATGGGTGTGCCCAGCCTCCAGGAAATGAAATTAGTTCAGTGAGAAGGCACTGAGCCACCCCGTCATTGACTTATTTCACATCAAATTGAGTCAGACGGTGAGGGAGACAGACAGGCAAACAAATAATTACCTTATGGAAAAACCTGAGCCAATGCTAAAATGGAAGTGTTTATAAAAAGCTGCGGGAGAGGGGCTTCCCTGGTGGCGCAGTGGCTGAGAGTCCGCCTGCCGATGCAGGGGACACGGGTTCGTGCCCCGGTCCGGGAAGATCCCACACGCCGCGGAGCGGCTGGGCCCGTGAGCCATGGCCGCTGAGCCTGCGCGTCCGGAGCCTGTGCTCCGCAACGGGAGAGGCCCGCGTACCGCAAAAAAAAAAAAAAAAAAACTGTGGGAGGCCAGAGGAGGAGGAGGTCTTTACTTTGACATGGGGGAAGTGGGAAGAAGAAAGTGATATTTGATCTGGGTCTTGAAAGATGAGTAGACGTTCATCCTGACACAGGGCATTCCAGGCAGAAGGTGCAGTAAGTGAAAGCCCCAAGGTGTGAAACGGGAGAGAGGACTTACAGGTGCCATGTGTTTGGAGCATAGAGTTTGGATGGTGGTGATCGGGGTGGGGAGTCCAATAGGAGATGAAGTGGGAGATCTATGTTGGTGTCATGTTGTGACGTGCTTGGAATGTCATGCCAGAAATAGACTTAGTTCTGTAAGCACCAGGGAGCCAATAAAGCTTATTTTAGCACCTAAGTGATGGCAGGGTTTGATTTGAAGGAAGATGACATTTACAGGCATGGGAGAGAGTGATCCGAGGGGAGAAACGGACCAGTGTCAGGGAAACCGGTGAGGACGCACCAGTTACCATGACAGTTACGGGGACCATTGGTCTCTGGCAGCAGCTGAGGCAACGGAGAGAAAGAGATGGAGAGAGTGGAGAGCCATTACCAGACAGGATCCAGAGTGGTTGGTTATTGGATTCGGAAGGCAGGGAGGAGATGAAGATGGTTCTGAGGATTCCAGCTCAGTGGACCTGGTGGAAGTGGACATTCTTAACTAAGATGCATCAGCCTTGGGTGAATATGGGGTTTTCAGCCCTGGAGAGGAGACTTCGGAGGTGCTTGGAAACCCATCAGCATGGTTTCCCAGCCCTTCTTCTCTATTTCAGTTCTTTCTGAGTTGCTAATGATCTGTTCTCCTTGACTGACTTTCCTCATTCATCCAATCAAATAACCAAGGTCCCATGGTGACTGCGGAGTTTCTACCTAAGAGGACTTAAAGATGCCTGCCTGACTGGACGGGGGCTTCTCTGGAAGCGCTATTGCATAGGAAGCACGTTGCTTTTAACTGAATCGTGTACTACAGGTTTATAAAAATAGGGCAAGGAAAAAGACAAATATAAAATAAATCATTATAGAAGTATTACCAGAACACAGTTCTTTACTTCCTACATGAGTGATGTCACCAGCCGCCCAGTACTGATCAACACAAAATGCAGAAAACAGACATGGTTAATGAAAACGCGTAGCTACGCAATTTGTTCTCATTTCAAACGATACTTAAATGGTTTAGAGAGGCCGAATTATTATTTGTTCATTTCAGGGAGGTTTTGGCGGGAGTTGATGGTGATTTGGAGGGACTGACAGCCCTCTGAGCTGTCCTTTGGTGCCACCACGATAAAGACTTCGTCCCAATATGTCAGGCCGAGCAGTTTCTTCGCTAACCTCCAGGTTTATCAATGCAGTGGCTGCGTTGCTTCTTGAAGATCCTGTTTCCACTGCAGAGATTTAGCTACTGGAGCTTTGCTTGTTTCTACTGGGCTGGATTCTCTATCTATTGAACTGTTTCTCTCATGAATCATTCACAGGATATGGCCAAAGTGATGTAACTTTGTCCCTCTTCATTAAGGCTTTCATTCCCCCTAGGCTCAGCAGAGATAACGCTCGTTTCTGGAAAGGCTGTGAGGAGGCATTGTATGCAGTGAATTTAGATCCCTTCGTGCGTCTGCGATCTGCAAACTTCGCTCCGTGTAATCACGTAGATCTGTAACCGCTCCTCATGTATGCACTTTGGTGAAGTCTGCTGAAGCTTACAGCAGATATGCCCATTTAGGAACTTTTACTGGCTACTGTTTTGTTTCATGATGGCTGGCGGAACCACAAATTGAGCTTAAGATGTATCTTGAAACCCTTTAGCCATGCCCCACATTTGATCAGAATCAGCAAACTCCTTTGAAAGTTATCAGGAAACAAATAGGGGAGATAAAAGCAAAATGCTGAGTGGCTGAGGTGAAACAGACCCCTTGTTTTGGTTGGTTATTTGATCTCCAACCGTATCCTGTCATTAGGCACATTGTCAGATTTAAGAACTAATTCCAGACTTCCATTTATGTGAGGGAAGCCAGTGAGCGCAGCGGAGGGGAGGGGAAACCTACACAGTTCCCTGGATTCCTCCCCCAGCCTCTGTTCTCCTAGTTCTAGAGGCACCTCTCCTGCACTCAGGCACTGTGCCCGCAGAGAGGCACACAGGGACCTACGTCAGAGGGCAAACTGGCCTCTTGGACAGCCGAAGGCTCTCAAACGTAACATTTGATTCCCTGGTTTAAAACAAAAGTTGAGGGGAAGAACTATCAAAGGGAAAGAAACATTTTTTTCAGTTTTTCTTTTTACCTAATAGAACCTTGCTTGGGTTTTTCATCATAAAGTTGACCCGGCAATGTTAGTTCCATTTAAATTCGCATTCATTGGGAATTTAGGGAAGACAGGAGGGCAGAATTCTCAAACTTGCAATATTTTCAGCAAACAAGAGCTAGATTATCCATACCCAGGTACTTAGAAGAAGAGAGGAGAGTCTTTATCGGGTGGCTAAGTTTCGAAATATTGTTTTACCAGCAGAGAGCGCTTCTCTTGGTTTCTACGTGAATGTGTGAAAGAGTGTGTCCCCTTGGGGGTGAAAGGCAGGGATCTTCAAATCTACACTGTCCAGCCGTCAAGCAGGGGACCTTGCCAGATTTGTATGTTCTCAGGGAGCATAGACGTGGCCCGTTAGAGAACTGTCAGGGAAGCAAATGATGTCAGTCTCCATTGCTGTTCGGATCCTGTGCATGGGAAGTAAACTAGAATTGAAGTTTCAGGAGGACGTAGATGCGTGGTCGGTCGATGAGATTCAACGGCAGTTTCTTCTAGCACTGTTTCCCCTGCCCCCAGTATTTTATTATGAAAAATTGCAAAGAGCACAGTTTTTCCGGAGTACCCAGCATCACCTAGCTGGAGCAAATAGCAGGGATTCAAATCAGATGGACTTAGACGCGAAATTTACTTTGTGTATTTCCCCGTGAAGCTTTGGGCGCTTGTTATTATCCTGAAAACATGGTTATTCATCTTGTTGAAATAGACACACCAGGTCTTTGAAACACACCCTTTCCGCCCCCTCCCCCAGGTTCCATGTTCCCACTTCCCAGACCCGAAAATTCAGAGCCACCTTTGGTGTTCCCTGTCCTTTTCTTCCCCGCGTCCAGCGAGGTCCTGACGGGTCTCCCTTGGAAACATCTCTCCCAGCCTTCTCTGTTCCTTTTGGTTGCCACTGCCCTTCTGCCCCCAGATGTGTTGAGTGTTTTTCCTGTACCGGCCCCCATGCAAAGCACTTTTTACATCTTATCCCATTTAATCCTCACAGCAATCCGACGAGGAAGGTAATTATTATCCGCATTTTACAGATGGAAAAGTAGATCTATATTTATGCCCAGACTGCTGTGCCATTCTCCACTGCACCCTGGAAATGCCTTGGATCTTCCCATTTCTTGGCCATTGTTTCCCATGTTTTATGTGCCTTCTGTCGCTACCAACCAAATTCTACTCATTTCTCCAGGCCAGCCCGGGCTTCCACAGCTGGAAGTGATCTCCCCTTAAATTACAGCTCTAACCGCCTGTACCACTCCCTTGGTTACCCTGAGACGCAGCCTTGCAAGTCATTCTTTCCCCCATGTGCGTGTCTCATCGCCCCGACTAGATGCGTCCCCTCAGCTGCATGTGGGTAATAGGTATGCCGTATAGATGTATTGAGTGATTACTTTTCAGAAGTAACCAGTGTTGTCATCACTCTTGCACACGTCTCATAGGAATGGCACGATAATGACATTGAACCAAAAACTGCCGGTGCTAAGGGGCTGGTGAGGGCGGAGTCTCACTCTCCGTCTTTACGGTAGTGTTGCAGTGCTTACAGATTCCAGAATCAAGATCTGAATGGCCATTTTTACTCAAAGTAATAACTCCCCCAGATACGGTTCATTTGGAGACCTGGCTTCATTTCCTTTAGACCTTGTACTTGTTCTGATTGTTACATGTGTGGAACAAGTGCTCTTTCTTTCTGCCTTTGCCTGTGATGAAAGCAGCATTTTCCAGCCCCCTTTTTGAGCTTGAAAAACTGAGTTTCTGAAGGCACATCTAAAGGCACAGCAGTGAGAGCAAAACCATTCCCTGATGTCTGACTTCAACCCAAGTCCATGTTTCAAGCACCCCCAACTTCTGGTTCATAATTTCCCCTAATAGAAGACCCTTCCCCTCCGCAGGACATTGGCGTCGTTCAGTTCCTCTCAAGATGTCCTTTGGAAGAAGTTTTTGAGGTTGACTGTGACAGGGGGATAAATGCGAAGAACCAAGTTAAGCTCTTGGGACTTTCACTTTGCCTAATGGTCGTCTGGATCATTCTGACCAATGAGTCTATTGAAGACAACTAGAAATAATGGATAAACTCGAAAGAAGCTTCAGCTCCCAGAGCTCCTGTGAAATGGAATTAATGAATGGTTTTGTGGTTTATCTGCTGGTAAACCTCCTCTTTCGCTCCGTATGCACTTTCTTTGGGGGGTGGGAACAGGAACACAGTGTTCGGTTTGTTCTTGTGAGATTAAAAGAGACGCCTGGTATCAGTTAGTATTGATCGGGGTGGCGAGGTGCTGTTAAAATGCTGAGCGTTCTCCAGAAGAAGGTCTGCCTTGTTGAGAAGTGATACGGCGAGAGAGAGGGGATGAGTGATCACTAGAAGCAGTGGCCCTCACTTTTCAGAGGCATGGAGCTGTTGACAGAACAAATAATCACATCGAAAAGACTTTGAAGCTGCCCACATGGTCAGCAGACCAGGGGCCACAAGGCTCAGCCGTAAACGCTGGAATTGGTTCAGAGAGCAGGAGGGGCTTGCGTTCGCTTCAAGCCAAAAGCAATCTGAAAGCACAGAACCTCTGCCCGAGGGCTCGGCCAAGAGCTCGCGTTTGAAACCTGAGCTCCTGTTGCTGTGGGAGTGGGCGGCCGGGGCAGTTGGTGTCTGTTCCACTTGTACAAGCAATCCCTCTGATAATTTTGACCCCGCAAAAATTACATAATCCTTTCATCACAGTGGGTTACATTTTCCAAGGGCAGAGCTTTGACTTTCAACTGATTATAGGTGTATTGTTAGGACTCTTGCAGCCACGCTCAACATGTGTTTGTTTTATTTCCCGTGTTTCACGTATTAAGTGTCAACAGTCTACACTCATGCTCCCTCCTGTTTGAAAATTAACTCAGGAAATTCCAAGAAGAAGATTTTCTCCCCTTGGCAATTTCCCGTCTTCGTTGTACGATAAAAGTTTTTGGTAACAGCCAAGGCCAGCACTAGGCATACATGGGTCTGTGGGTCTGTTATCAGTGTCCTGTGTTAACCCAGGCTTGCTTCCAAAGAGTTTGCAGTGCTGCCTTTTTACACATTGTGTCAAATGTTTTCTTCCTCCCATGCTCCTTGATCTTGCTTCACAACACCGCCATTAACTCCATCTTCTCTTCCCTTACTGCCACGATAGCCCGGTCTTCCTCCACGGTGCCTTTTGCAATATGCCCCCTCTTTGCCATTTTTCCTTCCCCGGTCCCAGGGCAGGCTGCAGACATGCATCGCTTGGAATAATGCTCTGATCTCCGTGAGCCTGTCATTCCTGTCTTCGAAAACCACACTGGTCCCAAATGATTCGTTTCGTGTACCTGGTTCTTGATCATCTGGCCTCTTTGGACATTTCCAACCTCATCCTTTGGGACTTCCCTCCTTTACCCCCTCACCATTCCCTGAACACACGGTGCACTAACCCACGTCCTTTCCTGGGCTCGGGCTGTTTCCATCATGTGCGATGCCTCCTCCCCCTTCCCCACTGATAAAATCCTCCTTGTCTGTCAAGGTGCATGCTACACGCTACCGCATGGAAAGCCCACCCTGATCTCCACTCATCAGTCTTCATCCTGTACTTCTGGAGCCCTTTGACGTGAGCTCAATTTCAGCATTGATTTCAACCTGAAATAATTAACTAGAAAACAACCTAGTTAGTTAATTACATTCATGGAAACAACTAGACTGCAAGCCTGGGGCTGATGTCTCATTTGTCTCTGGGCCCTGCTATAGCATCTACCAAGTGGCCAGGCCCTAAGGAGAGCTTGATAAATGAACTGAGTGAGTGAACGATAGCCCAGTGTGGGAGGTAAAGGGGGGTTAGCATCCACTGCTACTCTTGAGTAGCACCGTCCCATAGAAATACGATGTGAACCATAGATGTAATGTTTTAAAAATATTTATTTATTTATTTACTTGGTTGGGCCGGGTCTTAGTTGTGGCTCGCCAGCTCCTTAGTTGCGGTGCGTGGGCTCCTGAGTCGTGGCACGCGGGCTCCTGAGTTGCGGCATGCATGTGGGATCTGGTTACCTGACCAGGGGTCGAACGCGTGTCCCCTGCATTGGGAGCGCAGAGGCTTATCCACTGCGCCACCAGGGAAGTCCCCATAGATGTAATTTAAAATTTTCTACTACTCAAACTTGAAAAGCAAAAAGGAGTGATATTAATTTTAATAATATATTTTATTTAGCCCAATACATCAAATCTGTTGTTTCAGAATGCAACAATTATTTAAAAATTATTAATGAGATGGTTCACATTTTTTGGTCCTGAGTCTTCAAACGCACGTGCTAAACGTTCATCAGAATATACTTGATCTGTGTTTAGAGTTCATAAAATTCGCAGTTGAAAAAGTAGACTCACATATCCACGTTCTTCGAAATGTGTTTAAATTTTTTCCAGTAAGTGAACTTAACAGCAGCTTTTAAACTTAAACTAATTAAAATGAAATAGAAATTTAAAATTCCATTCCTCAGTTGCACTCGTCGCATTTCAAATGTTCAGTAGCCGAATATGTGGCGAATGGCTACCATTTTGAGACTCGCAGCCCTCGGGTACAAAGATTCCTGAGTGTCATTTTGCTCATTCCTCTTCTACAGCTTAATTTAAAAAAAAGAAAAACGCGAGGGAGCGAGCTGTCAAAGAACTCCGATTAGCCAGCCTTGCCCCCAAGTTCTTCATGAAACTGGGGCCTGCTGCCTGCTGGCTTCCTGGGGCTGCCCTGAAAGGCAATGGGATTCTGCTGATGAAGCCCTTGAAAATCCAGGGGTGAAATGACCCGTGTAATTCCCAGGCTTGTTGGCCAGGCTGGATTGAGGATTGGGGTCTGTGTCGACACAGCAGCTGGCCCACACAACCACACTGATCTGTGCTTCCTTGTGCAGTCGAGGTCTACACCAGCGTCTGACAGCGCGTGTCGATCGTGTGTTTTATCGTCCGCAGCACTGGGATGACACGTTTTTCGATGCTCTCGGTTTTTATCGGGTTAGAACATATTTGAAGTTTCAGTGCTGAACTGCTTTGGAGTGATCAAATATGTGGAAAACATCTTTCTCAGCCAAACAGCATATTTTCCAAATCCAAAGTAGCCGAATATATCTTTTCCTCTTCCTTCAAGTTTCCCATTGAATGGTACCCCAGAGACCAATTTAAAGGGTGAAAAGTTGAGAGCAAAAATGTTCTGGAACAAAGGAAAATGAGGTGTGTCACCTCACCCAGCATCTAGCCGCTGTGTCTCATGGAAAGCCGTGAAAGCATTCGGCATTATTTATACTAGGAAACCGGGGTTAGGCATTGATTTCCCCAGAATTCTGTGAGTGTGAGGCATGGCCCCACGGCTGGCTCTGATGTGAGATTTGAGGCCTAAAGGGAAACTTAAAGTGACTCTAGACCCTTAAGGGTTTTGAAACAGGTGCAGCGTCTCTTTCCCTCCGGGAGCTGTGCTGTCCACAGTCGGATGAGTACTTCAGCGGTAGTTTGTCGAGCTCTTGCATGAAAATGGCAAATTTCTCCCCAAATGAGCTTATTATCTGCTGCTGTTGGGTGCAAGGCATCCTTGAGCTGTGGCGGGAATTACAGCTTCCATCTGTTCCTTAATGTGAAAAATGTGTGCAGGCCTCTGTGCTACCACGCTCCGTGAACTTGAGCCATTCAGCTCTGCTGACACATTTGAGTCACAGCCCTCGGAATCGCTTTTGTCAATTATTTCATTACATATCCAAATAAGCATCCTGAGGGTGGTCTGGATTTGTGATCTGTGATGGTGTGTTGCTGACACGTTTCTTGCCCTTGGAGCTATCTGTTTTTTTGGCTTTGTTTAGGAGTTGATGATATGTAAGTCGTCAGTATATTTAATCATTATTACTTCAGAAGTTAGCACAGTGCCGCCAATGTGAAAACTTCTTGGGCACAGTTACAGGCAAATCTATATCATGAATTCTTGGCTTCTTCCCAGCATCTCCGGTCTTTCACCTTGCTCCGTGATTTTGTTCCAACATCAAATAATGCTCTGTGCTTAGAGAGCAACTTTCATCAGAAGATTGCAGGGTCCTCTGCAAACTTTTGTTTCTGTAAGTACAAATAGATATCTTCAGAGAACCATGTATGTTTAAGTGTGTTTATTTGTGCTGGGTTTTTTCAACAGGCCGAGAAAAATTATGGCCTTCTATGTGTTCACTCTGGCATATAGACATGTAATGTGCAGGCTTAAGTTTGGCTTGACATACTTAATAAATATCCCTTGAGAAAGTGATCAGATACAGAGTCAGGTATGCTCTTGAGAATACGGCCAAGCATTCGTTTTGTTCGTCTACTAATTTTATACACGTGAACATTTTTAGGGTTACATCCTGTGCATTAGATGGAAAAAAATATTTTCATCAGTTAATACCTGTTTGTTTCCAGTTGTCAACTGGAAGAGAAAATGCTTTGAGTAAGCAGGATTAACTCGCCAACTGGAAAAAGCAGTCACTCGCGGTTTAATTCTTTGTGGTCAGTGGTTAATGGTTTGGTTTGCACAATGCCACCGCTCTATTTTCACTGCATTGACCCAGTCTGTATTTTTTCTCACTGTTAAGTGTCCTTGTGGCAGAGACAATGCTAGGTGTTCACCCAACCCCATTTTCCTTTCTTCCCAGACACACAGATAGACTACATTTCCCAGCATTCCTTGGAGTTAGATGGACCCCTGTGACTGAGTTATGACCAATGGGATGTGAGCAGAAGTAATCGAATCCTCTTTCAGCCCTGGCCTTAAAATCTTTCCTTTCCATCCTCCACACACTCTCTCTTCCTTTGCCCGTTACCTAGGAACAGAGAATCTGGTGGAGGACCCCAGGCCCCTGGGGGATGGTGGGACCACAGTACTGGCGTCTGGTTCCCTGAGTGACTGCATGGAGCAGAGCATCTCAGCTGAACTGTCTCGAGCGTGACGTAAGCAAGAAATTGAGTTTTGTTGTATAAAGCCAGTGAGGCTGGGGGGGTTGTGACCCAAACTAACGTTCTTACAACTCTTTATACGCGTTCCACAGCTTTCAAGGGCGCATGGGACAGGCAGAGCATGTTGCTGGTGTGGAACGGTAGGTTGTGGAAATGCGTAACCAATGAGCCATGTGGCTCTTTGATCACCGTGTCCAATTAAGCCACATGGTTACTGTGATTTTCCGGTTTGAGTCAACCTTTTATTTGGGGCCGATGCAACCATGGACAGTTTCATGTAGTGGAAACTGATCATTTCGGTAAGCAGCTTCCCCAGAGGAGGGTGGGGAGGGTGCAGAAATCCATATGAATTACCAAGGACTTCAGGTTTTAGCTTCCTTTTTTTTTTCCCTCTGAAAAGACTTTCCTAACTCCCGGCCATGTCTGGCTTGCTTGTCTCCCATGCTTCCCACTCTGTGGTCTTGTCACCGCCCATGTGCTTTCATCAGACTCTTACCTCACTGGCTGGTAATGTCTCGCTTGCCTCTCTGCCCCCTGTGGACCACATGAAATGGCAGAGGTTGTTTCAAGTTGCCTCACTGTTGCCCCCCGCCCCGTATTCTGTCCAGTGCCTGGCACATACGTGCTGTTGACTGAGTGGTGGAGGCAATGAATGACAATGTGATTCTCCTTATCAGGGACGAGCAGTAGTCTTAGGATTTTCATGAGCTGGTCCTCAGACCACTTAAGTGAGACAGGCTGGATAGACTTTTTCCTTTTTAAAAAGAGGACACTTAAGGAGGTAAACTGACTTCAGCTTAATCAGTCAAAACACAAATCGGTACTGTATTAGAAACAAGAGCAGGACCTATTTTCAGTTTCATTTTTCTCAGCCGCCATGAGTTTTTGAGAGCCGGAGCTCAGTTAATTGATGGGCCAAGTCCCTTAGTGAATACATTTGCGAACAAACATACAAGTAGCAGTTAGAGCCAAGTCACCTTGTTTAAGGCCCAGGACAGATCTTGATGTTACACTTTCATGCATTCCTTTGCCAAGCATTTATTGAGCTTCTTCCAGGGCGCAGAGCCTGCTTCCAGATGCTGGGACACAGTGGCGCACAAGACAAAGAATGGCCCAGTGCTCCAAGTGGGGGACGGACCCACAATAAACACACAAGAAAATGTCCGATGGAGATAATGTTCTGTGAAAAGAAATCCAAAGAGGTCAACGTTATTGAAAATGCCCAGGTTAGGAAGATTCCATCAGTGGTGAGAAAGGCCTCTGGGAGACAGGTATTCCCATGACATGTCAGCTGAAGCCTGCGTGACAGGAAGAAGCCGCCCATATAGGGAAGAGAACATTCTAGGCAAAGGGACACGCTAACGGTTTTATGTGGCCCTGAGGGTAGAGAGTAGCTTGTCAAGGACTAGGAAAACGACTGGAGTGGCAGGAACAGAGAGTGTGTTTGGTGTGGAAGGAGGGGGGTGGGAACGCAAAGGGAATGATGGCGAGAGAAGGAGGCAGAGGGCCGTTTGCGGAGAGCCTTGCTTGCTGTTTCCGGAATCTGGACTGTAGCCTGTGAGCAGCGGGAGGCATGAGAAAGACTGTAAGCGGAGGGGAGAAATGAGCTGCGTGTTGCGGGAAGAGCGTCACATCGGCCGCTCTGTGCAAAAACTGCCGCGCCCCAAGCCCCCAGTGGAGGCCTTCGTAGCGGGACGGTCCGAAGTTGTGAAAGGGAGAAGCCAGTTTCAGAGCTCCCTGGGAGATGGAATTCACGGCGCCCGCAAATAGATAGGATGTGGGGACTGAGGCGTTCCCAGGTGTCTGGCTGCTTGGGCAGTGGATGTAGACATGGGGGTGCTCTCCTCTGAGACGGGAAACCCTGGGGAGGAAAGGCTGTGCACGGGAGACTGAGGGGTCCTGGACGTGGCGAATCTGAGGTACCCATAGCCTTGCCGGCAGGGAATATTCAGGAGACAGCTGAACATGTGGCCGGGCCAAGAGCAGAGAAGCGCATTCTGAGGAAGCAATCGGACGTTAAGTTAACGAAGAGGAGGGACACAAGGGAAGGAAGTTCGAGGTCCGATTCTGAACCCCAGCCACTTGATTTCAGGTGACATCTGACTTTTTTTTTTTTGCCTTCCTCACCCATCTCCTTTTCAAGATGCTGAAGGGTCATTTCTGCCTCTCCAAGCTAGTCTGCCCCCATCTTTTCTTTTAGTTGAAGTATAGTTGACTTACAGTGTTTCAGGTGTACAGCAAAGTGATTCAGATATATATATATCTCTTATATAGAGATATAGAGAGAGATATATATTCTTTTCCAGATTCTTTTCCATTATAAGTTATTACAGGATGTTGAGTATAGTTCCCTGTGCTACACAGTAGGTCCTGCTGTTTGTCTGTCTTATATATAGTAGTGTGTATCTGTTAATCCCAAATTCCTGATTTATCCCTCCCCCCGCTTCCCCTTTGGTAACCATAAGTTTGTCTTCTATGTCTGTGAGTCTATTTCTGTTTTGTAAGTAAGTTCATTCGTATCATACTTTAGATTCCACACGCAAGTGATGTCATACGGTATTTGTCTTTCTCTGACTGACTTGGCTTGGTATGAGGTTCTGGTCTGCCCCCATCTTAGCTTCTTCTGGTCTCCACGCTGCTTCTAGCCGGTGACTTTTCTCCGCAGAGACCTCCCCCTTCCCCTCACGTGGTCTTGCTGCTTGGTTCATCCCTCTTCTGCAGCTCTAAGGAACGAGCCCCGAAGGATGGCTCACGGCCTGAACCCCACCGATGAGTCAGGCGCCGCCGGGGTCTGGCTGTGGCCTGGGTTGAGGCCTGAGCTCTGGCGCCCTCTAGCTGCGTGATCCAGGCTTCTTCAGCTCATCCCTAAGATGAGGGGATTGGATTGAAGAGTACTTTGAGCTGTAGCGTTTTCTGATTGTAAGTTGTCTCGGCCCTCAGGGTGAAGCGAGTCGCCTCTTCCAGAACTGGCAGTCGGAGCTGGTATAGTAGCCATCAGTACCTGAGAGAGAATAGCTTTTGTTCTTTTGCGTGAGGCCCCGGGGAGGCTGGGTGGGCTGCAGCTGTTCAGCTTCAATTAAAAACACACACAAGCCTCCCACTTTGTTTCGGTTTCCAACCTTGGCCGTCTGACTGAGCACATCTGAATTCCTCAGGCTCTGGTGAAGGCGTGAGGAGGCCCCCATCCATGGGCCTCATTCCACCCTTCCATCCGCTTCCCGAATTTCATTTACTGAGGCCAGGAGAGGTTTCAAAGTCTTGGGAATACGAGGAGAAAACATACCTTGGCTTTGAAGCCGCCGGCAAGCAGATTCCAGCACACAGTGATCCATCCCCAGTCGAGGGCTCCCTAAAGGCCCTCGAATGCGTATGCGCCCTGGCGTCTGGGCAAACGTTTCTCAGTAGCTGAAGAGAGAAAACGGGTCTGTCTGTGATGAAGACAGTCTCCCAGCTGGGTCTGCGGTCATCCCGAAGCAACGTTCCCTCCTCCAGCCCAGACCAGAGTCAGGACTTCCGAGTGGAATCTTGTTGTGGAACGTCGGGCAGCTGTCACGTCACTTCATGGTGTGACCGTGCACAGGATTGAGGCAGCACGTGTCCCCGCCCGGGCGTTGTCTCCAGGCTTTTGGGGCACAGGGGGTGACCAGGGCAGAAGCAGAGATGCCGCTGAGCGGCCGTGGTGGCCCAGCCACAAGGATCTGGGCAGACGTAGGATACGATGGGTGTCGTGGTCCTGCTAGCTGCGGGTTCAGGGAAGGTCTGAGAGGTCGAGCGGGCGGCAGACTTGAGCCCAGAGGCCAGGTGACTGGGAGCGCTCCACGTGAGTCCCGGTGCCGGGGCAGAGGGGAACCTCTCTTGTACGGCCCCCGCCAAGTGTTGTTGGCTCTCCAGGAAGGAAGAAGGGAGTCCCCATGAGGCGGAGACGGCCCCTCAGCGGTGTGCACGCTCTCCTCGTCCTCCTGGGCACGCACCAGGTGTTTGAGTGGGAAAGTGTTCACAGCAACTGCCGGAGGACTCCGAGGTGGGCGAGGAGATATGGGATGGGCCGTCAGCAGCACGTGCTACCAAGTCCTTCTAGAATAGCAGTTCTCCAAGTTTTGGATCTCAGGATGCCGCTACACTCTTTTTTTTTTTAATATTTGCTAATTATATATATATTTTTAAATTTTATTTTTATTTATTTATTTGGCCGTGCCGGGTCTTAGTTGCAACATGCGGGATCTTTAGTTGCGACGTGCAGGATCTAGTTCCCTGACCAGGGATCGAACCCGGGCCCCCTGCATTGGGAGTGCGGAGTCTTACCCACTGGACCGCCAGTGAAGTCCCGCCTCTACACTCTTTTTTTTTTTTTTTTTTTGCGGTACGCGGGCCTCTCACTGTTGTGGCCTCTCCCGTTGCGGAGCACAGGCTCCGGACGCGCAGGCTCAGCGGCCATGGCTCACGGGCCCAACCGCTCCGCGGAATGTGGGATCTTCCCGGACCGGGGCACGAACCCGTGTCCCCTGCATCGGCAGGCGGACTCTCAACCACTGCGCCACCAGGGAAGCCCCCGCCTCTACACTCTTAAAAATTATTGAGGGCCCCAAAGAGCTTTAGCTCTTATGAGTTAATATCAATCTTTATTTATTTATTAGGAATTAAAACTGAGAAGTAAAAAAGATTTCCTTGGTAGTTTATTCCAAAATTAACAATAATAAGTACGTGTTCTACATTATATATATACTACATGTTTATAAATAAAACATTTTGAAGAAAAGTAATTATATTTTCCAAGACAAATGTGAGAAGAGTGACATTCTTTTACCTTTTTTTTGCAAATATCTTGCATAGAAGTCTGGCTTAGTAGAAGGCTGCCGGATTCTCATATCTGCTTCTGCATTCCAGCTGGTATGGTATCACATGTCACCCAGGAGAGAATGAGAGCAGAAAAGGCAAGGAATGTCTTCGTATCATTATGATCATAGTTTTGACTTTACGGATTCCCTGAAAGGTTTTCAGAGACCCCCAGGGGTCCCCTGACCAAGACTGGAGGACCACTGTTGTAGAACACGCCAGCCAGCCCGGCTTTAGCATGGAAACCTCTAGTGAACCGGCGCCCCCGAGTTGGCCCACTCACTGAGGGGTTTTGCTAACTTACTCCAAACCACCGTGAGTTAATTCACTTTAGCTGATTAAAAACTCATATTTTCTTCTTGACTTATAATCCATACTTTTACATGCAGTGATTTGGAATGTTTTGATTTTATTCATTCAGAGTCAGCGATGACCATTAGAAATACAATTCAGGTCACTTACATATTTTAAAAATGTTAGTAGCCGCCTAAAAAAGTGCAGAAGAAACAAGTGAAACTAATTTTAATGATGTATCTTATTTGACCCAATAATTATAAAATATTCTGTATCATTTCAGCATACAAAATCAACAAAACACCATATGAAAATCAAATCATAAAATTGATACAAAACATTGATGACATATTTTTACACCCTTTTTTCGTATTAAGTCTCCAGAGTCCAGGGTGTATTTTCATGTATAGCACATCTCAATTTAGATGCTAAATTTGCATCCAAAATACTTGATCTGTATTTAGATTTCATGAAGTTCTACAAAAATTGAAAAAGAAGGTTCATATTCAAGTTCTTCCAATACAATTGGAGTGTGAGTATTCAAGTTAAAATTAAATGAAAGAAAAAATTCAGGGGATTCCCTGGTGGTGCACTGGTTAAGAATCCGCCTGCCAATGCAGGGGACATGGGTTCGAGCCCTGGTCCGGGAAGATCCCACATGCCGCAGAGCAACTAAGCCTGTGAGCCACAACTGCTGAGCCCGCATGCCACAACTACTGAAGCCTGGGCACCTAGACCCTGTGCTCCACAACAAGAGAAGCCACCACAGTGAGAAGCCCACGCACCGCAACAAAGAGTAGCCCCCGCTCACCGCAACCAGAGAAAAGCCCGCGTGCGGCAACAAAGACCCAACGCAGCCAAAATAAATAAATAAGTAAAATAAAAAAAAAATAAATTAAAAAAAATTCATTTCCTCATTCACAGTAGCCACATTCCAAGTGCTCGATAGCCAGATATAGCTAGTGGCTGTCATGTTGGGCAGAGCAGATCTCAGCTTTTCCTCTGTTTCCCTTATTCTTCCCATCCTGCGGTTCTTTCAGTGCTTAGAAGCCTGGTTAGGAAAGGTTAATCGTTCTCATTATTTTTCTAGAAAGCTAGCACCACAGTGGGTTTCTTCATAGGCTGGTTAGGATGTTTGACAGACAGCTGGGATTGGGAGGGGCACCCTGCAGCCACAGCCAGCAGTGGCAGATTCCCTTTCGGCTTGGCTTCCAGGACCTTCTCGTTTGACGTTTTCACATGTGTAGAATAATCTCACATTGTTACCGATGCAGCTGTGACATATGCTGCTGGGCACGGCCAGCCCTGGAATGGGTCTCTCTGATTGGCCATGGCAGAAGCTTAAATGGGATGCCACCATGAGGGCCTTAGGCTGGCGTGCTTGTTGGGACCAAGCCCTGGAGACTTCACTAAGTTCTCAGTGATGAACTCCACATCAGTGTCAGAAAGTTAGGGCAGGTTTGCTGGCCCTTGGTCTTCCTGTCTTCATGCATTGGGGTGCTTTCCAAAAGGTAAAAGAAAGCAATGGAATGAAATTCCAGGCCAGACGGACTCAGGGTAAAGATGCAGCCCCGAGGTTAGCATCTTATAACTCAGAGGCAGCAAAAGTAATTTAACAAGGCTCAGAGGAGAGAGCCAAAGAAAGTCAAGACTTTGTTCTGTTTGTGAATTATTGATACATCCTCTCCAAAGCATTTCAAATTCAGCAGAATGAAAAGCTACCCCCTTTGACACGTTGGGGGAATCTCTTACGTGTACTCCCCAAATGAAAAAGACTAGAATTCCAGGGCTAACCATTTGGTCCCATTACTGCAAGTTTTGTGGCTGGTCGGGGCTTGGATTCCTGTCATTGTGTGAGCAAATGAGAAAAATGACTTTTATCTCTTTCACATGTTCTTTGTTCCCCACGTTGACTACTTAAGCTTTTAGCCAGTTTTATCATTCCATCGTATCCATTCTCCTAGTGTTGGACTCACTCAGGAATCCTGAATCTGAGTGCATGATGTCATTTCTCATAAATCTGAAAGGAACTGGAAAGCTTCTGGAATTTACTTATCTGAGGTAGCCAGACTAGCTAAACTTAATTCACATCCATCAGGAGCTCAGTGAAAGCTAGCACCATTCTGGTTGAAGTGATTTCACACGAAATGACACTGGCTCCTTATGGAACTGGGTGGCCTAACTTTCCTGTCTCCAGGTCCACAAAATGCCTTTCAATTCATAAACTCAACTGTTAGGGTCAAGAATTACCTACGACAACAGTTGTGCCGCCATCTTGAACACATCTGGATTTGGGGAAGCCAAGTCTTTTCTTCAGCGCTTAACGCTAAGGAGCCAGAGTCATAAAAAGATGAAAAGAAAGAAAAAGTTAAAGCAGAATGTTAGAACTATTAGGGACCTCGGAGGTTATCTAATGCTCTCTCTCTGTCCCTGAATGATCTTTGCTCTTAAGACCATTTTAGTGTTCTTTCCCCTTCCTGGGTAGTTTTGCTTTTGTTCAGATCCCCCAAGAAATCTTAAGTGAAGCGTTAGCTAGTTCTAGAACTATAGAAAGCCCACTGGTTTCTCCTCCCCTTCCGTGCCCACATTCTCTTCCACCTGCTGACTTTTCAGGTTTATCCTTTCAGCATTAGGCCTGTAATTGCTATTAAAATGCAAATTCAGTAGGAAAGGCTAATGCTTAAACCATTGTGAGGTGTTTTCACTTTGGAGCTGGGAAGGATCAAAGTAAGGAATGGTTAGTTTTTCGGGTTTTTTGTTTTTTGTTTTTTTTTTTTTTGCGGTACGCGGGCCTCTCACTGCTGTGGCCTCTCCCGTTGCGGAGCACAGGCTCCGGACGCGCAGGCCCAGCGGCCATGGCTCACGGGCCCAGCCGCTCCGCGGCATGTGGGATCTTCCCGGACCGGGGCACGAACCCGTGTCCCCTGCATCGGCAGGCGGACTCTCAACCACTGCACCACCAGGGAAGCCCAGGAATGGTTAGTTTTGATTCAGTAAGGCGAGGGGGTCGGAGAGGAGGAGGGAGTGCCAGCGTGAAAGGTAAAGAGACCCAAAATGGAAACTTGGGGGCCCTACTTGTGACTCGACAGACTCTGGCCTCTTCTCCCCAAACATTTGCATTTGTATGAATTTATCCTAGACTCCTTGTGGAGATCCAGGTACTTGATAATTGTTCTTGTCAACTGGAGCCCCTGCCCAGTAGAAGGTTCTGGTACTGAGGGGCAGCTCAGGCCCAGGGTGAGGCCCAGCCTTGCCAGAGTGGTATGTTAGTGGCTTTCCCTTCCCAGTTTGTGGAAACAGCAGTGGGGAGCCATGCAAGGTGAAGGAGGTTGGGGTCCTCCTGTTTTCAACTTTATTATGAATGGGAAGCACTCATCCGGGCTCAAGGGAGAGCTTTCCATAGGAGTGCGTATGTAGCCACCCATGCATGCACACACCCGTGGACTTAACACACGCACGCGCACACACCCAGCTCCATCTGCACATAAATGTTCCTCCTGAAACACTCCGCAAAGCAAGTGACAGGTATTTCCTGTGGGTAGCTGGGATTTCAACCCTGGTCTTGCCTCATTATTAAGTTGGGTTTGGGATGTGAGTGATGGGAGATGGTGAGTGTGTGCTCATAGAATAGTTGTGAGAATTAACTGCAATAGCACATACAAAGCATGTAAAATAATGCTTGACACCTAGTACGTGCTCAGTAAATATCTGCTGAATGAATAGAATATCCATTTTATCATCATTACATTATTACCAGGAGGAAACTTGACACGGTGGCTTCGGATTTCGTGGGCAGAGCGAGGAGAGCTCTATTAGGAATCAGGACTTCCGTTCTTCTGGTAGGGCCAGATTGCCACGCAGATTCAGCTGCACGGAGTTCTCAGTTTATGAAGGAAAGGAAAAACAATGAAATGTCTCAAAACAAAACAAGTGATGAAATCTGGGATGAGACCGAGAGGGAGACTGACATCTTACAATTAAATAAAGGCATTGCCACAGAGCAGCTTCTGGAGAGACAGTCGAGCCAGGCCTCGGTTTTTCGTTTTCCTAGCTCCAGACTTGGGTTGGAAGTGCTGAGCTTCCACTTGGATTTGAATGAACCACAAAAGGAAAACATATTATTCCCTTTTTTTTTTTTTTTTTGCACTCCTCACTCTGCACTCCCTCCTCTGCTTCCTTTCCTGGAAACCTGCTCCAATATAAGAAACAAAATGGTGGCACGTCCTTGATGAGAGCAGAGACCGAGTCGCGGTGGGGCGCCTTAGGGGGATGGAGGGCTGCGTACACTGCACTTGTCTGAGCTCCTGATGAAAAGCAACTGAGAGAAGGGGAACTGAGGTGTGCTTTATCATTGATGCTCCCCATTTCTTGACCACGTGGTAAGGACTCCTTCCACAGACCCTGGCGTTAAGCCTGGTGGGGACCGGAACAGCTCTGGGGCCAGGCAGCTCCAACGGGGGCCTACTGGGCCTTTAACTTTCCACACATGTGCACGTATGTACAAGAACCCAGCAGATGGGCAGCGAGCAAGCTTGGGTAGCAATCCACTGACCAGGTAGCAGTAGCTCTGAATACATCACGGTGGCCTGGGCAGCAAATTTCGCTCCAGGGGATGGGGACTTAAACAAGGAGAAAAGGCGTTCACCCAACTTTTTCCTGAAGTACCAGAGGAAAGAAACAGGTCAGTGGTGAATACAAAATTAGCTTTTGGCCAGTCTCCAGAGTGATTTGACCTATTTAGGAGTCATTGAGAACAAGCCAGAGGAAGCTCCGCAGCCTGCATCTTGATTTGTCAGGGGAGAAGAGAGAGGGGACGGACCGCCAGGGGTCTGGAGTCCCTGAGTGGCTTGTTCGGGAACATGAGTGAATATGGCTGGAACTCATGAGAAGGACTCTGGGATATTGACTTTGGGCCAGCTCCTGGCACAACTTAGCAAGCAAATGATAACCCCAGCAGATGCATTGGTAATTGGTGTGCCCACTCAGGCGCCCTGATCCTTGAAAGGACCGTATTGGATTCTGAAAACCTTCCTACAGGTTACACTTTTCTCCAAGACCCTTGTGTAAAAGGTAAACTCAGGCCAAGTCAGCAAGGGGAGTGTAGACGTGAAGGTTTCCACGAAGAGCAAAGCCACAAAAGTACTGAGGCCAGCTCCACTCCAGTCTAGCAGGTTGGAGTTGGAAGTGGTTGCTGTTGGTGCCCTGCCTGTATCTCCTTTATCAGCTGGCGCACTCCTCCTCCAGCTGCTGGGAGTGTTGGCCATTGAAGGCTACAGCCGCCTTCCCCAGAGAATTGCTGTCTGCCAAATGATGTAACCTGTATTACAGAGCTCCCTGCGGGATCGGGCTGAACCACATCTCCAGCTGAGGCCACATCCTTGTCGAGTCCCGTGCCCACCCCCCAGCTGCATCCTGCTTCCCTGTGCCCCCTCCACTGAGAGTACCCCCTCCATACTTCATGTGATTAGAATCCCCATCATAGACTTCACTTCAAAGTAACCCAACCTAAGAGAGAGTTGAGGGGAGGGGGGCATTTCAGAACACTTCCAAACCTGACTACACATCAGAATCCCCAGGGTAGCTGTAAAAATACAGATTCCTAGGGCTTCCCTGGTGGCGCAGTGGTTGAGAGTCCGCCTGCCGATGCAGGGGACACGGGTTCGTGCCCCGGTCCGGGAAGATCCCACATGCCGAGGAGCGGCTGGGCCCGTGAGCCATGGCCGCTGAGCCTGCGCATCCGGAGCCTGTGCTCCGCAACGGGAGAGGCCACAGCAGTGAGAGGCCCGCGTACCGCAAAAAAAAAAAAAAAAATAGTAATAATAAATACAGATTCCTAGGCCCTACACCCAGAGATTCTGATTCAGTGGGTCTAGGGTGGCGCCTGAGATACTGTAGTTTTCCTACGTGGATCCTTGGTAATTTGAATGCAGCCAGTCCTTTGACCAATGGGAACCACGCCTGCTAACTCATGGCATTTATTTCCTTCCTTAGATCTTTTAGGAAACGTTTATTGATTGAGTTCGGGAACAAACCACACAATCTGTGAAAGGCACTAAGAAGGGGAGATTTAAGTAAAAGGATCCAGAGTTCTTGGCAAGTCTCTTGAAGTCCAGTGCACTATGCTTGACTCTCAGAACTTTTTAAGCAAATAGTATCTTTACATTTTTTTCGTGTGCGTCCCGAAACGTGAAGGTCTGTCTGGTTGGGAAAAGGGAGTCTCTTTTGAGGCACTGAGTTGCCATGGCGCTTTCCAAAAAGGGGCATTTGACCGAACTTAGAATTTAATTAAGGCTTTCCAGTCACCACGCTCAGAAGTATTAACGTCCTAACCCCTCCCCTCCCTGTTTCATTAAGAGGCCTAGATTTTCTTTTATTGGTTGTATGGATGATTTGGTGATGAAATTCAGAGACAAATACTTTGTTCTATTATCAGGGACCCCGAGATAGAAAGACTCATGAACAAGTTCTCATGAAAGACACAATACTGAGGACTTTTTTAAAAAACTCATTAATTAAATAACTGAATGAAGATGGTTCAGCCTGATGCAGAATAAGGGAACATTCTGGATTTTGCAACAATAATGATAATAGTGATAAGAATAGCAGCAAAACTTGCTATCGCTAAGATTTGTTTGAGTGTTTACTATGTATAAGGCCCAGCACCAATTACTTGGTCTGTATTATCTTTTTAATCCTCCCAGCAACTCTTTGAGGTAAATATATCCATTGGGGATTAACAAAGGCTTCAAAAAGGTGGAACTTTACTCCTCTCTTATGTAAAAGAAGTCCAGGACTGGTGTGGAGACCAAGGCTCCTACCAGCTCTTGGTTCCACATCTTTGTGGCTCTCATCTTCCCAGTCCAAGATGGCTGCTGGAGCTCCAGCCATCACATCATTGGCCCAAACAGGAGAATGAAAGGAGCATGGCTCTTGTGTTCTAAAGAGACTTTTTAGAAATCCCACAGCACAATTGCTTTGATCTCATTGGCCACATAGCAGCCCCTAGTTACAAGGGAGGCCTGGACATGGAGCCTTTTGGTTGTCTGGCAATGGACCCAGTTTAAAAAATTGAGGTCAGCGGCCGCATAGCACAGGGAGATCAGCTCGGTGCTTTGTGACCACCTAGAGGGGTGGGATAGGGAGGGTAGGAGGGAGACGCAAGAGAGACGAGATATGCACATATATGTATATGTGTCGCTGATTCACTTTGTTATAAAGCAGAAACTAACACACCAGTGTAAAGCAATTATACTCCAATAAAGATGTTAAAAAAAATTGAGGTCTTATGAATTTGAAAGGGAAGGCAAATATGGAAGATTTAGTAGGAAATGAACAGTTTCTGCCATAGTAGGTAATATTCTTATCACCGTTTTGCAGATACGGAAAATGAGGCACTGAGAGACTGTGTGACTTAGCCATGTTCACATAACTCATAGGCAGCAGAGCCACGGCAGAACCCCGATCTCTCTGACCCAAGGGTTCCTCTCTTTTTTTTTTTTTGGCTGCGTTGGGTCTTCATTGCTGTACGGGGGCTTTCTCTAGTTGCTGCGAGCAGGGGCTACTCTTTGTAGCGGTGCATAGGCTTCTCACTGTTTCAGAGCACAGGCTCCAGGTGCGCCGGCTTCAGTAGTTGTGGCACGCGGACTCAGTAGTTGTGCCGCACGGGCTTAGTTGCTCCGCGGCGTATGGGATCTTTCCGGACCAGCGATCGAACCCATGCCCCCTGCACTGGCAGGCGGATTCTTAACCACGGCGCCACAGGGAAGTCCAAGGGTCCCTCTCTTAACTGCTATTCCCTCCTGCTCTTTTGCTACTCCCTCCTGCTATTTTTGCTATTTTGTAAAACAGTTGTGTTTCCTTAGAGGTTCATTTATTCGTTTCCTGTTTTCTTCCCAGTGTGCCTTTTACCCTCTTCTTTGCAAACATCCCAGCCGTGTTTCCCAGCTCATCTCCAAGGCCCCAGAAAGCCCCTCCTTGCACCCCAAGCTGCTTTCTTCAGTAAATATTTATTGAACACCTACTATGTGCTAGGCACTGTTCTAGGCGCTTGGGCTTCATCAGTGAAAAAAACAAAGACTCCTGCTAGCTTAATAGGTGTGTGGTCTTGATCAAGTTCTTTAAGCTTTCTGAGCCTCGGTTTCCTCATCTGTAAAATGGGAATAATAAAACTCACTGCACAGGGTTACTGTAAAGGTTAAATAAGATACTATACGGAAAGCTCAGTCAGTGGCACATCATTATATTTTGAAAAATGGTACCTATTGCCATTATTATGGTGGTTATCCTGAACATGTCTGTCTTGCCCAGTAGGCTGTAAACTTCTCATGGGCAGGAGTAGTAGCCAAGGCCTCTGGTATCACCCAAATATCTTACTGACCAAAGAGGGAGGGCTTAGTAAATGTTTGTTGAGTGGTTACAAAGGGTCCTGGTGTGGAGAGAACTTCCTCTTTTCTTATGCTGCTAGATTTAGGAAATGGAGAAACAGACTAGGCCCCATAGGAACTTTTTTTTTTTTTTTGCCTGATTTAAGCTGTGAGTTGTGGTGGGTGGTGTGCTAAAGAGAAACAGGACTGAAAAAACCGAACACTCATCTCGTCCTCATACTCTCCTGGAAGGCTGCAGAAAGAGCATATATTCTTTTCCTTTTAGGGTGGTTTTTTTTTTCCACCTTCTCTGATAGATTAGATTGAGTGTCCCAGCAAGTCCTGCTGACCTCTTCTTGTGTCTTTTCTGTCTCCTAATTCTCTCCTCCATACTTCTCCATTGCTCACCTTGGTCTCTGCCTCCTGTGGGAATAGTGCTGTTGGCCTACTGTCCACAGAAGAAACTTCTGGAAGTCCAGAGGCACTGTGCATCCGGGGTCCCAGAGCTGTTGCACTCTAGTCCCACAGGCAGACGCCCACAAAGAGCTGAGCAGCAATGCCATCAGGACCACGTGCCAGGTTTGCTGACCACTGAACTTCCTCCATTTTGTTTTCTCAGCCCAGCCTTCCCCTCGGCCCTTCTGCAAAGGTGAAAGGCAAGTTCACAGGATACGGGCCCTTCTTTCTTCCCTGACATCTGGTTTGATTCTGGGCCGCTAAATAGTGGCTTTGCCATGAACAACAAAAGCTAATTCACTGTGGTTTTTAAACACCAAGTGCAAATATTTTTCCTTTTCAGCTTGGGGTCACTGGAAGGGAAAAAACAGGGCTGAGAAGGAGACTAACCTTTTAAAAACTCTTATGAGTTCCCATAGAAAATAAAACAACGGCCTCATTTCCTTCCATCCATGAGTCTTTTTGTGAGTGATTGTTGTTTGAGGCAAGACTGGGAATCCAAAGGTTTTTAAATACTTTGTTAGCTTGGTTTTCGACTCAGAAGCCCACCGTGAGTGCTTTTAAGGGCCTGCACGAATCCCAGGATAGCCTAGGGCCACCCCCTTTGCTTTCTCTCTGTTCCCCCTTCCTCCCTGGCTGGCTTTCCCTCTACCTTCTCTCCAGCCCTCAGGATTGGAGGAGGCGAGGGCCAGGCCAGCCACTGATGCTGCTCACAGGTGCTTGGAAGGCTGAGGAATCGGTCTGGCTCCGGGTTCCAGGCAGACTTTCTGTTGATCTGGGCTGTCCTAACGCATCCCGAGCCTCGCGCCCAGCAGTTGCTCTGCAGACACGAAGTCGCGCCCATTCTGTTAGTTGTTTCAGCGTTCTCTCTGGACTGCAAAACAAACGCTCTTCTCGGACTTTCCCTTCGTTTCTCTCCTTTCCTTGTCTCCTCCCTCCAGCTTTTGTGCATGGATTCAGTTGCTGGGTTCAGCTGGGAGGTGAAGCATGTGCTGGGATGACATAGAGGCTGTGAGAGCAAAGCGGTCGAAGTCTCTGACTTCTCCCTTTCTTGCCAAGGGGACGATCTGAACAGGCTCCAGGATGGCTGATGTCTGTGAAAGGGCTCGCAGATACTTGCCACGTACTATTACTGTTGTTATTGCCTTCGCAAGAGTCTGACATGTTGATACAGGTGGTGTGTGCGCTGGGGCTGGGAGGGGATCCGATATTGATTTGCAACCTGCAAAGAGCAAACTTCAGTTGTATCCTTCCCCTCATCCTTTCAGCGTGTGCACAAATATTTGCAGACCTGTTGAATGGCTCAGCCTCGCCGGGTGAGGAGGGTGGGGGGAGGGGAGCGACGTGGGGCAGCCGTGGGGTGATGGGATGGGGTGTGTCCCTTCTCGCGGCTGGACACTTGGCACCGGGGCTGGGCTGCCGTGGCTCCCTGCGTGTTAGTGTTTGGCCAGCCTCCTGTCTCTGGCGGTGTGCTAACGGTTGCCATAGCCACGTGGCACGTGGCAGAGCTTCTCCAACTGGCAGGGCCTGAGAGTCTGCATTTCTAGCAAGCTCCCAAGTGAGGCCAGTGTGCTGCTGACTCCCTGGCCTGTATTGCACTTGGAGCAGGGAGGCTGTAAAAAAGTACCAGTGCTTTGGGAACTCCTCCAGGGCTGAGGAAGGAGAGTGCAGCTAAGCCCCTCCTCTGGAGACAGGGTGTGTCGAGGCTGCCCTGGAGTCCTGATTTGCCATTCAAGTGAACCCCGGAGGGATTAGCAGCTGGCCCAGCACTTGGGTGAGACCATCTCCCCCTCCAGGGGGGGAGTCCCGGAGGCAGCGCAGATGTTGTGTGAAAATCTGCCACCCTCCTTGCCGAAGGTTGCCCTCTCTCGCCCTCCCACCCCCCCTGCTCTGCCTGCCGACTTAAGCAGATCAGCTTTCAGCTCCCTGGGACTCCAAGAGGGCTTTGGATGAAAGAAAAGGCCCGTCCTTGAGAAGCAGAGCGGGAATCCAAGCATGCCTCTCGCCTGCTGCATGCCCAAGAATGCAGGTATTTGGGGTTTGCAACATTTCCTGGCAAGACAAAGGGGAAGGGGAGCCGGCGTGGGGGGCGGGGGGAGGAGGCCGGCCTGATGGGAGAGGGGCTCGCGCTGCGGCAGCGTCCTAATCTGGGGGGAATGAGGAGAAAGCGAGCCCTTTCCCAGGAACAGACGTGAGCAAGGGAGGCCATGCCTGACCCTCAGGGATGACCTTCACGTTTGTGCTCAGCGGCTCCTAAGCTCTGGGGACTCCGGGTTGTTCTTTCTGGCTGGCCAACTTGGCAACTCTCTGTTCCTTCTGAGCTGCTGGACCACTTAAGACAGAGAGGACAAGCCTTTCTTCCTCCTCATCTTCTGCTCTGACGGTGGCCTGTCTTCCAAGAGGGCCCAGAGGGTATCCCAAGGTGCGGTCGGGGCAGCATTCTCAGGCTGTGGCCTGGGCGGCTGGGGGAGGCTAGGCTCGGCCCCGCGTCCTGCACCGGCTGGCGCTGGGCCTAGCCTGCTGGCCCCTCGCTTCTCCTCCATCACCCCGCCCCCGCTGTCTTGCTGGGACTCCTCAGTATCCTGCCCTCATCCTGAGATCACACACAGAGACTTCTTTCTCTCCCTGGGGCCCCCAAACAGCCCTGAAGTGGGAGTCCCCAGACCCAAGTTCCCCAATGTCTAGTTTCTATTCCACCTCCAGTGGCCTTAACCTATTCGGGGCCATCTTGACTTCTTTGGTCCTAAACCCGTCTTCCTGATAGTTCTTCACTGTATAAGGTCAGCCACACAATTGAACCTGTTTGGAAAGTGTTGAACTCTTTGCAGCATTCGTCCTGCACTGTGGTTAGTCCTTCCATTTTAACTCAGGCTCCGGTGTGGCAGGGACAGTGCCTTTCTTAGATTTCTTCTAGAGACGCCACCACCATCCCCGTCACGGTGAGCGTTCAGCAGGGCGGGGGCGGCGTGATGACTGAGGCTGGCTCTCTCCTCGGCCCGGCTAAGCCACCTGAGTGCACATCGGCCTCCACTGTCTCTGCGGAGACTGAGGCAGTGCGTGGCCACGCTCTAAGGACCACCCGTTGGCCTAACCACTACTGCAGCCCTGCTCAGTGACAGTGTTGTTCTGAGTTGCTTTTCCAGGTGTGGTGAGGGGAGGAAACAGGCCTGTGGACCGGGCGGCTTCTGGTGGGCACCACTGAACGTGTGTCAGCTGCTTCAGGGCATCGCGGTTTCCGAATTGCGGGGGTGGAGAAATTGTTCAATCCGCATCTCAAATATCATATATGCTTACGATAAATAACCATTATTTGATGTGCAGGCCACACCTCAGGCCAATTCAGTCAGAATCTCTGGGGATGGACCCAGGCATCAATCAGTGCGTTTCTTTAAAAGCTCCCCAGATGGAGTCCGGTGTGCAGCCAGGGTTGAGAACCACTGCCTTAGGTAAGAAGTAAGAAGTTCGCTCCCACTCTAACCCCCACTTTCCCTCAGGGAACCGAGTGAGACAATTCAGGACCTAAATTCACACATTCTCATGAGGATCGGTGGATTCAGGAGAGAGAGAACAGCCAGGGAGTGTTCATCAGGCTGGAAGGAGTAAGTAACGGGAGGGGGTGTCAAAGGAATAAGGCCCCTCCGGGTGCCCGCCAGAAGTTTCCAGTCTGTGCTCAAGGAGAAAGATGGAGAAAAGACCTTTAGGACAGCTTGACCCAGTTTTCCTTGGAGACCTGAAGATGCAAGGCCTGGGGGTTGCTGGCAGGCCACGGAGGGATGGAGGAGGTTGCAGGGCCACATGGCAGAGGGCTCAAGCTTCACAGAGCGGCTGGCTCTTTGTGAACTCGGCCATCTTCTGGCATTAGTTTCAGCAAGGTCATGGCACCCCCGCCAGCTGTGGACAGCTCACGAGTGGGGAGACCAGGCCCTTAATCAAAGATGCCTCCAAGTAGGACGCGGCGGCTCTTGCATTCAGCGCGATAAAAGCTGAGGGGAAAATGACTGCTTTTTGCTCCAACACAAATTTTATTACACCAGGTTTCATTAGAAAATGTAATAGTTCTGGGTGTGTGTTTCGTACATAAACAGTAGAGTGACTGTGATCTTCACCATCTTTCAACCCGGAATCTCAAAGGGAGTTTTATTTACTAGATTTAAAGCCGTGGAACAATTGTTTCCTACGATTGCCTTATAAGCACAGGAATAATTCAGGGAAAAATAAAACTCTCTGCTTTCTTTCCTTCTCGGCCCCTGCTGAATCTCCCCAACCCAGAGGCAGGCACAGCCATGCGCTGACCATGGTAGGTCCTGTAGCTGATAAGCTATATCTGGGTAGACTTCAATGGGATAGTGAGGTCTTCAGGAGGACAGGAGAGTGGGACTCAAGCTTCAGGCTCCTGTTGGGTGTCACGGTGGCTTGGGCAGGTGTGAGAACCCCTTAAGCTGATCAGGCGAGCTCTTAGGGCCCAGACCCCTACACCAACCCCTAGTCAGGGGCCAGAGGGCCCAACAGCTATTGCCATTATTTATGCCCCGATCTCTGGGCATTCATATTTACCAGAAGCGAAGCTTTCACATTAATATGAATGTCAGCTCAGGTCCGTTGGTTCGTTCCTGGGAACTCCACATTCAGAGGGAGTGAGGTGGAGACTGCCACCATCTTATGACAAAGTCTGTTTTGTCCATTTTATTGGGGTTTTCCATTTTTAATTCATTTATCTGGTTTTATATCCACTTCCTTGAGATTTTAAACCTTTTTTTTTCTATTTCTCAAGTTGAATCCTTAATTTAAGAAATAAATATGAGAATTGATAGCTATAAATTTACCTCAGAGAACAGCTTTGGTAATTTCCAGTGGTCTTACTGTGTGGGCTCGTTGTTAAGGGTTTCATCCTCTAGATAGTTAGGTTTGATGAGAGGCAGCATGGTGTGGGGATGCTTTAGTATCTGCCAGATCTGGATTTGAATCCTTACTCTGCCGTTTTTCAGTTGTGTGACTTTGGTCAAATTACAGGATTGCAACTTCCTTATTTCTAAAATAGAGATGGTAAAAATCTGCCTTGTATATTCTTTAAATGAGGATGAAATGAACGAATGCAGGCAAGGGACTTCGCATAGCTCACCTAGTAACTGCTCCAACCATAGTAGCGATGGATAATAATCATATTTAAAATAGTATGCCTTTGGCACAGGCAAAAGCTTCATGGCTGGGAAGCTGCTCTCCATTTGCATGTCTTAGGCAGAGGGCCAGGACAGTGGGCATCTTTTCTGGATCAACCCACTTATCCTAATGTCCTCCAGAGGCACTAGCAGATGGGACATGAAAATACCAACAGTGTGCCTAGGGAAGGGCATGCAGCCAAGTGTTACACTGGATTGAGCACGCTGAGGCAAGCCAGGAAAAAACTCAGCATGACACAGAAATTCACCATTGAGAAATTCCTCCAAAATTTCTTAGTCTCCGTCTCTTGCGGAATGTTCCTCAGTAGAATATTTGAGCTGCTCTGTCCCAGACCTGGCTTCTTTCCCAGCTGCCCAACTAGGTCACTGCCCACTCTGTAAGGGCCTTGACTTCTTGGCACGGCCGGGGCCTTGAAGGAGGCGAGCATCGGGGGAGCTAAACTTTATGAAGCAGCATCTCTGTGCAGGGCACCAGGCTTGGCTGTGGGCCTCACACATGACTAAGACACTGTTCTGCCCTTGAGGACTTCCAAGTCAGGAGGATACTGACCCATGAGCACCAGAAAGGCTGGTCACGGTACCTCAGGGCCCAGCCAGAGGAGGAAGGGACCAGCTCTCCCTCGTCGGGTGTGGCATGGCCGGCCAAGTGTAGCCTATGGCGCAGAGGACCTTTGAACTGACTACGTTAGGGTAAATAGGTTAAGGTGTATCAAGTTTGGGGTGGATTTTTGTTTGTGGGGTTTTTTGCTTGCTTGTGTGTTTTGTTTTTGAGAACACGATAGGATGAGCTCTGATGATCTTCAAAACTAAGAAAAAGAAGTACCTGGTTTCTAAAACCAAGTGAAACATCTTTTATAGAGTCGGTATTTTGCAGAAAATCAAAGCCTATTTGCTTGGGATTGATTCTTGCCTTCTCTAAGGCGGCGGGGGGTGGGGGTGGGGGTGGGAAGGTAGAGGAGATGGTAAGATCAGGGAGGGCTAAGGCTGCAGAAAGCCAGAAGCAAGTGTAATCCGCTGTCCACACTCTATGCTGCACAACCCGTCTGTATGTAAACTTATGTGGAAGTTACTTGTCTGTGATTAAGGCAGAATCTCTGGGTCTTCTCTGAAGCTGACCTGTGCTTCTGAATACTCTGTCGGGTAGCCTGGCTCTCTCCCTCCTGGGTGCCTCTTTTTGGGTCAGCAGGGATACTGAGAAAGTCTACTCTCCTGAGGGATGCTGGCCTTGCATGTGGCTGTAAGTCACTGACCTTGAGTGTGTTGACAACCACTGGCTCCCAAAATGGCAGAAAGGAGATGTGGAAGGGAATTCATCTCAGCCGTATCCTCTCACATCTGAAACACAGGACTGGTTTTTCAGCGTGCAGAGGCCAAATGTCAAACACCAATAAGGGGAAAGATGCAAATGTTTCCTCAGCTTTGACGAACTGAGGCCTCCCAGGAATGTTATCTTCGCTCACCTCTGGCCCCCCCCCTCTACAACAGAGAGAGGAAGAGGTTTTGATTTATTCATAAAGATAGAGTACATCACTCTTCTCTCACCACCTCGTCTTTGTGTTATGCTTGCCATGGATGGCATTTGGCCTTTAACAGCTAGGATCCCTCTCGCATCTAAGTTTTTATCCCTGGAAACCTTCACCAGCAAGATAGAGCCGGATGATTAATTTTGAAAGAAGGACGTGCTCGGGAACAGGCCGGGGGGCACACATCAACGGCCACAGGGCCCTTGGCTTAAATGGTTAATAAATTACTCATCCCAACTAACGCAGGCCTCTAGCTCCCGCTCTGAAAGCCAGAGGTGATGATGGGGGCCACGGGTTTCTGGTACTTTCCACAGCTACCTTGGAAAGCAAGCAAAATGGCCATCTGGGAGAATTAAGATTAATTGTGTATTGAATGCTTTTCCTTGAAAAGCAGTTGACTTGTAGCTTTTCTTGATTAGCCTTTTTATTTTTCCCTTCTGCCTCTCTCCTCGTGGCATTTACTTGCTTCTGCTGCTGCCGCTGCTGCCGCTGCCGCTTTTCTTTTTACGCTAAAGACATCATGGGCAAGAAGAGGAGATTTTATTTTGGAGAACAATGATCACATTAACAAGGTGACAGCAGATAAGCTAAAAGTCACTCCATTTTCTGCTGGGGAAAAAATGTGCTTTGCGGCCAAATCACATCCGCTTCTCTTTGTCTCCTTTTAGAGGAGGGTGGCCAGCCCAGCCACTGATGGACTCGAAAGAAATCACTGGCAGATAAGATGTACCCTTGATTCATATAAGAAGAGAAGCTTTTGAGTTCAAGGATAAAAAATGACTTCCTATCCTGTTCCACAGCATTCTTGTGGCTGGAACTCTCTGTACCACGGTGACATTTCTCTCCCCTTGGTCCAGGGTATCAAGCCGAAAATAACTATGAAATTTGAAACTTGGTCAAAGGCGAAAATCCAACTCATTGCAGTTTCATAGATATCTAGGCCTGGATCGGACTCTGTAGGTACAGAATCTCCCTACATCCTGCCCTATATTGGGGGCAAAACTGAGGACTCACCCTACCTTTAAGGTATTGTAGCTACGTCCAAAGACACAACCAGCACTCAGTGAAAGAGCATTCAAACCAAACTGGTGTATGACTACGAGTCCAAGCATGTCTATTAACAAACAAACAAACAAACAAACCAGGCTTCAGAATGATTGAAGAGAAAGTGAACGAGGGACGGAGGAGGTGAAGAGGGAAAGGGAAGGAGGCTCCCTGAAGGAGGTGAGCTTTACTTTGATGGATTGGTAGGAATTTGTTGGCCAGTAGAAGCATTCCAGGGTCTTAGCTCTGTAAGCTGAGGTTCCTTTGGCAAAATCTCACAGGCTTGTTGTGAAGACTGAACGATGTAATGAAAATAAAGCACAGGGCACAGTGCCTGGCACGTGATAAGGGCTGGATAACTGTGTGCTGTCGTCGTCCTCATCATCATCGGGAGATGGTGTCGTGAGTAAACCTTGCAGGGTCCTTCCTAGGGAAGGGAGGCTATTAGAGGTCCTTTTCCCTCTAATTTTACCCCTTTTTCTGAGACTTGACTCTCATCTTTATATCTTGGCAGACTTTGGTCAATATTAGTTCACCTCTGGCAAAAGGAAAGCAGATTCAACCAAGTATCAACAGATGTTTTTAACGCTACTCCAGTTCTCAATATAACACCTTATACGCTGGTTTATAATTTCAGTAGTGGGTGGATATTTGCGTGGAGGTATAAATATAAAACCAATGGCTTATGCTAGCATTTCTCTTGGGTCTTTGTTTTCAACAACTCATTTCAGCAACTTCAAAAAATATTCACTCGATATGTTTTTTCTTCTAATCTGTTTATCCTCCTGTGGTTTCACTTGGGTCACAGAGGAAAGGTATTTCTGGAAAGAAGCAATGGAACTTATTTCTTCTAAAGTTTAGCAGTTACAATAGAAGGCTACGTACTTTGCATCATAAATGATTAATGTAATGTTTTTGAGAGGGGTCTGTCCATTGTCATTGGGGGCTGAGGAGATTTGGGGCCCAGAGGTTGGGGAAATCCAGGACGTTAATATTAAAAGTCCTTTAACGACCCCTTATTGTGTGCTCAGCAGGGCTATGCAAGTTGCTCTGTCACACTGGCTCCTCATTGCAACCCTGTGAGGCAGGCACAACGATGCTCGTTCCCTAGATGAGGAAAATGAGGCTTAGGGTTTTTACATAACTTGCCCACGATTACAGCTCAGACGATACAGAGCCAGGACTTGGACGCAAGTCTGTCTGGTTCCAAAGCCCAGGCTTTTTACCACCAGGTTATACTCTGCCTGTAAGGATTTGAAAATAATGACTCCGAACCAAATGTGGGAGTGATATTTTGAGGTTATCATACAGGTTAAGAGTTAAAAGATGTGCTATGGCTTACGCTACAGTCTCTGCTTAGGTCATCCAAAGTGAAGGAAACTTAGTTTTTATTTGAAGGAGCAAAAGCCGATCAGCAGAGATGGCCCCGATCGAAATATGAGACTGTGAGCTGAGGTGTCAGACAAGGGACAGAACCGGTAGTGTCCCGTGTCTTCAGAAAACAAGAGTGGAGTAGGTAAGGCCTTTGACTTTCTCTTTCAGTTCCTAAGCTAGTTAACTTGGCGGCCTGTAACTGATACATTTATTACCCAGCATTGTTTATCAGTGACATATTGTCCAAATATTCATTTCCTAGGAGAGGGCTGTAAACGTCTTCTGGAATCATAAAAGGTGATGGATTAACAAGTGCTAGAGGTGGTGGCAGGTCAAGGAGTTACAATGCAGGATTTCCCACACCGCTGCTTGCAAGTGTTGGCAGTTCAGGTGTTGTTTCTCAGTGGTGAGAAAGGGGATAGCCTGTCCTCTGATGTCCTAACTTCAGCGTCCCGGTGAAGGTGTTTGCAGGGATTATACTTTATCTCATTCAAAGTTTTTGAGCAAAGTAACAAGCAGCAGGTATGATTACAGCTCTTCCTGGAGTTGCAAAACTCTGATTTTAAATGTCTCCCTTCTACACTTGGCCATCTTCATACCATCATCTGCTTTCCCAGAGTTCCCAAGGCCACTTGCTCTGGATAGCTACCCAGCTGCTCTGGGCTGACAGCACTACCTGTTGGTTAGAACAGAGAACTCCTGGACTCATCATCCTTTCTAGTACTTTGAGATGAAAATGCACGTGTCTCTGAAGTTCCCTACACCAGCCGGGAGTTTTAGCCGTGCAAAATTGTCTGCATTTTCTCATCACATCACGCTGTCTCACACACCCCCAGGCCGGTATACACTGTCCCCTCCCTAGAATGTTTTCGTGACCAGTTTCATCCTAGTCCGTTTGGAAGCCTTGGCGTAAGCATCACCTTCCTTGGGAAGCCCTTCCTGGAATTGCCCAGGGGGATTTTGACATCTCCCCTTCCATAGCCCATATGCTATACATGCCTATATTTTAGTGGTGCTTCCAAGGGCAGGCAGAGGATGAACTAGTACCCTTAAGGTGGAGCTGGAGACGGGGAGACTCAGGTATGGCCCAAAGCAGCCTTCCAGAGATCTTTAAGGTTTCTTTGTAATTGTATGCATCTATAGAATCTGCACTATTCTCTTCATTGTTTAATATAAAACAGTCTCCCCCCAGACAATTACTGAGTAGAACTAGTGGTCCAGGAGGATTCCCCACGTTTATCCTGTGGCTTCCTGAACCCTCAGACACAACACACTGTATCTCGGGAGTATGTGTAAGTCTCTCTGAAAAGCGTGTATAGCAGTGTCTTTCTAGTCGGCTGTTCTATGAGCTTCTTCAGAGCAGCGTCTAGGTCTTTCATCTCTGCTATAGTATTTATAAGATTTTGGACTCAAAAAATTTTCCTTGAACGAGTGAATCTTTCTAGTGATCTTGGGCATAATAAAGAACCAGTGTTATTAATCCTCAAAGAGATAAGACACTCCAGTTGTAGACCCCAAGGTCTCCGTCAGCCCACTATTCTGTCTAGTTATTCTTGCATTTCGTTGGGCACTGGCATTTAAGATTAATTTTTAAAACCGTCTTCTGGAGTTATGTTAACATTTATTCACTACCACGATACCGGTATCGTTTTCAACTCCTGTTCACGGCAAATGCATTATTTCCCCAGCAATACTGCGGAAGAAAGAAGCCTTGATGGGCAGACTTGGAACTCTAAATGCTATTGGTCACTTCTTTTCCATGGGAAAATTTGTCTTGAATTAAAAAGAAGAACTTAGAGATGAACTCTGGAACACTCTGAGGCTGGAGACTGACTGTATTCAAGCCTCTGTTTATGGGGCTTTACTGCCCACAGCCTGAGGGAAGGGGAAGGAGGCCTAAAGCCCGAGTCACAAAGTGACATCCAGAATCACTGGAGTGGTCAGGGATGACCTCAGATTGGTCCTTCCTTCGGGTCTCTCGGGTTCTACCAGCATCGTCATTGGGCTACCTTGGGTGTGTAATGTACATCCCAGGAAGCCAGAAACATTCATTCTTACGCATCCTACTGACATTTGCATCTGTATAATCCTAAAACTCTTGTTTCTCTCAGGTTCAGACAAGTGAACACTTGAAGCATCTATTATCTCTCCTTTAAAAAAAAACCTCAATTAAAAAAATCTTAAGTTTCTTAATAAATATTTGAGTAAAGGAGCTCCTCTGTGCAAAGCAACTTTCAACACATGATCCATTTATCATGAAATTATTCTTCAGAAACTTCCCACTGGTACCCTTCCTTCTTTAGAAATCAGTTACTCTTCGTAGAAATGAAACACCCTGCAAGAACAGGCCAAACTATTGGCCAAACTGAGGCCAAACCTCAGTTGTCCTCTGTGTCACACTCCAGCTGGCTTCTCTAGTGTAGCTTCTGGTACATCATAGGGGGTGCACCCGGTCATTTCTCTTTCTGTTGTTCAACTTGACCCCATCCTTCAATGAAGAAACCTTCCCTCCCAGTTGGGCACGTAATAACTCTTTTTCTGTTTCCTCTGATCCGGATGTTTCAGTTCTGATTCCACCTGGAAGGCAACTCACGGAGGTCCCAGCCCAGAGCCTGAATCCATGTTCTCAGACTGGGCAAAGCTGTTGGGAAGCAGGGTCAGAGCCTGAAATGGGAAAAGCTGCAAACACTGGTATAGAGAGGGTTGTTTGTTTTTTGAATTCATAAAGTTTCTCAGTAAAACATCCCCTTTTCGGGAACATAATTAGTACGTGTTGAACCACAAATGTAGAAAAATCGTTGAGGGCACAGACCAACATATTTTCACAGAGCTACAAAGAAGGTTTCTTTCTTTCTCCTTTTCCTTTATACGCTCCCTATAAAACCTTGCCGGAGTCAACTAACAGGGACCCCCTTTCATCACATACACTTTTTCCCAAGAAGTAAAATAAACTAAATTAATTCATTCACTCAGCACTGTAAATACCAAATGAAAAAACCATAGGTATATAGATGTCAATACTGCCTCTGTAATTATGTTTTGTGTTTGTATAACTAGAGGACACCGAGAGAAAGAAAAGAGAAATTATTCAAAGTGCAAAGGTTCCCAGGTTTACTAAGAACATGAGAAAAGAAAAAAGCCCAAGCACCCACGTGTTCAGCCCAAGCTGAATAATCAACTCACGTGTTACTTTCCAGCATTTTCTTCAAAAGAAGTGGCTTTTGATGAAACTGCTAGGAACTCCACATGCTGAATGTTTTTCCTGTTGAATAAAGTTAGTAATTAATGTAGCAATTAAGAGTGCAGGAATTGAGTTCACTATGTTGAAATTGCAACGTACAGCCAAGGTTGAGGACTACTGTTTGAGGTATTGAGTTGTAACCGTTATTTCTTCCTTTCTTAGATTGTTGAGTGTGGCCCTAATTTAGTTTGTAATTAGTCTCTTCTTCATTTTGAGGGTCTCCATCTGTAAGTTTCCCAGGTGTGTGGGAAGGAGAAGGGTACGCATCTCTTTCCCCCTGCCCACCTGTGTCTTTGGATACCCTCTCTTCTTAAGAAGACGGCCATGACCGCTGTTGTTGACTATTACAAAACTGACACCACACCCTAATACACTGTAGTTCTTCTTGTTCCAGGGCGTTACTCCTCTTTTTCCCCGAGGGGGTTCTGGGGTTGAACACATCCTCTCTCCTTCACTTTCTTCTATCCACTGGTCGACTCTTGAGGGTGGCTCTGGGCCACTCCCCTTGGCGAGTCTTTTCCCCAGACCACGCGACCCAACATCAGCCTGGCCAGCCCAGGACTGAGGAGGGGAAGGTGGGTTTCTGGGACCGAAGGCTATTCATGGGAAGCGTCGCTGAATTGGCACTTTCACGGGATGAGAGTGCTGTGATAAATAAATGAGATGATGTGAAGACTTTGAGCTATGGCAATATTTGGACCCACCAAAAAGAAATTCGTTTTTTTAAAGGAGGTTTTAGTTTATTGATATCTGCACTTAAATGAACAATTCTCAACGCTTAGCATCTGTTTTGACAAGTGGTTAAAAATTTAATGAACTTCCTCAGTTGGTCTTTTCTGGGTAACAAAACACCCCAGTATTTAGTGGCTTAAAATTGAATGGCTGGTCCTTCTGGTTGAGCCCTGCAGGGCTTGCTTGTGTGTCTGTAGTCACTCAGTTGGCACTAGATGCCCTAGGGTGGCCTCATTCACATGTCTGGTGGTTAGCAGGCTATGGGTCAGAATGAGCGGGAAAGTGGGCCCCGTGGTGTCTCATGAGCCAAGAGAACAGCCTAGCCCAGCCTTCTTCACAGCGTGGCAGTAAGCCTGGGGAGGCACCAAGATCAGCAGAAGTAGAAGTTGGAACGCATCTTGAGGCCTAGGCTCCGAACAGGTTCAATGTCACTTCCGCTACATTTTGTTGGCCAAATTAAGTCACCAGGCCTGCTCAGATTCAGGGTGGAGAAATAGAGTCCACCAAGAGCTGAAAAGTACTGTAGCTCTTTTTTGAAATCGATACGATAACCAAGCACCCTTATTTGCAATTTTTAAAATATATAAATGAAAATGGGTTTGGATTCCATATATATGCGTTCAGCGTTCTTCCACTAATAAGGTAACTCTCACCTGCGTTCAGATAGACTTTGTAAGTGGGACAGAAGGGGTAGGAATTGCCCGTGGCCATGACAACGAGTCATCCGTGTAAATACTATCTACCATGTGGGTCATAGTGTTCAAGGATTGTGAACAGCTATCCAGAAGGCAGTGTGGTGAGGTGGAAAGAGCATGAATCTTGGAATCCGACAGATCCAAGTTCAAACTCCATCTCCCCAACTTTTAGCCGGATGGCCTCGGCCAAGTTACTTAACCTCTCTAGGCATCAACTTCCTCAACCATGAAACAGGACTGGTAATACCTAAGGCATAGGGCTGTTGTGAGGATTAAGTGAGATTATGGTGTAACATCCAGTACACAGTAAAGCGCCATTTCATGCTAGTTTCCTTCCCCATCCCCTTAAGTTTTTGAAATTCATGTGCAGTGGACGTAGTAACTTCTACTTAGAGTCAAAGCTGCCCAGTTGCTTTCTCTGCCAGCTACCAGCTTTTCTTTTTCCACATACTGTCTATGTTAGAGAGATGACCGTGCTATAGTATTTTTCAACCTGGGATCTTGGCAGTATTTGTAAACATAAGCTTACAGCTAACAGTTCCAAGCCAATTCTTAGTTTTGGTGCTACAAATTATTTCACATTTTTGAATTGTACATAGGTTGGTTTTCTTGATGGTCTGGCTATGCTGAGGAATTCTGGAAACTCACCATCAGGAAAGAAGGCTTTGAAATGATGATGGGAATGATGTTCTCTCAGAAAGGATGCATCTACATTGGATAAAGTTTGCAAACATCTAGGAGCTCTAAATAGTGAGGTTGGTCTTTGGGGGCTTAAAGCAGGCCAGATTGGGCAAAACCCGTGCTTCCCTGATGCATTCCATGGGGCTCCATTTTGGCTAAATCATCATAATTCCCATCAAGACAGCACAGAATGATAATGGTTTTATTTATTATCTTATATGCACTGCCAGTATATGCAAAGCTTTATAGCTTGCCATAAATCGAGAGGGATTATCACAGCTGTTACTTATTTTAACAGGTCACAATACAGTAGTTGATGCCAGATGGTTTTGAGAATTTTGAGAGAGAAATGTTGTACAGGCAGCCATATAGATACTAGCTTGGGTAGTTGGGCCCCTGAAATTAATTTACATTTGTTATGATATAAAATATATATGAATAAACACATAGTTCCTTACGAACGAGTGAGCCACTTTGTAGCAGTGATTTCTTGTGAAAGTCGCGGGGTCTCCTGGGAGCAGTGGGCGGGGGCAGCAGTAGCGACGCTGCTAATAGGAGAGATCAGGAGTAAGGCTCCGCCACAGCCATAGCTTATGCAGGGGCATCCAGCTTGCTCCAGGGAAATAAACTGGCGGCCAAACTGGGTTTCTAGCATTGGAGCCAAAGAGAGTAAAGCGGGGAAGCCACCTTAGGGAAACATACAGAGAGGGTGTGTATCCTGGAGAGTGGAGCTGGAATTGGGATCCCCAAGGTCACCAACAAGGTCAGCCTGGGGCAAAAAGGTTACCCAGGCTGGGCAGATGCCAGAACATATTATTGCCCTTGCAGATGCTGAAATTTACGCGTAGGGTGGTCAGTTCTGGATGATCAGCAGAAATGGCAAGAAGAAATAAGAACTGACGATGAGGAATCATTTCAGAAGGTGGTGCTGGTTCCAGGTTTCATGGAACAATAGGCTTCCAGCGTGAGAGACCTAGCGAAAACCTCCCAGGTCATCTCCACCGTCCTTGTTCTCTAGATGAAGAAACAGACCAAAAGGATCACTTACATACAGTCATCTTGGTTCTTTCAATAAAATAGTGAAATCAGACTGTCAGGGTATGTGGAGTCTGTAGGCCTCTCCCCAGATCTCTCCCCGTGATGTGCCCCACCAATGTGTTTCCTGCTGCCCATCTCATGCTGGGAGAGGACCGCAGCCCCACCGATCAGAATAACCCAAAGACCAGGTCTAAAGCACAGCTGGGTTTCCTTGCTAAATTGTCCCAAGATATAAAGATAATATACCACGTCTGGAACAGGAATAAAATTGTTTAGCCTTTTCCAGTCGATTCTTCCAGCTCCTATAATATAGGTGTCAACAAAAGAATTAAGCAGGAAAGGCGAGTTTAAAACAGATTTGGGGGCTTCCCTGGTGGTGCAGTGGTTGAGAGTCCACCTGCCGATGCAGGGGACACGGGTTCGTGCCCCGGTCCGGGAGGATCCCACGTGCCGCGGAGCGGCTGGGGCCGCGAGCCATGGCCGCTGAGCCTGCGCGTCCGGAGCCTGTGCTCCGCAACGGGAGAGGCCGCTGCGGTGAGAGGCCCGCGCACCGCAAAAAAAACAAACAACAAAAAAACAAAAAAACAGATCTGGGGCATATGAGGGGTATCCTCTATGTGTAGAAAATCAGGAAGTGACAGTATTTTGAAAGTTGAATAGCCCATGCATGTCAAGGGACAGAATTAGAACCTTTATTGTAGATTCCCCCAAGATGACTAGTAGGAGAATTAAAGCTTTGAAAACTTGTAGGCTAGACAATACCAAAATGCCCCACTCTTTTCAGAGATGCTGAGCTTCCAATAACTTCAGCTCTCTGGAACACAGCACTGAGCCTGAAAGTAAGTGCAAGGAGTTTCCCAAGGCTGCAAATGGTTGTCGGCGAGCCCGCGCTTCTCATTTAGGTTCTCGCTCAGACCACTAGTAACTCTTCTTCAATGGGCAGATGTTACCCAGCCATGGTGTCTGTTTTCCTCAGCCCACCGTGGATTCAAACTATGGGGAAGGACCTAGAAGAAGGGTGAGAGAGGAATGACAGTGGGGACTAAACATGAGGGAAAGAGCTTGGAAATCCAAAAAGGAGTCTTTGAAATGTGTTACCATAGAGACCAATAATAAGCCTTCTTAATAAAGACCCTAAGTAATCAGCAAAGCATTAAATTGTGTTTTGTATCATCTGATTAAAGAGATAGGAAAGTGAATTGTTCAAGGTAGGCTAATTCTGCTAATCAACCCCCACCATTTCAGTGGCTTCGTTCTCACACTGCAGTCTAATGCAGGTCGGCATGCAGTCATTTGGTACCCAGGCGCCTTCCATCTTGGGGTTTCTCCACCCTGTTCCTCCTGCGGGGGAGAGAAGGGAGTGTGTGTAGGAACGGGCAGGAGCTCTTCTGGGCCAGACCTGGAGGCACACAGCCCTTTCCCACATCCCCCTGGCTAGCACACAGTTACATGGCTGCGCCTGTCTGTGAGGGAGGCTGGCTGGAGGAGAAAGGCAGAGACAGTTTGCTGAACAACAAACTAGCCGGTCTTTTCCGGGGAAAGTATAAAATATGCTCTAACACGACAAGGAGCTTCAGTAAACTGCTCTTGGTTGGATAAACTTGAATTGTATGGAAAATCACCTGTGAAGACTTATACACTTCCTGGTAATACCAGTGAAAGGGAATAGTCCTGTCCTAAGTCACACTGAAGGATCAGAGGCTGGCAAACTAGGGCCCTCAGGCCAAATCCCCACCACCACCCTCCCACCCCCCGTCTGTTCTGTGCATAAAATTTTATTGGAACACAGCCACATCCATTCATTTATGCCTTTTGAGCTATAACAGCAGGGTGGAGTCATGGCAGCAGAGACCACGTGGCTTTCAGAGCCTGAAATATTTATTACCTGGCCCTTCACAGAAGGAGTTTGCTGATCCCTGCTCTAGACCATCACTGTCCTAAAGGGAGGACACATTTGCAGTTCTTTTCCTCCTGAGACCTGGTACCCTTGGCTGACAGAAAAAACAAGCAGGACACCCACATGGGCTGGGACGTAAACTCCGCCCTTTGAATGCCAGCTCCAGAAGGGCCCAGAGTCTGCTCTTTCCCCGCCAGAACCCAGCACAGTAGCTGGCATCTAAGAGACGTTCAATACGTACTTCTTTTTGGACCCTCAAACCATAGGAAGCAACAGGGACCCTAACCACCATGAAGGGGGTAGGGAACTCAGAAAAACTCCAATATGAGCATGTGCGGGAAGGTCTCAAGGAAGGAACTACCTTCGCTGGGCTTTTATTATGTGTCAGGCACCATCATGGAGCTTTGTATCTATCATTTTATTTCCTCTTTCTAACAACCCTGTAAATTAGGCATTCCTCTTTGCGTTTTACAAGTGAGGAAACCAAGGTTCAGGGAAGTCAAATGATTTTCCAAAGGCCATACTGCTGAGAGTGGAGGAGCTAGGATTCAAACACAGGTCTTTCTGGGACCAAAGTCCAGGGTTGTTTTGGGCTTTTTTTCTCTCTCTTTTTTTTTTCTCTATACCACGGGACTCGCTAAAACCTTATCCAGATGTAAGTAATCTAGTTATATCATTATTTTCATCACCACTGTTAACAACAACCTCATAATTGTAAAGATCACTGCGAAGGGCAAGACACGGATGGCCATTTTCATCACTTAATAGAGTTCTGCAGGCCTCACTGCCAAGGCTCTCCCTTGATAGAGCAGCCCTGAAAACCCGGAGCAACGCGGTTCATCTCCTTGGGATGTGTGATTAGTAATTTGGCCACCAGCTCCCCACGATCTTGCAGGGATCGCTGTAGAGGGGGGCCATTTTGCTTGTCTGAACATAAGCTCTCATTTCAGGGCCTGACCGGTTTGAGTCCACACATGGCGGGGCTCCCCGTGCCCCAGTGGAGTCTGTCCCGGAGCTCTCTGTACCTTTAACGGGCTCCCGGGTGCTGCTGGTCCTTTGATGAGCAAGTCTAAGGGAAAGCCTTCCCTTTTCTTTTCAGCAGCTCTGACTGGCCTCCCCGCCCACCCCACACACCCCCGTGGCCACTCCACTAGGCCTCCTGGAGACGAAGGAGCGGTGGGTACTGCCCCCACTGCCCCCTCAGTGACGTCTGGCATTCTTGATCATGCCGCCTTCGTGAAACCCTTTGGTCCCTCGGTTTCTAAGAGGGGGCCCTCCCTCCCTCCTGGTCTGTCTCTGACTCCTCTCTCTCCCTCTGTCTCTGGTGGGCTCTTTTCCCTTGCCTACCCACCCCTTAAACTTTGGGGTTCATGACTCTTCTCAGCCTCACTGGGGGAGTGACAGTGCCACCTCCTCCCACGTCATCCTTCCTGACCTAGCCGCGCTCTGTCTTCCAGGGGGGACTCCAGCCACCTTCTCTAGTCTCCGCTGGAGGCTGGCAGCCGTCTGAGGAGGTTGGTGTGAGTGGGGTCAGAGGAGAGCAGCCAACCCAGACTAACTTGGGTTGCATGTGGTACTTTATGTGACCACAGTCATAATTCGTAGTAATGCCAATTGGGAAGTACTCTCTACCAGTGCTTGCGCAAACCCTGTGATTTCTTGTGACCTTGGCAAGTCGAGTGTTTCACCACAATTTGTGAATTATGGAAGAGTCAGGGGCCTCGTGGACGCAGTACTGCTCTGGCATGCAAATCTGCCCAGGGCATAAGTCTCCCTATTGGAAGATAGGTATCCTGGTCAAAAAATAGTCAAGTTTTCCCTAAATGGGTTTCCAAGGCATCAAGACAAATTACCGAAAACTGCCTCCCACAAGGCACATTTTGGATAATTTCATTCACTGGTTTTTCCCTTGTTATATATTAGGATATATCCCATAAGTGTTGTGTTTTACGTGGCCCTAAATGGCTTTCTGTCTTCTGCATGTGGTTGTTACATAGAGAACCTGCCAGCCTAAGGCATGGGCACACACTGCCATGGCTTTTAACCCTGGTTCATCCTCAGAGCTGGTTGAATTACCCTTCCCTGGAGATTAGCACGTCGCTGGGAAGGCACTGTCTTTGCAGTGTTTTTAAGCCTGGGCAGGGTGACTTGTGTCTAGGCTGCGAGGTTTCGGAGATGACTAGGGGGAGGGGACGCAATGTTACAATATTCGGGCCGCTCTAATCCTGTTACGCGCGTGGGCACATGCTCCACGCCAGTCTCTGTCCTCCCTCTTGCCCCGGCTGGAGGAGTTGGCACGATTGGCGTCTCTGATTCCTCTGCTGTTGGCCAGAGACCAGGGAGCCGGGAGGTGAGAAGGGAGCCACGGGGGTGCGGTGTTGAGCAGCCGCGGTCGGTCCAGCCTGATGGTGATGTGCCGAGCCCGCCGCCACTCTGGGCATGGGTAACGCGCAGCACCAGCGGTCGCGCTACCGGAGAAGGAAACGCACAGGTACCAGAAATCCGGATCCGGGATCCTCCGCAGCCCCCCGCTTGTCTCAGTGCACAGGGCCCGCGTTGTGGCCGGCTCCCGCGCGCCACCGAGTTTGGGGCTGGGGTCTGAGTCCTGCAGCTCACTGCGGCTGGCAGCAGGGGACGGATTATTTTTAGCAGGTTCCCTTTAGCCCAGTGGAGCCAGGAGATGCTCACAGAGCTGGGCGGCTGTCTGCAGAGCGTTGGTGCAGCCGTGCCTGCTGCCCGGGAGGTTTGGCTGCCGCAGTCCCCTCCATTCACTGGGCTGTAAATCGAAGCTGTCTACACAGGCAAGGCGCTCGATCCCAGCGTGGCCCTGGGGCTACGTCCCGCCCAGGTCTCCAGGCACCTGATTTCCCAGTGGTCAATTAGGTGTCTCTGCCTGCAGCACTGAAGCAGTGGAGGGGCCAATGCCCGGGCTTTGATGGAGTGCGCCGTGCGCAGAGACCTCCCCAGTCGACTTCCTCATCAGAAGGCAGCATCCATTCATAATTCTCTCTCAGCCTGTGGACCGAGTTTGGCTGGAGCTGGGCATGGACTCCTGCGATCTCCCTTTTTGCATCTGAAGCAGAAACTAATATAAAAAGGAAAAGGAAGGGGGAATGCGGTCCTAACGCAACGAGGCGCTGAAAAGCCCCCGAGAGGCCTCTCCTTTGCGGGGAGAGGGAGAAGAGGCAGATCGCGAGCCCCGCGCCCCAGCCAGCTGCTGCTTCGCTGCGGAGCCGGCACGCATGCCTACCTCACCTGACGGCCGCATTCCTGGGGAGCCGGCGCGGGGCCCGGCGGCGCGCCCAGGGCGCACGGGCGGTAGGATTTCTGCAGCGGGGGAACGATGCGCCGGCGGGCTTCCCAGGGCCGAGCCCGAGCCTGAGCCTGAGCGGGCACCCGGGGAGGCTAGCCTCGGCGCGGCGCCCCACCGCAACCCCCCGGGATGCTCTGCGACTCACAGCCCAGGCCACGCGGGTGTGTTTGAGATGGGACCAGCGTGGGAGGGAGGGGGTATGGGTAGGTGACATCATTTTTAACTAATTTTTCACACCTCTGGGTGGTGGGTGAACTTAGGGAACGGAGGAAGCAAGAGCCACGGCCCCGCCGCGCGCTAGCCTGAGGAAATAACCCCGGCCGAGGTCTGAGAGCCGGGTTCCCTTGGCAGAGAAGAGTGAGGATGAGCGGGCGGTCAAGGTGGACCGCACATAGCTCCAAGGGAGGAGGGGAGCTTCTCTGGCTTTCAGGGGTCTTTCTTTCTTTCTTTCTTTCTTTTTTTTTTTTTGAAGCATATCGCAGCTGCAGTTTTGAAGTTTGCCGCCTCCTCCCCACCCCCCAGCCCGGGTTTGGGGGAGGGGCGGCACTCTTACACGCCGCTGCCAGGGCCTTTACTAGCTGGGTAGAGGGGGCTGCAGGGGTTGCCTGGTCTGGTGGCGAAGGGACTCGAAGGCACTGTTAAGTGGGAGGGCACCCTGAGGCTCGGCCTTCCAAGGGCTCTGAGGGCTCGGGAGAAGTTGGGGGATACCTCTTGGTGCCCCATCCTGTTTTCCTGCCCTGCCACTTGGTGTTGGGTGACATTCTGCCTGTGCAGGGGTTTCACTGTCATGGAGCTGGCTGTGATGCTGTAAGGCAAATGGACTGTTAAGGATGAGCTGGAAAAGAGAGGCGAGAGAGCTGGAGCTTTTCCTTCTGTGGCAGTGTTAACCCCGTCGAGCCTGCTCCCTTGGCACACCTGTGCACCTGGGTCACCGTCTGTGGGCGTGAGTAGGGCTGCTGGCTGACTAGCCCTGCCGGCCGGTGGGCCAAAGCTGGACCTGCCCAGGGCCTGCCAGGCCCGGAATGGGTGGACAGTAAAAGAGCAAAGCCCCACCTGGTGCCCCCTCAGGGGAAGATTAAGCAGGCCCGCCATGATGGTGCGCAGCGTTTTAGCCATAGTGTGCTCTGCTCTTGAGTTTGGGAGCTCTTGCTTTATGAGGTTTTTATTTTATAGTTTCGTGCCTCCTGGTCACCACTTTGTTTTTCACAGCTGCTTGTGAGCAAGACAAAGATAACAGCGTCTAAAAATACCCTGCGGCTGGAGATGCAGCTTAGCTTGACCCCACTATTACAAGGATGGGGTCTCCCTTCCCAGCTGCGTGAGGGTGAGCCACACTGGGCCCCCAGACAGCCTGTGACCAGGTGCACACATCCTTCAGAGCAGTTCAGCCACCAGTCTCAGGACAGGGTGGGGATGCTAGGAAGCTGATCTGTGTGAGAGAGCAGCAGCCCATCCATCCCTATGTGAGGTCCTAAGCAACTGGGCTGCAAGATTGGGGGATGGGAGTCCAGACAGAGACCCCTCCCCAGCCCCCAGCCATGGGTATCTGCAGCTTTACATTCCCTCTGAGTTCTGCCTAGCCATATGTGAGGCTTCGTCCTCTGTGCCTAGGGGCCAGGAGGCCACTCCCCGCAGTGGAGTTTGGCCCAGAATACACGGAGACCAAAGGGTCCGGGTGGTGCTTAAATCATGCCAGCTTCCTGGGTGCAGATAGTAGCTGGGGTGCCCCTCTTTCTTTTCCAGATGGAAATCCCTGGACAGTTGAGTGAGGAATCTCTTCTTGGAAATTGAGAGGTACCCAGTCTGTCTGAAGGGGACCAGCCCCAGCTGATGGGGAAGGTACCACATGGAAGGGAGACAGGAAGGGACTGAGGACTTCAGTGATCCTAGTGGATGGTGGGAAGCTCAGATCTCTTCCTGCGGGTTCTGGATCCCTTGAGCCTGCCAGGGCTCTCCCGTTATTTATTTTCAAAAGCCTTAATTTCCCCCATGTTCGCCTTTTCTTTGGCAGCAAAGATGGCAAAGTCCAGCTTGAAGAAAACAGGCCCCATCTGTTCTTGATCTGGTTGAATGATAGGAATTTTTTTTTTTTTTTTGCAAAAATGCATTGGTAATGGCTGAAAAAATGTAAATGCCTAACTTTTTAACGGTGAAAGAAATAAACTAAAGAGTATGGGAATTTAAGAGGGAAGGTGTAAATTACCACCATCAGTTCGCTATTCAAGACGGAACCTACTGGGTGATTCTCTCCTCCTTTTGAAAGTGAATTTTGATTTTAAAATTTTACCTTTATTTTCTGTAGGTAGGTCAGAAATATAATCATCAGGACAATATTAAGGTAGAGTTTGATTTGGGAGAAGGAAGAGACTGGGAAAGAAAGCACCTCTGCTAAATCCTCTCATCATTCCTGATCAGTCTTCTCTTAGAGGCTTGAGAACATTTGCTGGTTTATCTTTAAAATGCCCCTCATCTTTGTGTTCCCTACAGAAGATGCAAGATTGCTGATGATTCAGTGTAGCCAAAAGGCCCAGTGCAACAGTGGCTAACTCTTTGGCACCCTGAGAAGGGCCCGTGGGAGGGCCATGAGTTGGGATTCAGATTTCCTAAAGACTTCATTGTCTTGGCTCTGCCTCTACAAATAAGATGTCAGTGATCTCTTGCACTGAAACAGAAAAAGGCTGCTTCCTCTTGAAGCTCAGAACCTGAATCAGCCATTAACTAGAGACTCGCACTGAGTGTATGGATTAGGTTATACTGTAACAAGTTAAGTCCCAGATCTCAGGATGTTAACACAATGCCGTTTTTCTTTTTTTAATCATATAAAGCCTAATCAACTTTTGGCTTGTGATGACAAGGAACCTGGTCTCATGCCCTCTTGCAGCTCTGCTATCCCCTAGGGCCTTGGAGTCCCTCCTGGGTTCCTTTGTATCTAGCCAGCAGAAGGGGAAAGAGAGAGCACGGTAGGAGGACTGGAAGTAGCCCACCTCATCACCACCCACATTCCACTGGCCAGAACTCAATCACATGGCCACATCAAACTGCAAGGGAAGCTGGGAAATGTAGTCTGTGCCGCAGCAGTAAGCTCTGTGGCGCGGAAGATGCCCCTGTTTTGCTCTCCTTTGGCAGTGGATTTGGCTCTGGGCAAGTCACGTGGCCAAATACGTGTCTCCATCTTTAAAACGGTCGTCATTCCACTTGCCCTTTCCTGTCTCAGGATTTGGAAAGGTATTGAGACATAAAAGGTTCCTAGAGGGACCATCTGGTCTAGCCTCTTTAGGCAAGGTCATTGTATTATCCCCCATGTTATAGATCACTTGCCCAATGTGACACAGCTAGTTTATGGCAGGGCTGCAATTAGAATGTAGGTCTCCATCTCTTGGCTCAGTGCTCCTTCTGCCATGCTCTGTTCACTCTGCCCTCTTATGAAAAGTTATACGGGATATAGTTTCAGAAAGCTGATATACAGTCCCTAGATAGCTTTCATCTTGTATAGTCACTAAAAACAGCTATTTGTATTACTTAAGGTCCATGTGAGTTTTTGTTTTTGGGGGGTTTTTTGGTTTCTTGTTTTGTTTTGTTTTGTTTTTTGTTTTTTGTTTTTACTGCAGAACCACTTAGAGTTAGGCTCAGAAGAGCCAGGCACTGGTCTATGCCCTGTACATATATTAACTCACTTAATCCTCACAGTAACCCTGCGAGGGAGGGACTGTTATTATCCCAACTTTATAGATAAGGGTGCTGAGGCACAGAGAAGTTAAGTAACTTGCCCAGGGTTTTACAGCCAACAAGTGACAGATCTGGGATTTGATCCCAGGTGATCTGGCTCCAGAAGCCAGCCCTGGATCATCTTGCTACACTCCATCTCTGACCTGGTGGGCTCCGTGTCCAACCAACACTGACCCTGAATCTCAGGATTTAATATTCTGAGTTTCTTCTCTTGGTGAATGACCTTGGAGGTCCATGACAGGGAGCCATTTGTAAACTTACCGAGGCATGAATTTGAGCCCCCAGCATATGAAAACGATTCACAGGATTAAGCTACATAGCTAGTGAGAGAGCCCAATCCCTGACCTCCGGTGCCGACAGCCTAGTGAGGATTTTTTTTCTCCTTCAAAATTTTTTGGTCTATTCATCACTGGGTAGGCGGTAACTATTATGATGTAATAAAAATGTTCGTTTCCTTGTGAAAAGCGGCCATCAAATGAGGAAGGACTCTTCAGTTCAACCTTAAAAGGCAGTTGACTTGATAGGGGTGGGGCGAGGCCAGCATAGCCCTTTGACTCGAGGTAATTGCTAATTAGGGTTGTTTTGTCTATCTATTGTTGTGTAGGAATCCACCCCAAAACTTAATGGCTTAAGAAACAATAGCCGGTCGGCTGGTCCAAGATTCTGCAGTGTGGGAGGCGCTCACTGGGCAGTTCTTGCGATAGTCTTGCCGGTGGCCAGTCAGTTGCTATGTCGCCTGGGGGCTAGGCTCCGCTGGGATGCTGGGTTGGCTGTGCTTCTGTCTCTTTCTGTGTAGTAGTCTCAGGGCCTGTCCAAGTGGCCTTGCCAGAAGTCCAGAAGCTGGACTTCTTACCTAGTGGCTTAGGGTCCCCAAGAGCGCAAAGGCAGAAGCTTCCAGGCCTTCTCAAGGCTGGGCCTGTGACTTGTTTTACCAACAGGATGACACAAGTCACAGGACCAGCCCAGACTCCAGGGCAGGGAATTAACCAAGGGCGTGAATACCAGGACGGGTGGAAACAGACGACCTAGCACAGCGGTGAACTCTGAAGCTTCTGTATTTACAGATTTGAGCATTCCCAGAGGTCTCAGGAGAAGCTGACTGTACATGGAAATGTAGGTTAAATACCTCTATTACTTTTACTCCAATGGAGAAAGACAGTTATATATGCCTGGTGCTTTCTCCATCCCCAAACTAATGAACCACTTACGACCATGGAAGCAGTGAGGCTGCAGATGTGACTGCCCCAAAGCAAAGGGAACTGAAGTGTGTGACTTCTGTTCTCTGGCCCCTTGCAGACTGTGTCTCGGAGCTATTGATTTTTTTTTTTAAGTATCCAGTACCCACCCTCAAGTCGGGAGCATGCCAGTTGGATCAGGGGACAAGACCTCCTCTTTCCCAGCAAGTCACACATTCTGAGGTGACTTAGCATGCGCAACAGGGTGGAGAGCTGCTCTCCTGTACAGATGGGCTAGTGGGTTCGATCTGTCAGGGTTCCATTTCGGATCATCTTCCCCAGGCCCTTGAGTCACTGTAGCCAGTGGAGGGGCAGTGGCTACTTTGATGCACCACCTATATCCCCCTTCCTCATCAGGACTCAAGCGCTTGCTCCCCAGGCACTCATTCGTCAGAGCTGGGCACTGGTGGCTGACGCCTCACAGCCAAGTCCCTCTTTGGGAATTGTCCTTGAAGAGAGCCACCTTGCCCAAGGTCACAGCCCTTCCCAGGTCAGCGCACATCCAATGACTGGTCACGCTGCAATTCAGGACAATTCTGCAGAGCTATCCCAGCTCCAGAGCTCCCCCAATGGGGCTGGCTGATCCTCTGTTGTGACGGTATCACAGCCCAACTTCTCTCTCTGCCCAGTCCTGCTTAATTCCCTCCATAGGTCTTGACCTGAAGAGCATTTGCTAGTAAGCTTCCCACACGCCAATGTCTATCTCAAAGTCTGCTTCCAGGAGACCTGACCCCAAGATAGGAGGCTTGTAGACCACGTTACTTCCTGCTACGGACTGGGCCACTGTGAGCACACACAGAAGCAGGACACACAGCATGGGCCTTCCCCAAACTCTTCCAGTTGGGAAGAGATGACAAGTACTTAAGCAACAACATGAGAAAACGAGCAAACATAATGTAAGTCTGGTGCCTCAATGATTTCTTCCCCTCCTTGCTCTACCCCTCACAACTTCCCCCAAAGTTATGTTTTTTAGGGGATGCGTGATCCATGACATTGATTATATGGTTAACAATTGTGCCTAAGCGCTCTCCCACCTGATTATTCCTTCCTTTCGGCATGGCACTGGCAATCAAAATTTATCTTTCGAATTAAGGCTCTAATTATATTTTGATAAAGATCTAGCAATTCAATGAGAATGAAATTCTGAGGGTTGCCAGGATACGGATGACTCTGGGTTACGGAGAAGGGTTTGCATGCAGAATACTAATAGGTGGTTCAGCACTCTTATCTAGACCTTTCCAATAGAGTCTGATAATGTAGGCCCGTCAAGTGCTGTTTCTCTGCTATTATTCTAGGAGGATAAAAGCGATGAAAGATATAAGCAGGGTTTTATGAATGAAAAGGTGATTCATCCGATGTCTTTTGGTCTCTCGCACTAGAGTTAAGAAACGGAGTAATAATTATGTGGTGTCACCTCAAAAGGAGGTAGGAGACAAAAGCTTTCTCTTATTTCCTTGCCTCTTTTATTGTAAATAAAAGCAAGATGTCTTAGACACCGGGTTATTGTTATGTGTTGGGAGATAGGGACCTGCGTTTGCAATGGTGTTGACTCCCGGAAAAATGGAAACAGTGGAATTATGTATGGTGTCGTATTCTAGTCTTCCTTTACCTTTTATTTCTCTTTTACACTGTCTGATTATTACTCATTCATTGATTCGACAAATATGGAGTCCCAAGTACCGTGCGGGTCCTGCCGAGGGATCTAGGAAAGTTTAAAATGGATAACTGCATATGAAAATCATAACAGTACATTACAGTAGCACCCAACAGGGTTTTCTGGGGGTGGTGGAAGGAGTAATTTTAAAATTGAGATATAGTTTAACATACAATTAAGTTGTGTACACATTTTAAGTGTTGAGTTCAATGAGCTGTGACATATACGTCTGTGCAACCACCTCCCAAAATAATATATAGTACAGTTCCATCACCCCCCAAATTTTAGTACCCCTTTCCAATCTTCCACCCCCTTTGTCAACCATTATTATGATTTCTGTCACATAGATTAGACTTGCCCGTTCAAGCACTACATGTAAATTGAATCATACAGTATGATTTTTAAAAAATATCTGGCCTCTTTCATTCAGCATAATACTTTTTGAAATTTACTCATATTGTTTTATGTATCAGTAGTTCATTCCTTTTCACTGCTGAGCAGTAATCCGTTGTAAGAATACAGCACAGTTTACCTCCTTAGTTGAGCTGTATCCAGTTTGGGGCCATTATGAACGAAAGCTGCCAGGAATACTTTTGTACAAGTCCATGTAAATGTAGATTTACATTTTCATTTCTCTTGGGTAAATATCTAGGAGGGAAAATGCTTAGTCACAGGCTAAGTGTATGTTTAGTTTTATAAGAAACTGGCAGAGCTTCTTCCAAAATGGTTGTACCATTTTACACTCCCACCAGCAATGTACCAGAGCTCTAGTTGCTCTGTATCCCCGCTAACACTGGGTACGTCAGTAGTCATTACAGTGGATATGAAATGGTATCTCATTGTGGTTTTAATTTGAATTTCTCTGCTGACATATAATGTTGAATGTCTTTTCATGAGCTTACTAGACATTCATATATCTATACCTTCTCTTCTGAAATGTCATTATGCCTTCTCCTCATTTTTAACTGGGTCCTTTGTTTTTTCATTATTGATTTGTAGTAGCTCTTTCTATACTCTGAATGAAAGTTCTGTGTCAGATATAGGATTGCAAATATTTATTCCCAGCCTGTGCCTTGCCAATTTACTTCTAAATGGCATTCTTTTGCTGAGCAGACATTTTTAAAATTTTGACGAAGTCCAGTTCATCAGTATTCTCTTGTGTGGCCAGTCCCTTTGAACCCTGTCAGAGAAATCTGCTTCCTTTAAGTTCATGAAGATTTTGTCATGTATTTTGTTCCAGAGATTTTATAGTTCTAGCTTTTGTGTTTAGGTCTGTGATCTTTATGTAATTACTTGTGTATGGAGTGAAGTAGGGGTCAAAATTAATTTTTTCCCATACGTATATTCATTTGTTCCAGAACCATCTGTAAAACAAACAAACAAAAAACCAAAAACCTTTCTTTTCCCCCATTGAATTGATTTAACGCCTTTTACGAAAAATCAGTCAGCTGTAGGTGTGTGGCTCTATTTCCGGACCCTCTGTTCTGCCCCACCGATCTGTACGTCTGCTCTCTTGCCAAAACCACCCTGTCTTGACCTCTGTAGATTTGTACTAAGTCTTGAAATCGGGTAGCATAAATCCTCCCAATTTGTTCTTCTCTTTCAAGATTATTTTAGCTATTCTAGAACCTATGCATTTTCACATACATCTCAGAATCAGCCTGTCAATTTCTTTTAAAAATGCTGGGATTTTGGTTGGCCATTGATTGGAATCGATAGATGCATCTGGGGAGAATAGACATCTTTAACAATGTTGTGCCTTCTGATCCCTGAATATAGTATAGCTTTTGATCACCTAGGCCTTCTATAATTTCTCTTAGGAATGTTTTGCAGTTTTTAGGGTAGAGGACACACAATCTTCTGTTAGACTTACATATTTGATAATATTGTAAGTGGTATTCCTTTTTATTTAATTCTCCAAGTTTTGATTACTAGTATATATATATATAGAGAGAGAGAAATACAATTGATTTTTCTAATATATTGACCAGTGACTTTTCTACTTTTACTCTTTAGTTCTAGCAGTTTTTGTAGATTTCATAGGGTTTTAAACCTACACAATCATTTTGCTGGAAATGACAGTATTTGCTACTTCCTTTCATATCTTTGTGTCTTACTATACTGGTGAAAGTAGATGTTTTGATTTCTTCCCTGTCTTAGAGAAAGCAGCCAATGTTTGTTTAACCATTAAATATGATGTTAGCTATAGATGTTTTAGAAGTGTCTTTCATCAGGTTTTGGTATCAAGGTTATACAAGCTTCATACCATGTATTGGGAAATGTTCTCCTCTATTTTCTGAAAGAATTTTTGTAAATCGGATCATTTCTTCCTAAAATGTTTTATGGAATTCACTGGTGAAGCCATCTGGGCCTGGAATTTCCTCTGTGGGAAAGGTTTTGATTTAGAATTCAATTTCTTTAGGACATATAGGACTATTTCTCTTTTCTCTGTCCCTTGCTAGTTTTTTTCCCAAGGAATTGTCCGTTTCATCTAAGTTGCTGAATATATTAATACTATAGCCTGGGGTAGACAGAAAGACCAAAGATATCACTTGAGGTGGGACTCTGAAGAGAGAAAGGGACTTAGGCAGACAAGGAGGGGAATTCTGAGGAAACAGTGGTGTGAGAAAAGACATGGGAGTGGGATCACCAATGGTGTGGGTCGTTGGACATGGATTATGCCATCTGGTTGAAGGAGAAGAGGAAAATAATGTTAGAAAGACAGCTCAGAACTGGATCAATGCCAAATTAAGGAGTTTGGACCTTGTGTGGGCGATGAAAGAAAGACCCCCCTGAATGATTTTCAGACGGGGGCATGACCTATAGAAATGGTACTTCAGGAAGATGGATTTGGAATGATGGGCTGGTAGGAAGGAGAGAGTGGTGGTAAATGCAGTTTTTGGTTTTGTTTTGTTTTTAGAACTGGCACAGTATGCAGGGGTGAGCACTGTCTAGAAAAAAGGATAAAGAAAGAAACTAGAAAGAGTATAGTTGAAGTTTTCTAAAGGTAAAGGCCTCTGAATGTTTATTTCTCTGCACATAACACAATGTTATGCACCCTGTACACACTTATCACTGTATTATTATTGTCTCTGCTCCCATCTCCATCTCCATCTCCTCACCTAGATATCCACCTCTTCTCCAGGGGAAGAACCCAAGGTATATTCATGCTAGGGTACTAGTGTCCAGCCATGTAGTAGGCACTTAATTAATATCAAGTGAACGAATGACATCTGAATGAGTGGATGAATGAGTGAATAGGCAGAATAAAAGAAAATGTATTAGTCAGGATAGGCTACGCTATGCTATGCTAACAGATAGACCAACAAAGCTCAGTGCTTTAATACAATAATAGTTCTATTTCTTCCTCACACAAAGTCTGATGTAAGCCTAGAATGTGTAGTTCCCAAGCAGTGGAGGAAAAGAGAGAAGCAAGACTCCTGGGAGGTTTTATAAGGACCAAGCCTTGAAGTGGTGTACATTAATGCTGCCTGTGTCCCACTGGCTAGTAGCTGACACCCTGTCATTTGGCCTCAGTCTGACTACATAGGAAGCCGAAAATGTAGATGTACACATAGACATTTGGTAAGCACTAAGGACAGGACAAGAAAGGGGTGAAACGGAGCCCTAAAAACCATGTGATTGCTTCCAGCCTGAGAGAAACCGAAATCCTAGAGACGCTAGGGGACTTCCTGGGGACCACCCACACAGACCGCAGCCCAGTTGTGCCCACCTTTCAGGCCTTAATAGCTAGCACCTCAGGGCTCGCTTACTGCTAACCAACTTTGAGACGCCAGCTCCTCCAGAAGGAACTCTGAGCCAAATGAAGCAGTCATAGACTCCCACGTCGGTTACCTGGTAGCTCCAGCCAGAAGCACGAATGGAGAGAGTCACAATGTGGGTCGGGGCAGGAGGTTTTGATGATGGACCTCCCAGGAGGCAGCAAAGCAGTCCTGCTCCGGGAGGCATCTGTGCTAAGCTCATGCCAGCTGCCTAAAAAGAACTGCACGTCCCGTGTGATATGGAGTCTCCTATTCAGGATCAAAGTAACTGCCTTGGCGGGGCCCAGAATGCATGGTGAGGGCACTGTGGCCACGGGAATCGCTGCTGAGGTGTGTCCTGTGTAGCCAGAGGTATGAGGGGAGCGCCTCGGCTGCTGTAGGAGGGAAGGTTGCCTCCCTGGGCTGGGCTGTAGTTACCGTCTGGTCTTCAGAGTTGGTGTGAGGGTCAGAGATGATGACGGTCAAACAAATGGCCCGAAGTTCAGCAGATAATGAGTTCTCAGGAGAAGGTGTCCTTGACAATGATGATGGCGATGGAGCAGGAGAAGACGATCTGTCTCCCATCTTCTAAAAGAATTCGGGGGAGGGGGGCGCCACTGCAGGGAGCCTGCTGCTTTTCGCCTGGAGGCTGCCTCCCCAAGCAGGGCTGTGGACGGTCCAGCTTCCCTGCCCCAATCAGTGGTAGACGCATTTTATTTAAATGGCAGAACTCTCAGAAAAAGAGCCATCAGAGAAGTGAGAAGTGAACCAACTGGAGGAAATAGTGAAAGAAAGGATTAAAGGAGATGTCGTAACTATGAGATGAGGAAAGTGAGAAAGATGTTCTCTAATACTTCTTGCTTACCCCGCTTGGGGGCCAAGCGTTCTCCCACGGCCAGAAAAATAACTGCCCCCAGGCAGAGGGCCTCAGGGGCTCACGGGAGGCAGCCTCCGCGTGCCCAGGTGAATGCCGCGGGGATGCTGGCAAGGCACCGGGCTCGTCTGCTACACCAGTCTTTAGTCCTTTACCCCCCTTCTTTGCTTCCTCACAGAACGTATACCACCTGATATCGTATCTATGTGTTTATCTGTCCCCTCTGTCTCCTACTGGACAGCAAGCTCCAGGAGGACAGAGACTTCATACCTCAGTGCCTCGGGGAGGGACAGCACTCAGTGGATGCACAGTAATTATTTGTTGAATGAATATTCAGAGAAGGATGGCAAGTTGTTGTCGACATCACGATTATCGTCCGCACATGAAAGTGGGAGAAGCAGGCCTGAAATAAATTGTAGGAACAAGGGTGAACATTACTCAATGGCGGGCCATGCAGGTGCCTGACTAATACCTGTTGCGTGAGCATCGTTGGGGTGTGTGTGTGTGTGTGTGTGTTAATGGATAAAGAGTGAAGATCAGAGAGTGACAAGTCATTCCTTTCTTGGTTTGATTTTTCTCAGTACTCAAATGATTTCATTCTTGTCATGGCCATAACAGCTATTACTTTGGCCCTGTACACCAAATGGAAGAAAAACAACAACAAAAAAACACCACCACCAGGACTTTCTTTACAGGCTGAAAAATGTAACATATCCAAAAAGGGCAGGCTAGTCTTGGTCTGTTAGAGACCCAGGCCCTCGCCCAGGACAAAAGGGAAAGGAGTGTGAAGGGGACAGAGAAAGGAAGTGGAGTAAGAGCGTGATGGAGACGTGCGGTCCAGGGAAGCAGGAGGCGAAGGGAGGGCCTAACGGTCTGGGAGTCCTAGCTAACAAGTAAATATTCAACTAGGATTTTCTTAATTGTTGAGATGAGCCTTTTGGGGTCTATCCAAATAAATACAAAAGCTCAAGTCCATACTTGTTACTAGAAAGGCCCTGACAGTCCTACGGTTCAGACCCTAAACAGCCTGCTCCGGGCCACTGGCTTCAATGCACCCCAGGAGGAGGGAACTTCTGGAGTCTGCTACCCCTGAAAAGGCAGTTTGCCTGGAAAGTCCCAGTAGATCCTACCTTCTGTGGGTTTGCAGAAAACGCTACCACACAGGACACTGGTATTTCTGGAATGGGCTTTAGCCAGTAGCCAATATCTGAAGAAGACCTGGGAGGGCACACTGGTAAGCTGACACAGTGGTGAGAGAGATGGGAATCTGGACACCTCTGCATGTCACTTGTCCCAGGTGGCTATTGTTCTGGAAAGAACAAACCTTTACGCGTGGATAGAAGGTAAATAAATGTGCTCACCGAAGCTATTGCTTTGACAGCCTTTAAAGAAAATTTGTTTTAAGAAAAGAGAACACTGGCTGAACCTCATTCTTAACTAAAAGGAGATCGCCACGTTTTGTTTAAGTACTACCTGCCTTCTCTCCACTCTCTTCACCTCTTCATGTAAACATCCTTGCCCTAATACCTAATTCCCTGCAGAAATGACAGAAGGGGGCCCCGTGACAGCCCACTAAAAGGGGTCTGTCCCATGTCTACACAGGACTGAATCTATACCTTTGATTGAATTCACTGGCAGCTTTCAGGAAACAGCCAGTTTAGAAGGTGGTCTATGGGTTGGGTAAGTGTAATGAAGTAATAAATGCTTCTCATTTATTACTGGGAAGAGAAACGGACTAGCCAGCTGTTTCTTCAGTGGGTGAAATTCTGTCAGAAATGCCTCTTTCTGAGGTTGACCTGTTGTTAGATCAAAGCAAGGTGACCTACGTGTGGCTTGGACGGTTGCTTGGGCTCAAAACAGGTCTCGGAGCTGGTGTCACTGACTCATGCCATTTGGTGTGCAGGTTAGTGGCATCTGTGTTTTAACCTCAATTCGTACTGCTGCATGGGTCTGAGGCTGTAAAAGAAAAACAACAATAAAAGAACTTCTTTACTCTTCAAGGTTATACAGGATAGCCTGTTCTTTTCCTGATCTTGCTCTTTTGCCGTATCAGTCTGGCCTTGGTGTCTCTGACCAGTGAAGCTCTGCTTTGTGACACTCAAAGACAAGTTGCTATCTGGAGCAGGAGGGCAGTGTGAAGGCGAGAGCCTGTGTGGGGCTGGGCGACTTGCTCTGAGGGCGCTGAGAAGGCACTGCCTTTCTCTCCAAGGCCAGTACCCAGCTGCGCGTGCATTGCCTGGGTACTGGCCTTGGAGAGAAATCGAGCCCAGTATTTTGGCTAAGTGGGTGCTTGCAGCTTTCACTGGGTAGGTGACTTAGGGAGGCGTGTGTCAGGATAAAGAATGACTCTGCCTGGAGACTCCCAGAGATAATTTGGAGGTAGAGTTTGGGAAGAAAGAACAAAGGTGGGGAAAAGCCAGCACTTAGCAAAGCAGCAGGAAAGCAGAGTCCTACTTAGTGTGCCCTCCCGCACAATCCTCATTTCTGTGGACGCCCCGGAGCGACTCGGAATTCAGCCTGACTCTATGCATTTGGTTTTCAAGGAAAAGCTTTTGTTAATGCTGATTGTAAATTGACGGGGGGGGGAGGGGGGGCTTTAAAGATGCTTCCTGAAGAACAAAAACTTGTGCAGATTCTGTCCATAGCACATCAGTGTGTTTAACAACATTAAATAACCCTATTCGTTCCTTCAGCAAGCATTTACTGAGCACCTACCATGTGCCTGACTGTGCCTCGTGCTGAGATATAGACAAGAAGTACTCTTTGTCCTGAAAAAGCCAACAGTCTGACAGGGAAATAAGCAGCTACAACTGTATAAGCAGTACTGTCATACTGACCCAGGCCCCACCAATTCGGAAATGATCATAATTTGGGGAAGGATTGTATTTGTGGTAGTCTAGAACACATGTCTTCTAAGCTCACTAAAAGAGAAAGCGTCGATCATTCCCTTACCTAAAAGTACAAATGACTCAAAGGGCCATAAAAGCATCCATTGACATGATGCAGCAGTGAAAGCGGAATCCCGCTTTAATGAGCAGATAAGATATCAAAGCACTCACCTTGGAAGGGCAGGCCTCTGACTGCACTGTTGCCATCTGAGTTGAAGGGGTGCGACCTACAGAAAGAAAAAGTGAACTAAGAGTACAGAGGTAAACAGTAATATGATAAGACCATGTCCTAGGCTGAGAATGGGTCAAATGAATAGCCATGGCAATGACACAGTGACTTCAGTGAATTAGTGTAGTGTGAGCTGTCAGAACAAATAACCCCCAATATTTCACTGGCTTAATAAAATTCAGGTTTATTCTTCACTTGCATCATGTCCAAAATGGGTTTTTCGTCACTGGTGGGTAGCTGCTCTCCTAGCCGGAGTTCAAGGATCCAGGCTCTTTTTTATCTTGTGAAACTACCATCTTCAGTATATGGCTTCTAAGCTCTCAAGAACATGAAGGAAAACATGTGGGAGATTTTTATGAGCTATGCTGGAAGTGGTGCAGATCACTTCTGCTCACGTGCCACTGCTAGACCTCAACACGTGGCTACACCCAACTGTAAGGGAGGCTGGGAAATGTAGTCCAGCTGTGTGCCGAAAAAGAGGAAATGACTGGTAACTAGCTAGGCCAGACTGCCACACTCAGCTAGAGGAAGAGCTCATTCCTCTAGAGGTCAGCGCCATATGGACAGGCACCCTCTCTCTCTCCCTTACTTTGGTATCTCTGATGCCTAGTTGAGAATCTCAGGCCTTCCTGGTCATCTACTGTCATTTACTCCATGCCATGCCTCCCAGTAGCCTTGCTCTCTCTCACCCCCCTGCTTTATTTCATCAGAGTGCCTATTATTACCTGATTACATCCTTCCTTATCAGTCAGTTTTTCACTTCCTAGCCTTCCTCCTTCCTGGATGTGACCTCCATGAGGGCAAGGACTGTGTCTGTCATGTCCACCACTGGCAGTGCCTGGCACAGTGCCTGGCACATGGCAAGTCCTTAATCACTCATTGCTCAATAAATGAATGAACCTATTGGGCCCTGGGGTCCATGAATCTTGAATAGATTCATGGAGAAGGTACAACTTGAGCTGGGCATTGAGTAGAATTGATCTGGGAGGAAAGAGATCAGGAAAAGAAAGAAGGTGGATTAAAGGAGAGAGAAAGGGCCACAAAGATGTATAGCTTGAACCATTTATGGAGTTGAATCACATCCATGCAACCAAAAGACTTGAGCTCCTATAACATACAGGTCCATATTCTAGACCCGTTGCTTAGGTGGAAGATGCAAAATATAAACAAGGAAGCCCATCTCTATCCTTAAACAAACAGCTTGTCTTGAGCTCTGCTTTGGGGCACCTACGACACTCCCCGTTATATAGCAGGTTCCTCAACCCAGCCAGCAGGGCTCTCCACTGAACGACTTCAGTCTTCCTTTCCAGGATGACCGTGGCCTTCCCACACAGATATCTGCTCCTGTGTGGGGCAGTGGTGTGGGTTAGAAAGCCGGGTAGAAGGCAGAAAGGGGTATGGGGCTTCGGACTCAGCTGTACTCACTTGGAGTTCTGGCTCTCCCATTTATAATCTTTGGGGCCTTGGGCAAGTTCTTAACCTCTCTATGCCTATTCAGCAAATTAGAGATAATCAAATGTGTTTCCTGGCTTTACTGTGGGAACCAAATGATATTACCCAGAGCCTATCTCGGTGTCTGGTCCATGCACATCATGCTCACTAAGTAGTGTTGTCTTCCTTCTTGGCGGCCCCTAACCTGCCCCCTGTGCTTCACACAATCCCTGGTCCGGCGGCAGTAAACTCCTCCTGGGACCTGCACTGACACTCTTTCCAACCTTCATATTGGGTTGCCTCATAGGAAATCGCCAATAGTCAGACGTTTCTTACCTCAAAATGGAAATTTCATACGGTTCTCTTCCAGCGTTTTCCAACCTCCCTGCTGATTCTATCCATCAACTCTGACTCCACTTCAAGACTACCTCTTCCCTGTACCCCTTCCCGAACCAGACAGCGTTTCTCTTGGACCTGTATGGCACTCTGTACCGTTCGCAGGGGGCACACTTGGTCCCACTGGGCTCATCATCTAACCTGTCTAATGTGGCTACCAGGTTAGAAATTCCTGAGGGCACTGATGGCGTCTCCTTCTCTTTAAAGTACATCTGCACAGTATGTACCTTGAACTTAATAAGAGGTTACACATTCCATTTCCCAGACCCAAATGTGATTAGACAGGGACTCCGGTACGCTCGGCGGGACTGGGGTCAAGATCTACTGGTGAGCCTCTGAACTGTGCCAGCCAGCGCTGGGGCCCAAGTCCCTTGTCCTCTAATGCGACCCTCTAGAACCAGCTGCCTGCTATAGCTTTTTTCTCTCTTTTCCTCTCACTCTACCTGCCTCCTTAGCAAATCAACCTGAGAAGAGAAACATGACAAATGCCTTAAACCTGGGAGGGAGAAGTAGGGGGTCATTTATCTCTTTTGAAAGATTGCTGAGTTCTTGGATTCTCATTTGCTTATTTAAGAGCTATACAGTTGAACCATATGAAATCAACAATATTTCTAACCATTTTGACCTACAAAAATATCCATTTCCTACGGTACAGCCTAGTGTCTTGGTATTTGGGCTCATTTACAGACATTCATAGGTGAAGTAGTCTGATCCCTGTGTGTGGTCCACTCACCCACATCCTTAGAGAGATTCCCTAGACAGGCTACTCAGCTTCTGATGGGCCCACGGCCTTCCGTAGATTCTGCCATTGCTTATGGAGTTTCCATCAGAGGCTCTGGATTCAAAAATGGCTAGTTCATTTCCCTTTTCCCTGCAGTTACCAACATATGTGTTTGATCTCTGGGCTAAATGTCAAGACCTCCGGGCTTGAGCTTTCAAGTCTTCTGGAGATCAAAGGCTCTCCTCATCACTACGTGGGCTTCTCTGTGCTGGTACTCAACAAAGCCAGTCCAGCCCCTCCGAGGGCCAGTGGCAGAACATCCCAGAGGCAAGGAGGGAAGGGGAGGAACTCCTAGTTTTCTAAATATGGCAACACACGGGGCAGATGAGCGTGAAGGGCAAGAAGGCTTGTATGTTTTTCTCAAGTAAGCTGTAAATTAAAAATGCAGAAGCTGTAGACGGATTTTTTTTTTAGTAATTTACGAACTACATCCACCTGAATGGGGCAGTCAGGAGCCTCTGGTTTCTCTCATTTCATGCACCCAAAGGAATATACAGAACCTTAACAATTACTGGATTCAACACCCTCAATCATTTCGTGTGACTTTTAAACCGAGTACTTCTTACTGTCCATCTCTAGTAGAAAATATCCCAAAGACAAAAAGCAAAACAAAAAGGTACCTAAAACTGAATTCAGTTGTCTTATTGCAGTCATTTTGAGACTACTCAAGTAAGAAGTTATGCCACTGTCGTTAAGAATCAAGATTTTTCAGCCTAAGAGGAAAGAGATCAATTATAAAATCAAGAAAGTTAAATTGAAACCCGTAATCTTAGATTTGAATTGGAAATAGCGGTTTCAACACATGATTCATCTTCACCTTCTAAAATTCACCTATTTTCTCGTCTTGTCTATTGAAGAAGCTTAGAGTCAGTGACAACCCAGCAACGATGAATACCCCTGGCGTGCGGAATGTGGTGTCTAAAGCCTGTTCCCTCCGAGAAGAGCCAGGACTTCTCGGGAGAGGGCTGATTCCAGGTCTGGGGCAGCAAATATGCAGGAGGAACCTGGGCTCCCATATCATGCCTAAAACTCCAGAGCTGGCAAGAGACTGTAGGAGGTCCAGTGACCTGCTCAATGCCACACAGGAGGCAGGACCCTGGGCATAGCCAGGGCCCCTAGTCCATGCCTCTACAGAAGGCAGCCTCCCCTCAGCCAGGCCTCCAGGCCATGGCCCTCCCAGCTAATGTTCCAACCAGGATCCAGAGTTGCCTGACCAGGGGTTTTTCACGGCCACTCTTGGGGGATCTTTGACAACAAATCCATTTTAAGCTACTTTGGCATTGGAGAACTTTAAAAATTAGCCAGGTGAGCAATCAAGACATCCCAAGTCTGAAATGCAAATGCTTGTTCTCTAAGGGTCACATTCCTAAAACCCCCAAGACTACTAGTGCTCTGTCCATATTCCCTCACCCTTATTAGTTTAGTGCACAGCAGCCTGGCTTACAGCTCCCACGACCTGCATTCCTTCTCTGACTAAGGAGCCTGCTTTTCTAGAAGCACCAGGGAGATACTGTTCTGGCACCTAGGCAGCCTTCAAGCAATGATTGATGGGAAGTGGTAGATCAATATCCCAACTCCCTCGCCTCCAAGGGGTCCCCCAAGGGGATCCAGCCCCCGTTACCCACCATGATAACATGCTCATACGTACACCCTCTATTGGCTTCCTTCCCTTCCCTTTCTCACTTCCCTCCTCCCCCTACTGGTAGCTTCTTAGTATCACCTCCTGAACCTTTGCCTCAATGCCCGTCCTGGGGAACCATTCTCTGAGCCTGTCCTCCCCGGGCAGATCGAGAAAGAGCCATTGTCCGTGAAGAGTGGGCCTCCTTCAGTATTGCTGCAGACTCGGCTAGACTCAGGCTGAGCCAAAAGACAACACGTCTTTTCTGACTCCAGATTCAATATATCATGTGTTAACTATGTGTGTCTTCTATTGAGAGCACCCAGCTCATTATAATAAACGTCTTGGCTTTGGGAGTGGAAAGGTCCTTGTAAAAGAATTCCTTTTGGCTTGCAGGCTCATATATTTATTCCTTCTTTGTTGGCCCAATAAAGGGCGTCACTTCTCTACCTATGAAGATACTCATTAGCAAGTAAGTAATTCTAAGTGCAGTGCACTGGACGTGCTATGTGGGACCTTTTGTAAGTATTTTTAAAATTTCCATCCTTGCTGATGATCTCTAAGTAAATTTTAAGAGACTAACCTCTACGTAGGAGAAGAGACTTATTAGCATGTGTAACTGGGTGTCACGTGCTAATTACCTTACCGCTTCACGATTTAACCAAGCCAAGGGCATCTATCCAAGAGGACCAGAGAGCCTCTGTGCACCATAACGGAAACGGAAAGAACCCTTCCCTCTTACCTCCACTGGCTGTATGCAGTGTCTCCTGAATAGAAAGGTGATCGTCGCATGCTTTTTCTGATCTGCCTCTCCCACTCCAGCTCCACGTTCTGCCCTGGAATGTCAAAGGTACCTGTGTTCATAACAGCACATCTGCAGTTTGAGCAGGAATGAAGGGACTTTAGAACACTACATTCATCTTTGTGGGTAGAGTGCCTTCCTTCCTCTCCATCTTCCTGCTTTCAAGGAACCAAGAATACCGAAAGCTGATACTCGTGCCCTCCCAGTAACCAGCCTCACCTGGTTCTCTGCAAATAATGAAAATAGCTTTGTGACAATTCACCCTTTTCTGAATCTTTGAAGTATTCCTTGGCGATCCATCTGGCTCTCCTGAAAGATCAAATTCCTTATTTCTGATGGGTATTATCTTTTCTATACGTTAACTTGTTTGCAAACAAACATGTAAAACTGCCAGTGTCTCTTTAAGGGGTGTGGGGCTGATGAGGCAAGGGTGGAGCCAGGCTCCCACTCTGATTTAAGCTCAGGCATGCAAGTCTTGAAAACTGGCACCAAGGTGTCATGACTTGGTGACGGGCTGGTCATTTTCAGCCCAGGTTTGCTGGAAAGCAGGTGCTTTACCACTGTCTGAGAACATCACGGCCCCCCGGTAAGGCTAACCTTGGGGTTGATCTAATTATTAGACCGCGCTATTGAGATGGTTTTTGTAGAGCAAAACAGTTGAATATCACTAATTTAATATCGTTCAATCTAATACCTACCCTGTTGCCTCAGTGTCTATAAACCAGTGGTTTAGTCCATGTGTGGTCTGCTGACCGGGAGCATCAGCAGCCCCGGGAAACTTGTTCTTTGCTCCCCGGGCCGAAGCGTTTCTGGCGTCCCAAAATGAAAATGGCTAGTTTCTTAGATATCTGACAGGTGAAAAGCGTGTGTTTTGAGTTTCGGGTTTTGTTTTCAGAAGGACAACCTGATAGATGTGACAGATAGCAAATAAGCACTGAGAGAGACGAAGGGCGCAGCGGTCAGGCTGAACGTTGCCAGGGGAAGTGCGCATGGACCCGGGGTCAGGAGACCTCAGCTTTGCTTTTGCCTCTGCCAAAAATCAACTCTGTGATCTTGGGTCATATCTTTGCACCTTGATTTCCTCCTCAGTACCTGCGAGGGGTGCCTAAACAGTAGCTTTCAGTGTGCTGACTGCTGCCCAGAGCAAGAAATACATGTTTACGTCACTCCCCGGCATGCACACATACAAATGCACACATACGTGACAGAACCAAGAGCGTCACGAAACAGTACTACATGAGGTGCACTGTGGTATTTTCTATTCTACTCTCCTCTACTTCATTGTTTAAAAAATGCTCATCTTGATCTGCTGAACGGATTTCACAATCCACTAAAGGGTCACGCACTGTGGTTTGAAAAAACACAGAACGCCATAATTTCCGAGGTCTCTTCAGTAGTAGAATCCAGTGACTCTGCTATGTGCCTAAAGGAATTTTCTGAAAACAGTAGCCGAGCTGTGACAGATGGCTACGTGCTTGCATTCTGGAGGAAGTGCATGGTATAGAACATGGCAGCAGAATGACCCAAAGATAAACAGGAAAATTATAAACCGTTTCCAAGGAGAACGTATAGTACTGCAGCTCTGACAGTGACTCAGAGAATTAGGATCTCTAGGTCATTACACTGAATGCTGCCCAAGTCAACCGGTAGCAGAGACCGGGGACATCCGACCTGTCAGAGAGGTCACAGGCTCCCTGGTTGTAGGCAGCTTTCTTTTCAGTTTCCAGATTGTAAGATACGCCCCCCAACCCCCCAGCAAGAGTGATCTCTAGTAGCCTCATTTTTGTTTACACTTGACGCACCATGAAGACGGGAAAATAAAGAAAACAGGAAGTTGGAGAGCTCCAGACTTTCCTCTTTTGAACTTGGACCCCAATCCTGGCTTCTTCATCTTCTTCTGTTCCCACCGCAGGAAGGGGAACTAATATTTAGTAAGCAGGGACATGTCAAGGACTTTGTCATCTCCCTGGATCCTACGAACCATTCTGTGAAGCCTCTAGGATCCGCACTTACAGAGGCCCAAAGATTTCAGTCCGTCGTTCTGGATCCACTGCTGCTGTGCTGAATCACCATCGTTCCATCCCAGAGGCCAGGGTCTTTCCCCCAGTGCATCCTGCCATAGCTTGAATACAGAGTCTTTCTTGGGGGGGATGATGCAACCTCATTTAATTTCGGTGACTGGTAGAAAGCAGAGGCATAAACAGAGCAGACAGGACTCTTGTCAGACAGCAGGAAGGCCAAACCCTGATTTGTAAAGATGGGGAACTTGAATCCTGGGAACGTTCAGTGACTTGCCCAAGGGGCACAGAACTGCGAGTAGAACCCAGGCTTCTGGTGGTCTTTCCACAGGATGTCGGACATTGAAACAACAGCAGTAATAATTAAACAGTACTCCTAGTGTGAAGCATCATTTCGTTTTAGAAGTTAGAGAAATATTTATACGGGAAAAATCGTTCTGGCTCCTTTTCGTGCGTAAATAAATACACAGCCCCGTTCTCCTATTCCGTGGGTGCTGGAACTTGTCAGGAAGCCTAGGTTTTTCTGATACTGAGGGGTCCATGTTGGATGCTTTGTCCACAGTGGGGAACAAGTCTGAATTACTGTGGTTCTGCGGAAAAGGAAGCCCAGCAGGGGCAGACTGTGGGCACCTGGCTCTGGCGCTGGGTTGCTCAACAGGTAGCAGGAGCCTTGGTGCTCCCTACCCTGCTCCCTCCTCCACACTGCCAAGCAGAGTTGGGGGGGCGGGGGAGGGAGGGAGAGAGTGGAGAAAGCCCCTCCCTTGCTCCCTAACGGATCTGGGAAGTCAGGCAGTAGCACCAGAGACCCTGAGTGAGTAGATTTCCATTTTGCTTACCAAGCTGGCGACTGCTGAGGAGCGGCTGCAGCCTAGCGGGGACCCAGAGAGCAAGCCGCCGACATATCTGTGATGCGATTTCAGATGCTCATTGATACAGTGAGTGATGTGCTAAACATGCTCCTTGCTGCTTTCTGTCAGAAGGCATCGGGATGGACGGTTTGTGTTCCCAGCAAGAAAGCGGTGTGATGGGGGTGGGTGTGATGGGTGGAAGGGCAGGAAGGAAGGTTAGCAAGGTACATGTGGGTAGTTAGTCCTGTGGACACTCTAAGAACATTTTAAAAAATCCCTTCCCCTCCCCTGAAGGGGTAGAAATTCCATGTCTGAGTCACTTTGCACATTTTCCTGAAATTTTCACGACATGTAACATTCAGACTTTGACTTCAGCTGTCACCTTCCCCTTATAAATTCTTGAGAGCCTGGGAGAAGGAAGAAGGAGTAGCTTGCGGAGAGAGCCAGCGGCAGGTATGGGGACTCGGGGTAGAGGGGCCTTCTAGGAAGAGAGGCCAAGAATAAGCATTTTGCACTCCTCTTAAGGGCAGTAGAGCTTTAAGGGAGTGATGATAAGCTCATGAGGCCAGGAAAGGCAGTACTGAACAAGTACCAACCCTAGACCGGGGGCCGGAGAGGCATGGCGCAAGATTGTATTCGCCCCTGATTTTTACCCCCTCCCGACAATTCCTAAAGCCGAGCCTCTATCCGTCCGTAGAAGCGAACCTGGGGATTTCCCTGGTGGTCCAGTGGCCAAGAATCTGCGCTCCCAATGCAGGGGGCCTGGGTTCGATCCCTGGTCAGGGAACTGGATCCCGCACGCACGCCCCAACTAAAAGATCCCGCATGCCGCAACTAAGAGCCGGCACAGCCTAAATAAATACATACATACATACATACTTAAAAAAAAGGAAAACTGGCCTTTCCAAGAGAGGGGCAGACGCCAATCCTCCTCAGTTTCCAAGTCAGCTCATTTCAGATGAACCCAGTGACCATATCCATGCTGTCAGTACATCACTACGAGTCAAGGTCTAGACAATCCCACTATCTTCAGAGTTCGACAGGGGGATCAGCTAAGTTCAGTCTAGAAAGACTTTTCACTGCCCTGTGGACGTTTCCTACAATGGCATTTTCTTTCAGCAGTCTGGTTTTATGGTATCTGTTTGTATTTCTGGAATATGGCATATCTCCTGGGCACTTTGTGAAAGATTCACTCAGTTCTTGGTTACACCTAATGCTATGGATGACAGAGCAGCAGTTATGAATCCTTTATTTATTTCTTTTTTTGAGAAGCACTAGATACTTTTCACGTGGCAGACAGCCGCTTCACATCCCCCTCCCCCAATCAGCCTTAGTTGAGGCAAATTTATCTCAATATTGGTTTGGGGAAAAACAGTAGCTTGGAAGCCAGAGATGGTTTCTAATCCCACATCTTCTACGTGCCAGGTGTGTGACTTTGCACATTTACTCACTTTCTCTGGGCTTCTGTTTCCTCATTGGTAAAATGGGAGCACTACTTTAATCTCTGGGTGGTGTGAAGGTACCATGAGTATAACACACCTGGCGCAGCGCTTAGCATACGGCTGGAGCTCCCTGCAAGAGCCTACAGTCTTGGACAGGAAAACTGATACATGCACATAACCGTTTTCCTGTGTAGGGGATAAAAACAAGACATATAGCCCTATTTCCCACTGTAACCTGTGCCATTATCTGCCCCTTCCCTGGGAGGAGTGACAAAGGAAGGAGAGGACAGATACCAGGCAAGGCAAGCAACTGGCTCCAGGGAAGCAGATGAAATAGTGGGAGGGTGTATTCCTTTTCTAATATCATACCACATATTGCCACAAACGTAGCAGCTTAAAACAGTGCCCACTTACGATCTTGATATTTCTGTGGCTCAGGAATCTGGGCACGGGCTAACTGGGTCTTTTGCTCAGGGTCCCCTTGGCTTGCCATCAGAGTTTTGGTTGGGGCTGAGTTCTCATCTGAGGCTCAGGGGCCTCTGGGTTGTTGGCAGAATTCAGTTCTTTGAGGTTTGTAGGACTGAGGCCCTCAGCTCCTAGAGGCCCCATTACTGGCCACCTGGCCTTCTCTACAATGTGGCAGTTTGCTTTTTCAAGGCCAACAGGAGAGTGTCGCTGCTTCTGCTTGTCTTTTTTTTTTTTAAGGGCTCACCTGATTAGACCAGATACACCACACTCATTATCTCCCTTTTGATCAACTCAAAGTCAATTGAAGAGGGATCTTAAAATCCCATAATTCACAGATTCCACCTACACTCAAGGGGAGGAGACTATACAGGTTATGTACACGAGAAGGCAGGAATCTCGGGGGCCACCCCAAGAATTCTGCCTACCGGACAGTTCCCTAGATATACCCAAATAAGCTGAGGAGAGACCTTCTTGCTTCTCTTTGTATTATTTTTATGAGACCAAACATTAAGTAAGAGAACCAAACCTACTATCTTGCATGGCTCAGCCAGGGTGAAATTGTTAAGTAGGGAAGAAAAGGGGGCAGGGTGAACCTGAAGATGTGGGACAACCTTGCACTGGCAGTGGCGCACCGAGCTTACGAATGAGTGGATTCAACTTTTGTTGAACTGTTACTTAGGAAAAGGAATCGACTTTTTAAAGAAGGAAAATGGGATAGTTTTCCCTAGAAGAGCTCCATTAGTGCCTGTCTGCCTGCCTCTGGTGGACACACAGTACTAGGTAATGAGTGCTCTGTAACCAAAGGACAAAACTGAAAGCAAGAGCTGTTTCCCACACAAAGATGGAGGGGCCACAGCCACTCAACCTCGTTTCTGAGGGGTATCAAAATATAAGACCCTGAGCGTCTGGTCTGCGGTGCTGAGGGAATGAGGGGCTATAAGGCTCTCTGGTCTACCCCCAAGTCACCTGGGTCCAGCCCCAAATCCTGGCTTCTGCCTTCCCGCTGAAAGGATGAGCCTGGGAGAGGAGGTGCTCAGAAGTCCCTCTACTTCAGGGACTATCCCACTGAACTTCCTGCCTCTTCTTTCCACCAGGCAAGCTTTCTGCTCTGTCCCTTCTCCCAGCTGTCACTAGCACATGAATTCACAGCCATCTCCGTTGAGTTTGGTAATGACCTCTGCCCTGTTGGGTGGGAGCTGACCTCTGCATCCAGGGAGAGGCTGACTTTTCAATCAGTCCTGGTCACTGAACCAGAGCATTCCTCTGAGCGGGGCTAAATAAAGGCTCTGTCTTCAGCACTTCCCCCTACTTTACACATGAGAGAAGGAGAGCTCAGATCCAGATGTGGCCCACCCTTTCTACCCCGAGGCCTCCCACACCTCATCTCAATGACCCCTGACTGGTTCGCCACGCACTTATGTTTCCAATGAAAGGGTTGAGGTTATAGAGTAACGCAAGGAAGAAAAGTTGCTGCCTTTATTCTTGGCCCTATAGAAGCTTCCCCTAAAAATACTCTTCCCCTACCCAGGAAGATAATCCTGTGATCTCTAACCCTCGGGCTTGAAGTCTTCCCGGACATGAAACACCAAGTGAGAATAAATCTAGGTCAAAGGGAGTCATGTGCTCTGTAGCTGAGGGTGCGAGAATATCATAGATAGTACACTCTGGTTATGGTTGTACAATACAATAGCTACCTGTGGTTATTTAAACTTAAGTAAAATTAAAAATTAAAGGTACTCGGTAGCCAGTGTGGCTAGTGGTTGCCACAGTGGACTGTACAGCTAATACAGCATTTCATCATCACAGAGTTCTATTTGATAGCACTGTTTGTTTTAGAGGCATAGATAGCATTGTGTCCATGTGATGTTTCTTTAGCATCTTTGCAAATATGTCCTTGTTTCTACCGGTGGTCCTTGTGGTTAGGATGTATTATTCTAGTGGGGGGGGGGAACACTGCTAAAGACTGCTTAAGAAAACAAAAACAAAAACAACTGCTGTAAATGCAGTGCCGGCGGAGGGGGGGACTAATTATCAAAAGGCTGCGTTTTCCCAATTTTCTTTCTTCTATTCCCGCCCGCCCCTTCTACAAAAGTTTCTTCCCTTCTTTTACATTTGCCTTCCTGCTTTATCTGCAGAGTGTCATGTTTTATGTAAGGCTTCCCAGACAAAGTGAAATGCTAGACCAGATTTCAAAAAGAAAAGGATCGGACAGGAACCAAAAGTTTGTTTGTGGCACAGGAATAAACAGTGGGACAGAATGCGCCCAAATCACACCCCGGGAAGAAAAGGAAAAGCAGAAGGAGAGGACGAGACTGGGAGATGCAGGGTAGGTCTGGTCCAGATAGTAGGTCTGGAGGGTAAAGCAGACTGGGGCAGTTCTCGCCATTCCTGAGGCTGGCAGGCTGCCCAGGTGCTCAGGAGTTCCTCTGTGCAGTAACTTCCTAATCAGACTCTTCCTGCTTAGGAACAGTGCCTTCCATAAGAATTTATCTTTGACTCACGGGTGATCTCCATCTTAGGCTCAGCGTGTGCACGAAGAAGACATAATAGGTTAAATGCTGTGTTTGCGGGAAGGAGGCCTTCTTCCTTGAGCTCTTGGAGGAGTCGCAAGGACCGTGTCCCTCTCCTCACCAGCACTGTCTGTGGTTTCCCTCCCTTAACACCAGTCACCCCTTGATGGGTTCTTTAATGCCTGTGCTCTTCCCTGGGCAAAACTAGGGAAGCTAAGCAATGCTTTGAAAGAAGGCAGACAGTGGAGATGGCAAGTAGAGGGCAGGATAATGCTCAGTAGTGAGGGTCGGGGGCCGGGGGTCACAGGAGACAGAAAGCAGGGCAAGGGAGGGGCAAAGTTCAAGTGGGCATCAGGAGCAGGTGTGCAGAACTATAGTTCTGAGGGCCTGCGGCCAGAAGACTGGAGCTGGGGCAAGCTTTTCCACTCACTCCTGAGGCTCTTCTCTGCCTTCTTGGAAGGCAGGCCCTCACCCCACCCTGAAGCATGGCTGGCCAGGGGCCTGTCCAGGTTCACGAACAACTGTGTCAGACAGTGAGAAGTGAGGGTGTAGAGAGGAAACTGGCTGGTCGCAGACAGATGGCTGGTGTCCAGGGGTCTCCCATCCCTTGGCTTGGGGGCCCTATGTGTATCTATCCTATCTGTATCGTAAACTTCAAACCTTTCTCCAGCCGTAGGCAAGGTCCTCTTGTGAATGCAGCAGTCTGGATTTCTACTCCACTCCACCCAGACTCCACCCCGTCCTGCCCCAGGGTCTGCCAAATGCACAGCTGAAAGCTTCCGATGGATAATGCCCTGTTTTCCTCTTTTGTCTTGCAGCTGTCTCCAACCTGGACATCGAGAGCAAGCTGAGCGTGTACTACCGTGCACCGTGGCACCAGCAGAGAAACATCTTCCTCCCGGCCACCAGGCCGCCCTGCGTGGAGGAGCTGCACCGCCACGCCCGGCAGAGCCTGCAAGCCCTGCGCAGAGGTGACTGATCTCGGGCTTGTGGGCATTTCGGGGAGAGAACTTGGAGCTCGTACCATCAAGGGGTTGTTTTCTGTCCCATCCGTCCCAACAGCTCCCCTTGTTAATAGCAAGTACTTTGAAATGCTCCAGTTTTCTACCCTGAAGTGAAATTCATGGGTACTATAACCTGCCTATTGATGTAACTAAAAAGAGCATCATGGCCTGAATATGATAATAAAGAGAACTTAAAAGGAAAATTGTTTATAATAATGATATTTGCAATATGCAAATGCCCAGGCACAGCTGCACTAGAAGACATAATGAAGAAGTCAGATGTTTGTGCCTATCAAAAGTAGGTTTGGATTAAGTAAAGAAAGACAGAAGTCATTCTGAACACAAAGCACAGAGAAATGAAAGAGTCAGGGGGCAGGAGGACACAACCATAGAAACTGGTGCATTCAGCACATATTATACATGAGCAAAAAAAAAAAAAACCCTCTGGATTTTAATTAAAAGAGAATTAGCTTTGACTCAGAAGTAGGTTCTAGGCTTTTCCCTTACAAGAAATTCTGGCGGGCTATCTGTGGGACCCGGGGCACTGTTTCAGTGTTCAGGACTGTACTGTGCATTGTAGGAGGGCTGTCATCCTTGGCTCCAGCCCAATCATCTAACAAACAACCAGAACCTTCCCCAGGGGGTTTCTTCTGCTGCTGTTGAGAACCAGTGATCTGGTCCATTCTACAGCAGAGCACATGGAGCCCTAGAGAGGTCAGGACACTTGCTGAGGGTCACACGCAGCAGGTTAGGTACAGTGCCAGGACCCAGACCCCCCCAGCCAGGGCTCTTTTCCTCCGCACCATACACTGCGTCCTAGGGAAATCAATAGTTCTAGTTCTCTCACAGTCCCGAGAAAGCCGGAGATAGGCACACAGCATTCAAGGTGGAAGATACAGCCTCCTCTTCCACTGGTCACTTTTCGTGCCTTAAAGCCACTCTAATTAGGACAAGGAGACTAAAAACTGGCAGCATGCTTGTTAGAGCCCCTCCGCTGGTGTCGGAAGTTGGCATGCCAGCTTGTTTGGCCTTTAGATTTTTGCTGTGGAGACACATGGGGTCTGCACATTCAGTGTCTTTGCTCCAAATTCCCTGTGCTCCTTTAAGGAATGGTATTTTGCGAGAGTATTAAAATTCAAATAAAATATTTTTATGTCACTATCAAGATGGAGAAATAAAATGACAAATGTTGTTTTCAGCTTTTTTCTTCCTCATGTGTATGACTCCTCCCTTTTGCCCATCCCTTGTCTTTTTTCCCTTTAATGAAAGAGCTAACCTGCTAATACCCCTAATGCAACTGTTTCTAAAAATTCCCCTCGGTTATTGGTAGCAGATACTGTGACCTTTATAATGAAGGGTGACAGGTTCCCCCCAACCTATCGCTGGCATTCTTACTATTCACTTCAATTTTATAGTTGGCTGAAAAGTTCTTTACCAAATTTTTAGTGCCAGCCACCTTCCAGAAAGCTTCGTTAACACTCTTACTGTTCCTCTGCAGCCTGGATTAGGCGCCCGTGCCATAACTGCCTGTGCCTCATCCCATTGTGCTACGTATAAGCTTATATCATAACTAACCACTTACGGGCTTGTCTTCTACCATTAATCCATGAGCAACTCAAGGACAAGGATGATATCTTATAAATTTTTTTTTTACTTTTTTCTTTTCTTCTTTTTTTTTGGCCACACCACGCGGCTTGTGGGATCTTAGTTCCCTGACCAGGGATTGAACCCTGGCCCTCGGCAGTGAGAGCACAGAGTCCTAACCACTGGACCACCAGGGAATTCCCATAAATTATTTTTATTCAAAGCATTCAGCGTGACCCTGACATAATAGTAGGTCCTCAATGAATGTTTGTGCAACTGAATCAAATTCTGCAGAAAACTGGTCGAGTACTGAGGGCAGAGAATGACGACAGAGGAATCTAATCATTCTCACTAAATACCTTCTCTGATCCCATCATTAGAGCTTGAGTAACGTTAGCCCTTTAGACATAATTAATTATTTGTATCCCTTTATTATTATTCATAAGTCATCTCTGATTAGATTTTTCCAGATTCAACCAGATAACATTAAGCTGCTCCTAAGCTATCACATTTCACTGTGTTGTCAGGTTTGGACTTAACAGCAGAACTAAGGAACAGCAAGCGCCAATATCAATCTTCTCAGAACGTCCTCCTGGGGGCTGAGAGATGGATATGGGGCCTCCTGGGGTTTGTAAGGAAGACGGAGGAGCTGCATCTTGCCCTCCACAGACAGGCTTGCTTTGTGGTTGTCTCAATAGCAAATCTTGGGTGTAGTAGTTTTAATAGCACTGCAGAGAGCCATAAACAGGAATTATAGGCATCACAGAATTAAAAACATGCAGTGTAGAATTAAAATTAGAAAGTGACTTTTTTTTTTTACCCTTGTCCAAGAAACAGTAGCTTAGTAGTGCATTCATCAGAATACCACTTCTGCCATCTGGTGGCCATGACTAATACTGACCTATGAGACAAGGCCTTGCTCACAAATGAGCTTCCCTGTAGGTTCTCTGTTTGGACAGCTGGAATGTCCTGGCTTCCACCAGGAGGGAGTGGATGATGAAGCACAGACAAGCCCGGCTGTGGTGGCAGCAGCAGCGTGCTCCTTTTGGAAATGGGGCTATAAGGAGGGAGCTGGGGGACTGAGATCAGAACCGAGAAATTGGCTGCCTTCAAGATCTGCTCAATAGCCAACCCCTCAACAAAGTCTCTTGAGGGCCAGGCACTGTGCTACATCTAGGATTCAGAGAGCAACAGTGTGTGGTCCTTGCCCACAAGGAATTCCTGGTCTACTGAGGGAGACAGGCAAGTAACCAGGTAATTTCAACACAGTGATACGGGGGCTCAGAGGAAAGGCACTAATGATGCCATGGAGCTTCAGGGAAGGCTCCTCAGAGGAAGCAGCATCCTAATGGATTTCAAGTTATTTAGAATCTGATTCCTCTCTTTTTCCTTTTTTTCTTAGCAGTTCTTTACGCTCAGAGCCAATAATGGCTTGAAGTGATACCAATGTTTATGTTTGTGAGACAGGGAGAGATTACTAAGAGGCGATAAAGAGAGATTTATGTTTTATATTTCCTTTCCTTTCAAGTTTCAGGGCTGGGGTCTAAATTTCATTGGTCTAAGGGAATAAGCACCAAGAGTCTACTGCAGTTTCAGGCTCTAGTTGACGAATGTTCTCCTCACACCACCACCAGAAAGAAGTACTAGGGACCCGTTCATCTACCTGCCTACTCCCAGCCTGGGGCAAATGAAAGGGCAGGAGGGGAGAAATTGAATGGGAAATTGAGTTGCTATCTCCCTCCAGACTCCTCCCTTCCTTCTACCTTTTCCTAACTAGTGACACCTATATTTTACTCTTCATTATGCATTTAAGAATATAAAAGCTTTTCCTTACACGGCCCATTTAGAAAAGCCCACTGTTTCCTTGCAGAGAAAAATGAGGGTGGTGCTGGAGGTGGGCACTTCAACATGGAAGACATTTATCTCAAAAAGACCTCTTGGAAGGGAGATCAAGCTGGCAGAGTGGGACATGGAGCTCACTTCCCCCCTACAAATACATAAAAAAATACAGCTACATCGGGAACGATTCTCACAGGATACCAGCTGAAAGCTGTCAAAAGATCTCATACAACCAAAGCTGCAAGAAAGATCCCCACGTAACTGGGTAGGACGAAAGGAGAGAAAAAAAAAGAAGGAATCAGGATGGGACCTGCACCCCTGGAAGGGAGCTGTGAAAGAGGAAGGGTTCCCTCACCCTGGGAACCTCCTTCGCTGGCGGGAAGGTCCGCCAGGACAAGGGAGCTGCAGGGGCCTGGAATTTGCAAGAGAGGAGTGTGCCCGGGCTGACTTGCTGCCAAGCAAGATACAGAGGGACCGGCTGACAGCTGCCGTGCTGCCGCACTCCCCAGCCTGAGATGCGTGCCTGCTGGTATGCACAGCTCGTGGGTGCTGAAACTCAGGCTTCAGTGGACAGACACGGGAAGAGGACTTGCTTTGGCTGCGCAGAGACATCCTGAAGAGCCTGGAGTGTGGTCTGGGCTGTAATTGGGGCTGCACACAGGACAGGGCACAGGTCCGCCAAAGGACCCCATTATCGACGCATGAAGGGCCGGGTACGGGTCCACCACAGACGCCTCATTGTCAGTGTGCTCACTGCGGGGGTGCGGCTCCAGCCACGCCAGACTTTGGGAGCACGCGCGTACCAGGGCTGACGTCAGAGCCAATTATCAGCACTCCCACCATGGGGCGCAGCTCCGGCAGGCCTTGGGAGCTCATGCTTTGTGAACCTGCACACTTCAAAGGCAAGGCTGACGCTCGAGCCAATTATCAGCGCTCCCACAGCCGAGACGGGTCTCAGGGCGGCACCATCAGCAGCGGATTTTGTGGGTGTGCACACCGGGTGGCAGGAGGCCTCACAGAGTCACAGGTCCTGGCGGACAGCTCCTGAGGAGGAACACACAGCGGCTCCCAGAGGGAGTGCTGCGGTCCCGCCTACCTCACACTGCAGCTGAGAACCAGATCTCAGGGCCTCTACTCCAACAGCTGGGGAGTAGACCCTGCCCCCGACAGGGCTGTGACAACCACAAAGCAAAGACGAGGCCCCACCCAACATACAGTGCAGGCTCTGGCCAGCACAACACCAAACACACCCCCCATCAAGGGGGAACAGTGGCCAGCACATGCTGAGGAAAGATGTGGCAGACATCCATACCAAATAGAGCCCTCACACCAAAAATAACGTGGACTCACACAGTCCGCCCCAGCACACTCCCACATAAAAACAGCCTTTCAGGACCACAGTAGATAACTGTTTCTCCTAAATTCGTGGAGTTAGAGAAATATAAGTAAAACGAAAATGCAGAGGAACTACTCCCAATTTAAAAGAATAAGAGGAATCCCCTGAGAGAACGATGAAACAAACCTCGCCAGTCTACCAGGCCCTGAGTTCAAAAAGGAGGTAATAAAAATGCTAAAGAACCTAAGAAACACTATTGATAGAAATGTAGATCACTGTAACAAGGAACTATTCAATAGAAACCATGAACAGGAGCCAATCAAAATTAGACAACTCAATTGCCAAGATAAAAACCGAACTAAAGTCAATAAACAGCAGACTTAAATAAGTCTAAATAGCAGAATGAACAAGTCATCTGGAAGATAAAATAACACAAACCACCCAATCAGAACAGCAGACAGAAAGACAAGTGAGAAGAAAAGTGAAAGCAACATACGAGATCCATGGGATAATATAAAGTGTGCACATAATACGGATTCCAGGAGAAGAAGAAAGAGAAAAAGGGATCCAAAATGTACCTGAAGAAATTCTGGCTGAAAACTTCCCAAACCTAAAGAAGGAAACAGATATCCAGGTACAGGAATCACAGACCATCCCAAACAAGATGAACCCAAACTGATCCACACCAAGACACGTAATTAAAATGGCAAAAGTGAAAAATAAAGGGAGGATTCTAAAGGCAGCAAGAGAAAAACAGAGTCATTTACAAGGGAATATCATAAGGCTATCAGCTGACTTCTCTACAGAAACTCTGCAGGCCAGAAGGGAGTGGCAAGATACATTCAAAGTTCTGAAAGGAAAAAACCTGCAACCTCGGATACTCTGCCCAGCAAGATTATCATTTAGAATAGAAGGAGGGAGAAAGAATTTCTCAGACGAGCAAAAAACTAAAAGAATACAGCAACACGGCAATACTCATGAAAAGATATTCAACATCACTAATTATTAGAGAAATGCAAATCAAAACTACACTGAGGGCTTCCCTGGTGGCACAGTGGCTGAGAATCCACCTGCCAGTGCAGGGGACACGGGTTCGATCCCTGGTCCGGGAATATCCCACATGCCATGGAGCAACTAAGCCCATGCGCCACAACCAATGAGCCTGCGCTCTAGAGCCCGCGTGCCACAACTACTGAGCCTGCATGCTGCAACTACTGAAACCCGCGTGCCTAGAGCCTGTGCTCTCAAGAGAAGCCACCGCAATGAGAAGCCCGCGCACCGCAACGAAGAGTAGCCCCCACTCGCCGCAACTAGAGGAAGCCCGTGAGCAGCAACGAAGACCCAACACAGCCAAAACTAAATTTGTAAAAATTAGTAAATAATAATTAAAAAAAACTGCATTGAGATATCACCTCACACCAGTCAGAATGGCTATCATCAAAAAATCCAGAAACGGTAAATGCTGGACAGGGTGTGGAGAAAAGGGAACCCTCCTACACTGCTGATGGGAATGTAAATTGGTACAGCCACTATGGAGCAGAGTATGGAGGTTCCTTAAAAAATTAAAAATAGACCTACCGTATGATCCTGCAATCCCACTCCTGGGCATATATCCAGAGAAAAACATGGTCCGAAAGGATACATGCACCCCAGTGTTCATTGCAGCACTGACAATAGCCAAGACACGCAAGCAACCTAAATGTCCATCAACAGAGGAATGGATAAAGAAGATGTGGTGTATATATACAATGGAATATTACTCAGCCATTAAAAAGAATGAAATAATGCCATTTGCAGCAACATGGATGGACCCAGAGAGTGTCATACTGAGTGAAGGAAGTCAGAGAAAGTGAGATAGATATCATATGATATTGCTTATATGCAGAATCTTAAAAAAAAATGATACAAATGTACTTATTTAAGAAATCAAAACAGACTCACAGACTTAGAGAACAAACTTATGGTTCCAGGGCAAGGGTGGATAGTTAGGGAGTTTGGGATGGACATGTACACACTGCTATACTTAAAATGGATAACCAACAAGGACCTACTGTGTAAAACAGGGGACTCTGCTCAATATTATGTAACAACCTAAATGGGAAAAGAATTTGATAAAGAATAGATACATGCATATGTATAACTAAATCACTTTGCTGTATAACCTGAAACTAACACAACATTGTTAATCAACTATACTCCAGTATAAAATAAAAAGTTAAAAAAAGAAGAATATAGAAATACTAAGCCTATCCTAAAAGAAATATTGAAAGGTCTTCTCTAAACAGAAAAGAAGCAAGAATCTATAGGAAAGGGAAAATCAGAACAGGAAAGGCAAATATATAAAAGGACTGAAGATCACTTAAATAAGCCAGTACATAAATTTAAAAACAATCAAAAAATTTGTGAAAGCAATTATAACTATAAGGAACAACAAAAGGATAAACATGAAGACGTAAAAGAGGACATCAGAATCACATAATGTGGGAGAGGGGAGTAAGAATATGTAGTTTTTTTAGAATGTGTTTGAGCTTACATGACTATCAGTCTAAGGCAAGAAGATACAGTTATGGTTTAACATACTTGAAAACCAGGGTAACCACAAATTAAAAACATACAGTGGTCTCACAAAAGCCAAAAAGAAAGGAACTCAAGCATAATACAAAAGAAAACCATAAACTACAAAAGGAAAAACAAAAAGAAGGAACAAAGAAGAAATACAAAATCAACTGGAAAACAAGGTTTAAAATGGCAATAAATACATACTTATCCATAATTACTTTAAATGTCAATAGACTAAATGCTCTGATAAAAAGACACAGATTGGCAGATTGGATAATAAAACAAGAACCTACAATCTGCTGCCTATAAGAGACCCACTGTAGGGTTAAAGACATGCATAGATTGAAAGTGAGGGGATGGAAAAAGATATTTCATGCAAATGGAAATGACAAGAAAGCGAGGGTAGCAATACTCATACCAGAAAAAATAGACTTTAAAACAAAGGCCATGAATAAAGACAAAGAAGGACCCTGTATTAATGATAAAAGGATCAATATAAGAAGAGGATGATATTACACTCATTAACGTATATGTATGCAATATAGGAACACCTAAATACATGAAACAAATACTAACAGACATAAAAGGAGAAACTGATGGGAATACAATAGCAGCAGGAGATTTTAACACCCCACTGACATCAATGGACAGATCTTCCAAACAGAAAATCAGTAAGGCAACAGAGACTCTAAATTACACATTAAAACAGACTTAATTGATATCTACAGGACACTACATCCAAGAAAACCAAAATACTCTTTTCAAGTACACATGGAACATTCTCTAGGGTAGACCACATACTAAGACACAAAACAAGCCTCAACAAATTTAAGAGAAAAGAAATTACCTCAAGCATCTTCTCTGACCACAATGGCATGAAACTAGAAATCAACCACAGAAAGAAAAATGAGAAAAAAATGATTACATAGAGACTAAACAACATGCTACTAAAAAAAACGAGTCAACAATTAAATCAAAGAGAAAATTAAAAAAATACCTCAAGACAAAGGAAAATAAAAACACATGGGCTTCCCTGGTGGCACAGTGGTTGAGAGTCCGCCTGCCAATGCAGGGGACACGGGTTCGTGCCCCGGTCCAGGAAGATACCACATGCCGCGGAGCGGCTAGGCCCGTGAACCATGGCCGCTGAGCCTGCGCTCCGCAACGGGAGAGGCCACAACAGTGAGAGGCCCACGTACCACACACACACACACACACACACACAAAAAACCCACAACCATCCGAAATCTATGGGATGCAGTCCTGAGAGAGAAGCTTACAGCAATACACGTCTTCCTCAAAAAATAAGAAAGATCTCAAACAACCTAACCTTCCACCTAAAAGAATTAGAAAAGAACATACAAAACCTAAAGTCAGCAGACGGAAGGAAATAAAGATCAGAGAGGAAATAAATAAAATAGAATTACAAATAATAAAAAACTCAATAAAACCAAGAGCTGTTTTTTGAAAGGGTAAACAAAATCAATGAACCTCTAGCCAGGCTCACCAAAAACAAAAGAGAGAGGACCCAAATAAACAAAATAAGAAATGAAAGAGAAACAACAACCAATACCGCAGAAGCACAAAAAATCTTAAGAAAAAAACCATGAACAGTTTATATGCCAACAAAATGGACAACCTAGAAGAAACTGACAAGTTTCTAGAAACATACAGCCTGCCAAAACTGAATCAAAAAGAAACAGATAATTTGAACAGTCCGATCACTAGAAGTAAAATAGAATCTGTATAAAACAACAACAACAACAAACCTCCCTGCAAACAAAAGTCTAGGACCAGATGGCTTCACTGGGGAATTCTACCAAACAAAAAGAAGAACTCATACCTATCTTTCTCAAACTATTCCAAACGACTGAAGAGGAGGGAACACTCCCAAAATCATTTTATGAAGCCACTATCACCCTTATACCAAAACCAGACAACGATACTACAAAAAAACAAAATCACAGGTCAGTATCTTTGATGAATATAGATGGAAAATTCCTCAACAAAATATTAGCAAACTGAATCCAACAACACATAAGAAGGATCATACACCATGATCAAGTTGGATTCATTCCAAGGTCACAAGGATGGTTCAACATACACAAATCAATCAACGTGATACACCGTATCAACAAAAGAAAAGACAGAAACAACATGATCATCTCAATAGATGCAGAAAAAGCATTTGATAAAATTCAACATCCATTCATGATAAAAATTCTCACCAAAGCAGGTATAGAGGGATCATATCTCAACATAATAAAATCCATTTACAACAAACCCACAGTGAATATAATACTCAACAGTGAAAAGGTGAAATCTTTCCCACTAAATTCTGGAACAAGACAAGGATGCCCACTCTCACCGCTTCTATTCAACACAATATTGGAAGTCCTAGCCACAGCAGTCAGACAAGAAAAAGAAATAAAAGGTATCCAAATTGGAAGGGAAGAGATAAAATTGTTATTGTACGCAGGTGACATGACACTCTATATAGAAGACCCTAAAGACTCCACACAAAAACTGTTAGAATAAATGAATTCAGCAAAGTAGCAGGATACGAGATCAATATACAGAAATCTGTTGCATTTCTTCATACTAACAATGAAATATCAGAAAGAGAAAGTAAAAAAACAATCCCGTTTACAATTGTGCAAAGGGCTTCCCTGGTGGCACAAGGGTTAAGAATCCACCTGCCAATGCAGGGGACACGGGTTTGAACCCTGGCCCGGGAAGATCCCACATGCCGCGGAGCAACTAAGCCTGTGCGCCACAACTACTGAGGCTGCGCTCTAGAGCCTGCGTGCCACAACTACTGAGCCCCCATGCCACAACTACTGAAGCCTGCACACCTAGAGCCTGTGCTCTGCAACAAGAGAGGCCACCGCAATGAGAAGCCCGTGCACTGAAACAAAGAGTAGCCTCCGCTCGCCGCAACTAGAGAAAGCCCACACGCAGCAATGAAGACCCAAAGCAGCCAAAAAGATAAAATAAAATAAATTTAAATAAATAAATAAATAAAATTGTGCAATAAATAAATGAATAAAACCTAACCAAGGAGATGAAAGACCTATATGCTGAGAACTATAAAACACTGATAAAGGAAACTGAAAATGATACGAAGAAATGGAAAGCTATCCCATGCTCTTGGATTGGAATAATTAATATTGTTAAAACAGCCATACTACCCAAAGCAATCTACAGATTTCACATGATCTCTATCAAATTACCCGTGATATTTTTCACAGAGCTAGAACACATAATCCTAAAATTTATATGGAACTACAAAAGACCAAGAATTGCCAAGGCAACTCTGAGGAAATAGAACAAAGCTGGAGGCATAACCCTCCCAGATTTCAGACAATACTGCAAAGCTACAGTAATCCAAACAGCATGGTATTGGTACAAAAACAGACATATAGATCAAAAGAACAGAATTAGAGATCCCAGAAATAAACCCACACACCTACAGTCAATTGATCTTCAACAAAGGAGGCAAGAATATACAGTGGAGAAAAGACAGTCCCTTCAGCAAGTGGTGTTGAGAAAGCTGGACAGCCTCATGTAAATCAATGAAGTTAGAACACAACCTCACACCATACACAACAATAAACCTAAAATGGCTTAAAGACTTAAACATAAGATATGACACCATAAAACTCCTGGAAGAGAACATAGGCAAAACATTCTCAGACATAAATCATAGTAATGTTTTCTTAGATCAGTCTTCCAAGGTAAAAGAAGTAAATGCAAAAATAAATAAATGGAACCTAGTCAAACTTATAGGCTTTTTCACAGCAAAGCAAACCATAAACAAAATGAAAAGACAACCTACAGACTGGGAAAAAATATTTGCAAACGATGAGAAGAACAAGGGCTTAATTTCCAAAATATACAGACACCTCATACAACTCAGTATCAAAAAACAAACAAACAACCCAATCAATAACTGGGCAGAAGACCTAAATAGACATTTCTCCAAAGAAGACATACAGTTGGCCAACAGGCACATGAAAAAATGCTCAACATCGCTAATTATTGGGAAAATGCAAATTAAAACTACAAGGAGTTATCACCTCACACCAGTCAGAATGGCCATCATCAAAAAGTCTAAAAATAATAAATGCTGGAGATGGTGTGGAGAAAAGGGAACCCTCCTACACCGTTGGTGGAATGTAAATTGGTGCAGCCACTATGGAGAACAGTATGGAGGGTCCTTAAAAAACTAAAAATAGAGTTACCATATATGATCCAGCAAACCCACTCCTGGGCATATACCTAGACACAACTATAATTCAAAAAGATACATGCACTGCTATGTTCATTGCAGCACTATTTACAATAGCCAAGACATAGAAGCAACCTGAGAGTCCATCAATAGATGAATGGATAAAGAAGATGTGGTGTATATACAATGGAATATTACTCAGCACTAAAAAAGAATGAAATAGTGCCATTTGCAGCAACATGGATGGACCTAGAGATTATCATTCCAAGTCAGACAGAGAAAGACAAATATTATATGATATCACTTATGTGTGGAATCTAAAAAAAAAAAAATACAAATTCATTTATTGACCAAACAGAAACAGACTCATAGACATAGAAAACAAACTTACGGTTACCAAAGGGGAAAGGGGAGGCGGAGGGATAAATTAGGAGTATGGGATTAACAGATACACAGCACTATACATAAAATAGATAAACAACAAGGATTTACTGTATAGCACAGGGAACTATATTCAGTATCTTGTAATAACCTATACTGGAAAAGAATCTGAAGCTGTATGCCTGAAACTAACACAGTATTGTATTCCATTGTTTTTTTTCTGAATTAATTAATTAATTTATTTTTCGCTGCACTGGGTCTTCATTGCTGCGTGCAGGCTTGTCTCTAGTTGCGGCGAGCGGGGGCTACTCTTTGTTGCAGTGCACGGGCTTCTCATTGCGGTGGCTTCTCTTGTTGTGGAGCATGGGCTCTAGGCACGTGGGCTTCAGTAGTTGTGGCTCGCAGGCTTGGCTGCTCTGTGGCATGTGGAATCTTCCCGGACCAGGGCTTGAACCCGTGAACCCTTCATTGGCAGGCAAATTCTTAACCACTGCCCCACCAGGGAAGTCCCACAATATTGTAAATCAACTATATAATTTTTTTTTAAGTCTTCCTGATGAACAATGGCTATGGTGGCAGTTTAGCAAAGACCACCTGTGTGGGGATGAGGACTTTTCTCTGGTTGTGAATGGGAGTCAACATTTGTCTAAAGAATCCCAAGCAGGGCTTCCCTGGTGGCGCAGTGGTTGAGAATCTGCCTACTAATGCAGGGGACACGGGTTCGAGCCCTGGTCTGGGAAGATCCCACATGCCGCGGAGCAACTAGACCCGTGAGCCACAACTACTGAGCCTGCGCGTCTGGAGCCTATGCTCCGCAACGAGAGGCCGCGATAGTGAGAGGCCTGCGCACCGCGATGAAGAGTGGCCCCTGCTTGCCACAACTAGAGAAGCCCTCGCACAGAAACTAAGACCCAACACAGCCAAAAATAAATAAATAAATAAATTAAGGAGCCAGATTAAAAAAAAAAAAAGAATCCCAAGCAAAGGTAGGTGAGAAATACTGCCCCATTTTCCTGACACAGACAAAGTTGGCAGTTGAGGCAGGGGGGCCCACAGACAGGCCAGTCAGACATGGACAGAAATCAGAAGGCTCAAGAGTGCTCAGGTACTGGGTTAGAGTACAGCACACTGACTACAGCAAAGAGGAAAGGGGCCAGCATTAGGGCAGCCAGTGTAAATAGGCAACAGGACCAGAGAACGACCTAACAGCAAGGGCACAGCGAGGGCACTAACTAACTACACAGCCCATGGGAAAGGTAGGGCTTTAAAGTGCATTCTACTGTTACAAAAGCAGACCTTAATGAAAGCATTAATTTGTTCTTCCTTTCAGTCACTCCACAAACATTTATTGAGAACCCACTATATCACAGGCACAGCAGGGCACTGCGACAGAAAGCTGAATATAATCTCTGTTGTCCAGGGGCAGCCTTCTATAAAAGAGGCAGACATATAGAGAGATCCTGAGGTTTATCAATACAATGAGAGAGTTGAAATGGCCACTGGCACTACAGGGCCTTCAGAGGAAGGGCATCTGACGCCACCTGAGAGGGTCAGTGTAGTTAGCTGTTTCCTAACACGGGTAAAAGAATTAGTGTCTTATGAGTAGCCAAATATTCTATATTATCAATGTCCAAAGAATTAGAATGTGATAAAATGTAATTATAATCAAAGACTATCAAATCCCAGCAGTCTTGCTCTGATTAGCGAGGTGTGTTTGGACCTTCTAGAGCTTACAGGTCAAGAAGTGGTCAAGAGCAGAGCCCTGGGGCCAAGTGTGTACCACTGACAGCTCGGCAATGACTTGGCCTCCCTGATTGGTTTAGGCATCTGCACAAGAGGGACACTATCAGTGCCTACTTCGTGCAGTTGTCAAGATAATGCACCTAAAAGCTTTTGCAAAGCATCTTTGATGAATGGCAATTGCTCAACAAATACTGGGCATCGTAATTATTATCGTAGACGTGCTGAGTAATGGCAACTTTAAACAACACAAGACAGATTAAGACATCTGCTGCACAAGTTTCTACCTTGGTCATATTGGGTGGGAGTCACGAGATTTCAGGCCCTAGGCATGAGTGTGGGCTGGGTTTTGGCAGGCAGGGAAGCCTTTGGTGTGGCCAGTATGTTGGGTAGGACGTGCTTTGGGGCTCACTGAGACACCCAGAAAGCTAAGCTGTGCTCTTGATGTCTCAGTGATTCTTGTCAATGAGTCAGGACCACTTCGTCGCACACATGGAAATTTCTTGGTTTTTCCCAGAAGTACCTTTATTCCTAAATCAGACAACTGTCACCATTGGGATTTCTTTACTTTCTTAGGAACACAGGATTTGAAAGCCATCTGAGTGTTGTGGGTGACACAGCGTAGATGGGTACAACGGTGTTCAGGCCACAGGCTCTGTTTTTAAAAAATGTAATAAAGAAATAAATGAATAAGGCCCTGATGTGTAGGACTCTCCAGTTTCTGTGATATATATACTCCCACCGTAGCCTATTTCAAGCTACCAACAGTTTAAAAACTGGCTCGCAAAATTCCTGAACACATAGCAATCCGGGCCCCTGAGCCAATGTGAGCTGGCACCATCACCCACTGGATGGCTGTGAGCATCTGTCGCTACACCCTGGGAGGCTCTGGTGTGTCTGTGCCTAAGGTCCACTCCAGGACTGATGTCAGCAGATCTTGCACCATTGTTCTAGATTTTTTTTTTTTTTTTTTGCTCATGTTGTTTTGAAACGAGGCATGTTGAGAAATATACTACTTTTTCCAAACTTAGAGTGAACCATCTTGTACAATGATTATGAGATGGACCCACTGAAATGTAGGTGTCCAACTTCATGTGAAGTGAAAGTTTAGTTCAGAACCATTCTGAAAAGCTTATTTGGTACACAAATGAGCTGGATTAGCAAAAACCCACTTTTTTCAAGCCTTTTGCTCATCCTCCCAAGGGGGAAAGAGAAATTGAAAATGCCAAGTATGTTTCTGTATTATCGCTTTTTCTGCCCCCAGAACACCGGAGCCGGAGTGATCGCCGCGAGCAGAGAGCTGCTGCACCCCTTTCCGTAGTAGCTCCTCCACTGCCCGCCTACCCCCCAGCTCACAGCCAGAGAAGACGCGAACTTAAGGACCGGCACTTCTTAACGGTGAGCTTGATGGCCAGGCGGCAGCCCTGTACCTACTCAGCGGGAAGTATGAGTGGGTCTTGGGCGTCAGTTTCACTCCTCCTACTGAAGGAGACTGGGCTGCCTGAAAGAGCTAATCATGGGCATTTGAAAACTGAATTTTTCCCCTTTCATTCCTGAAAGGAATGCCTCTTTTTTGGGGAACAGAGTGGGGATACAGATTTTTTTAAAAAATTTAATTGGCTGCACAATGCAGTAAAGCAGTAATAGTTAAGGACTCTAAAATCAGGGAAATTAGGAATATTGGATTAGCAGATACACACCACTATATATAAAAAAAGATAAACAACAAGGATTTAGGGCTTCCCTGGTGGCGCAGTGGTTGAGAGTCCGTCTGCCGATGCAGGGGACACGGGTTCGTGCCCCGGTCCGGGAGGATCCCACATGCCGCGGAGCGGCTGGGCCCGTGAGCCGTGGCCGCTGAGCCTGCGCGTCTGGAGCCTGTGCTCCGCAATGGGAGAGGCCACAGCAGTGAGAGGCCTGCGTATTGCAAAAAAAAAAAAAAAAAAAAAACACAAGGATTTATTGCGTAGCACAGGGAACTCTTTTCAATATTTTGTAATAACCTATAATGGAAAAGAATCTGAAGAAAAAAATATGAAACTGAATCATTGTGCTGTATAACCGAAACTAACATAATATTGTAAATCAACCATCCTTCAATAAAAAATAAATAAAATAAAATCAGGGGAAAAATTGCTTCAAATCCTAATTCTTCTGCATACAAGCGGAAAGATTTAGGGCAGGTTATTTACCTTCCTTGTGCTCAGTTCCCTCATCTGTAATATGGGGATATTAATAGTAACTAGCTTATAGGGTTTGAAGCTTAAATGAAATAAGGCATGGAAAGAACTTAGCACAATGCCCGACATAGAGTAAGACCTCAGTAAATGTTAACTGCTGCAACCACTACTATTATTACTAGTCAGGCGATCGTGTGGCTGACTAGGTAGGGTGAACTGAGAAAGAACTTACATGATGTGAAAAATTACCATTTGAAGATGAATCATCTCGTAATTTCATGCTTCCCCCATTCTATAAGGGAAGGTGCTCTTCTGAGTAACCAGTTACCAGAGTGATGTCATCACCACTGGTGATGTCAGCCTTGCCTGGGTGGGTGTGGCTGTAACTCAGCTCAAGCCCCCAAGTATGGATCAGAGATGATGAAGCTGAGACCAGCTCAGAATACCTGGAAACACCATTACCCCAGGTGTGCCTTCTGAGGGCTCAGTGGGGACAGGTGAGCCCTTTGTGCCTCTGAGTAGGGCACCACTGAGGTGAGAGACTATGGTTTCTGTGACCAAATCAGCCTACACAGCCTGCCTGAATGGGTAGACCCCTGCTCCCGTCATGCCAGTTTGAGGCCCTAAGTCTAAAGAAGTTACAATAGTGTAGGTAGAAGTTGAGGTTTTTATTTGAAATTAAGGTTGTATGTATAATTATAAACCCTGTACCCTTATGGCTTTACAATATGCAAATTAGATGCAAAATATTTGGGTCACATGATGCCAGACACCAAGCTGAGAACAGATTTCATCTAAATGACTCTCATGATATATCCAGATAAAACAGTGAGTGATATTGAACAGTACACAGACATTTTTCCGACTCGTGGCTGGACAGTAGGTTTCATGTCCCTCAGACTCATCAAGTGTCTACTAAGTGCCATGTCAAACTCACCATACTGCTGCAATGCAGCCCAGGGATAAGAAAGGAAGGTAAGAGTCTCTTATGGCTTTCTGGGTCTTTACATAGAGCAGTTACAACATGCTAGTGATTTGTCATAAAAGCCCTGCTCGACAAAAGTTCCTATTAAGCTCAAATCTGCTTGCTGCAGCATTTGCTTTTAATGAGGCATTTTCTGCATAAAAATGCTAAAAATATTTTTCCCATTCATTATAATATGTTTTGTGGCTCATTAAGCTGGCTTTCTTGGTGGGGGGCGGGGGGAGAGAAGAATGTTAAGCATTTGCAGAAATGACATAAAAATATTACCCTTTGTCTTAATCTGCATAATTTTTAATAATGTCTAAATACCAAAATAAGACTATAGGAAAAAGCTTAAACTAATGAATAGCAATGAGTGTGCTTCATTTTCCCAACAAACATTAATAAGAGGTCATACTTATGTAAATCAGAAAATTTACCCATCTCAATAATAGTATTTCTAAGTAATTTGGGGAAATTTTAACTGTTCCATTTGTTTGATTGAGTTTCGGTCACCAAGGTCATTGGAAGATTTCCATTCAAGTTGAATCCCTCAGACCTGGAGCTGACTCAGACTAGAACACTGTTCTATACATTAAGCTTTGTTTACAAAGGCTGTATACTGCTGCAAGAGGAAAGGCTGTAGGGATAGGGATAGGAAATTTGTAGCCAAATTGCTAGACAGACGTTTTCGTAAACAGCAACTCTTTCCTTTACGAGACTTCAGTTAAACCATTTTTCTCCCTTTAAAAAAGCATTCATAATGAGATTCTGATATACACTCATCCACAATTCTATAAACTGTTATACTGTACTTTGGTCATTAAAGACATGATCTGTGAAGCCAAACTGCCTGGAATTGAAGACCAAGCTCTACCATTTACGAGCTATGTGACCCTGGACAAGTTAACCATTTCAGTGTCTTGGGGATAATGAGAGATAGTACCTTGTAAGTTTAAAACAAGGATTGAATGTGTTAATACATGTAAACAGTACCTGACACATAAAAAGCACTTAATATGTATTAGACATCATCATCATCATTATTACGATTAGGCAATCCAAGTCCCTGAGGTATCAGTGATATAGTGATAAGACCATAGGTCCAACTAGGCTTAAATCCCAGCTCTGTAAGCTGAAAATTCAAGGGGTGTCTCCTAATGAAAGCCCATATGGAAGTCCTCCCTCATCAAGGGTGGCAAAGGAGGTGATTTCAGGCCCAGATGGTTTCACAGAGGAATTCTACTAAACTTTCAAAGTCCAGATAATCTCAACGCTCTATCAGTTGTTTCAGCACATTGAAAATGAAGAACTTCTCCATTTCTTTTATGAAACTTTTCTGAAGGTTTGATACCTAAACCTGATAAAGACAGGAGGGAGGGAGGGAGGGAGGGAGGGAGGGAGGACAGACCAATATCAACTCATGATTATTGATGCAAAAATGCTAAATTAAATGTGAGCAAACAGAATACAATATCATACTGAGAAATTAATACACCATGACTAAATGGGATTTATTCCAGGAATGGAAGGTTGGTTCAATATTAGGAAATCTATTAGTACCATATACTATATTAATAGATCTAAAGGGGGAAAATCCATATGATTACTTCCATAGATGCTGGAAAGGCCTTAAATAAAATTCAAGACCTATTCTTTATAAAAAGACTTGAGAAAATAGGAATTCAATGGTACTTCATTAACAGGATAAAATATATATGCCTTAGTCCTAAAGCCAGTATCTAACTTAATGGGGAAACATTAGAGGCATTTCCATTAAAATCAGAAACAAGGCAAGGATACTCACTATCTGCTACTAATTAGCATTACATTAGAGGGATTAATCAATGCAGTTGGACAAAACAAATCAATTACAGGCATAAGAATTGGTAAAGAAGAAGTAAACCTGTATCTAGTTGCAAATGATGTGATACTATACCAGGAAAATTCTAGAGAATCAATTATAAAACTAACTTAAACAATAAAAGAATTCAATAAGTAGCAGGATAAAAACACAAAAATCAATATCCTTCACTTACACAAAGGATAGACAATTAGAAGACCCAGTGTTATAGAAAACTCCATTTACAGCAATAACAAAGAAGATTAAATACTTAGGAATTAATTTATCACAAATGTGCAAAACCTATATTAGGAAATTTGAAAGCATTCCTAAAAGACACAAAATTATACTTTCTCAAGTGGAAGGACACCCCTTGTTCTTGGATAGAATGATTCAGCACTATAAACAAGTCAGTTCTAAATAAATTTATAAGTTTAACACAATCCCAATAAAAATTACCAATAAGCTTTTTTAAAAATGGAGTTTGACCCATTGATACTAAAGTTCTTATGGAGAAATAAACATACAAGAACAGCCAAAGGGAATTTGGGCCAAGATGGCAGAGTAGAAAGACCCTGAGCTCACCTCCTCTCACAAGCACACCAAAACCACAACTATCTGCAGAACCATCTATGAAAAAGACCAAAACCTATCCGAAAAGATCTTTAACAACTAAGACATAAAGAAGGAACCACAACAAGATGGGCAGGAGGGGCAGACTTCTCATATAATCAAGTCCCATACCCCTAGATGAGTGACCCACAAACTGGAGAATAATTATATTGCAGGGGTTCTCCCACAGGAGAGTTCTGAGCCCCATATCAGGCTCCCCAGCCCAGGGGTCCTGCAATGCTCTGGGAAGATGAGCCACCAAAGCACTTGGCTTTGAAGGCCAATGGGGTTTAATTCCAGGAGTCCCAAAGGGCTGCAGAAAATAGAGACTTCACTTTATTTATCTGATTGCACCAGGTCTTAGTTGTGGCAAGCGGGCTCCTTCGTTGCGGCACACGGGCTCCGTAGTTGTGGCATGAGAACTCTTAGTTGCAGCATGCATGTGGGATCTAGTTCCCTGACCAGGGATCGAACCCAGGCCACCTGCATTGGCAGCATGGAGTCGTATCCACTGCACCACCAGGAAAGTCCCAACACCACTTTTAAAGGGCGCACACAAAACCTCATGTGCACCAGGACCCAGGGCAAAAGCAGTAACTTCATAGGAGCCAGGGCCAGAACTACCTGCTGGTCTTGAAGAGTCTCCCAAAGAGGTGGGGGGCAGCTGTGGCTCACCCTGGGAACATAGACACTGGCAGCAGCCATATTTGGGAGCTTTTTCTACCCCATGGAAGCCAGTGCTGGTGGGTGCCATTAGCTCATTAGCACCAAGACCTGGCCCCACCCAACTGCCTGTAGGTACCAGTGCTGGGACAGCTCAAGCCAAATAACTAACTGGGTGGGGACACAGCCCCACCCATCAGCAGATAGGCTGCCTAAAGACTTCCTGAGCTCACAGCCACCTCTAGACATGGCCCTGCCCACCAGAGGGCCAAGACCCAGCTCCGCCTACCAGCTGGCAGGCACTGGCCTTCCCCTCCAGGAAGCCTGCACTAGCCACTAGACCAGCCTCACCCACCAGGGGACAGATACCAGATGCCAGAAACCCACAATCCCACAGCCTGCAGACCCAGCCAGCCAAAAGCAGGCCAGACCCAACCCTGGGACAAGCTGGGCCCCGGCCCTGCCCACTAGCAGGCCAACACAAGTTTTGGGACACCCCAAACCTCATACCCAATTGTGTCAGGAACTGGCCCCTCCTACCCATCAGTGATCTGACAGCACTCTGGGATCCCTGGACCCTGCAGCCAGTCTCCAGGACCAGGCTCTGCCTACCAGTAGTCCAGCACTAACCCCAGGACCTGGCTTCACCCACCACTGGCAGGGGAGAATAGCTCCTGAGTCTTCTGGACCCTGATTCCTCCCACCAGTGAGCCAGCACTAGCCCCAGGGCCCCCTGGGGTTCTGCAGTCAGCCACCTCATGACCAGGCCCACCAACCAGCAGCATCCACACAAGGCAGGGCCTGGCAACCAATCACACTAGAGGCCGACCAGGCCTACCAGACCACCCAGACAGTCAGCCCACCACAACAGAAGGACCCACGCAGCCCTCTTAGGGGGAATCCCTAGAGCATGCAGCTTGGGTGACGAGAGGGGAGTGTGCTGCAGGGATGCATAGGACTTGTCCTACAGAAGGCCACTTCTCCAAGGTCGAGAAACATAACTAACCTACTACATACATAAAAATGCCAACAGCAACTTAAACTAAATGAGGTGGCAGAGGAACATGTTCCAGATGAAGGAAGAAGAAAAAACCCCAGGGCTTCCCTGGTGGTGCAGTGGTTGAGAGTCTGCCTGCCGATGCAGGGGACACGGGTTCGGACCCCGATCTGGGAAATCCCACATGCCGCGGAGCGGCTGGGCCCGTGAGCCATGGCCGCTGAGCCTGCGCGTCCGGAGCCTGTGCTCTGCAACGGGAGAGGCCACAACAGTGAGAGGCCCGCGTACCGCAAAAAAAAAAAAAAAAGAAAAAACCCCAGAAAGAACTAAGGGAAGTGGAGATAGGCATTCTACCTGAGAAAGAATTCCGAGTAATGATTGTAAAGATGATTAAAGAACTCGGGATAAGAATGGATGCATAAAACAAGTTAGAAGTTTTCAACAAAGAGTTAGAAAATATAAAGAACAAGAAAACAGAGATGAAGAATAACTGAAATGAAAAATACACCAGAAGGAATCAATAGTAGACTAAATGATATTGAGGAACAGATCAGTGAGCTGGAAGACAGAGTAGTGGAAATCACTGCCACTGAACAGAAAAAAAGAAAAAAGAATAAAAAGAAATGAGGACAGTTTTAGAGACCTCTGGGACACATCAAGCATACTAAAATTCACATTAAGTTCCAGCAGGAGAAGAGAGAGGAAAAGAGCCTGAGAACATATTTGAAAACCTAGTAGCTGAAAAATTCCCTAACCTGGGAAAGGAAACAGTCACCTAAGTCTAGGAAGCGCAGAGTCCCATACAGTAGAACCCAAAGAGGAACACACCAAGACACATTGTAATTAAAATGACAAAAATTAAAGATAAAGAGAGAATATTAAAAGCAGCAAGGGAAAAACAACAAGTAACATACGAGGGAACTCCCAAAAGGCCATCAGCTGATTTTTCAGCAGAAACTCTGCAGGCCAGGAGGGAATGGCACAATATATTCAAAGTGATGAAACAGAAAAACCTACAACCAAGCATACTCTACCCAGCAAGGCTCTCCTTCAGATTTGATGGAGATCAAATGCTTTACAGACAAGCTAAAAAGAGTTCAGCACCACCAAACCAGCTTTACAACAAATGTTAAAGGAACTTCTCTAGGCGAAAAAAGAAAAGGCCACAATTAGAAACAAGAAAATTACAAAATGAAACAGCTCACCAGTAAACGCAAACATACAGTAAAGGTAGGTAATCATCCACACACAAAGCTAGTAGGGAGGTTAAAGACAAAAGTAATAAAATCATCTATATCCACAATAAGCAGTTAAGGGATACACAAAATAATTACATATAAAATATGATATCAAAAATAGTAATCGTGGGAATTCCCTGGTGGTCTAGTGGTTAGGACTCTGCACTTCTAATGCAGGGGGCACAGGTTCGATCCCTGGTTGGGGAGCTAAGATTCCACAAGCCTTGTGGCCAAAAGAAAAAAAAAAAAGTAATCATGAGGGGAGGAGAATACAAATGCAGGGTCTTTAAAATTTATTTGAAATTAAGAGATAAGCAACTTAAAACAATCACACACACACACACACACATATACAGACTGCTATACAAAAACCTCATGGTATCTGCAAACCAAAAATCTGTAATAGATATACACACAAAAAAAGAAAAAGGAATCCAAACATAATGCTAAAGACAGTCATCAAATCACAAGAGAAGAGAGCAAAAGAAGAAGAAAAGAAGACCTATAAAAACAAATCCAAAGCAACAAAATGGCAATAAGAACATATATATCAATAATTACCTTAAATATAAAGGGACTAAATTATCCAACCAAAAGACACAGAGTGGCTGAATGGATACAAAAACAAGACCTGTATATATGCTGCAACAAGAGCCTCACTTCAGATCTAGAGACACACAAAGACTAAAAGTTAGAGAATGTAAAAAGGTATTCCATGCAAGTGGAAATCAAAAGAAAGTCAGCATAGCAATAAGTATATCACACAAAATAGACTTTAAAATAAAGGCCGTTACAAAAAAGGACACTACGTAATGATCAAGGGATCAATCCAAGAAGATCTAACAATTGTAAATATATATGCACCCAACATAGGAGCACCTAAATATATAAAGCAAATATTTACAAACATAAAAGGAGAAATCGACAGTAACACAGTGATAGTAGAGGACACTAACACCCCACTCACATCAATGGACAGATCAGCCAGACAGAAAATCAATAAGGAAACTGGCCTTAAATGACATGTTAGACCAGACAAACTTAATTGATATACAGAGCATTCCATCCAAAAGCAGCAGAATACACTCTTTTCAAGTGCACACAGAACATGCTCCAGGATAGATCACACGCTAGGCCACAAAACAAGCCTTAGTAAATTTAAGAAAATTGAAATCTTCTCAAGCATCTTTTCTGACCAAAATGCTATGAGACTAGGTATCAACTACAAGAAAAAAACTGCAAAAAACACAAACACATGGAGGCTAAACAATATGCTACTAAACAACCAATGGCTAACTGAAGAAATCAAAGAGAAAATAAATACGTAGAGACAAATGACAATGAAAACACAACGATCCAAAACCTAAGGGACGCAGCAAAAGCAGTTCTAAGAAGGAAGTTTATAGCAATACAATCTTACCTCAGGAAACAAGTAAAATCTCAAATAAACAAGCTAACCTTATACTTAAAGCAACTAGAGAAAGAAGAACAAACAAAACCCAAAGTAAGTAGCAGGAAAGAAATCATAAACATCAGAGCAGAAATAAATGAAACAGAGACTAAAAAATAATAGAAAAGATCAATGAAAGTGAAAGCTGGCTCTCTGAAAAGACAAACAAAATTGACAAACCTTTAGCCAGACTCATCAAGAAAAAATGGGAGAGGGCCCATATCAATAAAATCAAAATTAAAAAGGAGAAGTTACAATCAACACCACAGAAATGCAAAGGATCATAAGAGACTACTATGAACAACTATATGCCAATAAAATGGACAACCTAGAAGAAATGGACAAACTCTTAGAAAGGTACACTATCCCAAGACTAAACCAGGAAGGAATAGAAAATATGAACAGACCAATTACCAGTAATGAAATTGAATCAGTAATTTAAAAACTCCCAAAAAACAAAAGTCCAGGACCAGATGGCTTCCCACGTGAACTCTACCAAACATTTAGAGAAGAGTTAAGACCCATGCTTCTCAAACTATTCCAAAAAACTGCAAGGGAAGGAGCACTTCCCAACTCATTCTATGAGGCCAGCATCACCCTGATACCAAAACCAGACAAAGATATCACGAAAAAAGAAAATTACAGGCCAATATCACTGATGAACATAGATGCAAAAATCCTCAATAAAATGTTAGCAAACCAAATCCAACACTACATTAAAAAGATCATACACCATGATCAAGTGGGATTTATCCGAGGGATGCAAGGATTTTTCAATATCTCCAAATCAATCATTGTAACACACTACATTAACAAATTGAAGAATAAAAGCCATATGATCATCCCAATAGATGCAGAAAAATCTTCTGATAAAGTTCAACATCCATTTATGATAAAAAAAAAAAAAAACTTCTCCAGAAAGTGGGCATAGAGGGAATATAACTCAACATAATAAAGGCCATACATGACAAACCCACAGCTAACATCGTACTCCGTGGTGAAAAGCTGAAAGCATTTCCTCTAAGATAAGGAACAAGACAAGGACGTTCACTCTTGCCACTTTTATTCAACATAGTTTTGGAAATACTAGCCATAGCAATCAGACAGGAAGAAGGAATTCAAATTGGAAAGGAAGAAGTAAAACTGTCACTGTTTGCAGATGACATGATACTATACATAGAAAATCCTAAAGATGCCACCAGAGAAGTACTGGAGCTCATCGACGAATTCGGTACAAAATTAAAGTACAGAAATCTGTTGCATTTCTATACACTAATAACGAACTATCAGAAAGAGAAATAAAGGAAACAATCCCACTTACCACTGCATCAAAAGGAATAAAATAACTAGGAGTAAACCTACCTAAGGAGGTAAAAGACCTGTACTTGGAAAACTGTAAGGCACTGATGAAAGAAACTGAGGACAGCACAAACAGATGGAAAGATATAACATGTTTAGATTGGAAAAAGTGATATTGTTAAAAGGACCATACTACTGAAGGCAATCTACAGATTCACTGCAATCCCTATCAAAATGCCAGTGGCATTTTTCAAAAAACTAGAAAAAATAATTTTAAGATTTATACGGAAACACAAAAGACCCTGGATAGTCAAAACAATCTTGAGAAAGAAGAACAGAGCTGGAGGAACCATGTTCTCAGACTTCAGACTATACTACAAGGCTGCAGTCATCAAAACAATGTGGTACTGGCACAAAAACAGACACACAGATCAAAGAAACAGAACAGAGAGCCCAGAAATAAACCCACACACTTATGATCAGTTAATCTATGACAAAGGAGGCAAAAATATACAATGGAGAAAACACAGTCTCTTCAGTAAGTGGTGCTGAGAAACCTGGACAGCTACATGTAAAAGAATGAAATTAGGGGGCTTCCCTGGTGGCGCAGTGGTTGAGAGGCCGCCTGCTGATGCAGGGGGCACGGGTTCGTGCCCTGGTCCGGGAACATCCCACATGCTGTGGAGCAGCTAGGCCCGTGAGCCATGGCCGCTGAGCCTGCGCGTGCGGAGCCTGTGCTCCGCAACAGGAGAGGCCACAACAGTGAGAGGCCCGTGTACCGCAAAAAAAAAAAAAAAAAAAAAAAAGAATGAAATTAGAACATTCTCTAACATCATATACAAAAATAAACTCAAAATGGATTCAAGATCTAAATGTAAGACCAGATACTATAAAACTCCTAGAGGAAAACACGGGCAGAACAGTCTTTGACATAAATCACAGCAATATATTTTTTGATCCATCTCCTAAAGCAAAGGAAACAAAAGCAAAAATAAACAAATGGGACCTAATTAAACTTAAAAGCTTTTGCACAGCAAAGGAAGCCATCAACAAAATGAAAAGATAACCTACTGAATGGGAAATGATTACTTGCAAATGATAATGACCAATAAGGGGTTAATATCTAACAACTATAAACAGCTCATACAACTCAACATCAAAAAAGCAAACAACCTGATTACCAAATGGGCGGAAAACCTGAATAGACATTTTTCCAAGAGGAAATGCAGATGGCCAACAGGCACATGAAAAGATGCTCAACATCACTAATTATTAGAGAAATGGAAGTCAAAACTACAATGAGGTATCACCTCACACCGATAAGAATGCTATCATGAAAAAGTCTACAAATAATAAATGCAGGAGAGGGTGTGGAAAAAAGGGAACCCTCATACACTGTTGGTGGGGATGTAAATTGGTGCAGCCTCTGTGGAAAAACAGTATGGAGATTTCTCTAAAAACTAAAAGTAGAACTACCATATGACCCAGCAATTCCACTCCTGGGTATATATCCAAAAAATCCATAAACACTAATTCAGAAAGATACACACACCCCAGTATTCATAGCAGCATTATTTACAACTGCCAAGATACGGAAGCAACCTAAGTGTCATCAACAGAAGAATGGATAAAGAAGATGTGGTGTACATATATATGTATAATGGAATACTACTAGCCATAAAAAAATGAAATTTTGCTATTTGCAGCAACGTGGATGGACTTGGAAGGCTAAGTGAAATAAGGCAGACAGAGAAGGACAAATACTGTATGATATCACTTATATGTGGAATGTAAAAAATATTAATACAACAAACTAGTGAATAAAACAAAAAAAGAAGCAGACTCCGAGACAGAGAGATCAAACTAGTGGTTACCATGGGGAAAGGGGAGGGGGGAGGGGTAATATAGAGGTGGGTGGGAAAAAAAGGTTATTATGGGATTATATGAAATCATGTGTATGAAACTTTTGAAAACTGTAAACCTCTATAGTATTTTAAGACTCATTCAATTAAAAAAATAGTCTATTAAATTAAAAAAATAGCCAGAAAAACACTGAAAAAGGAAACCCATAAGGGGTGATTAGCCCTAACAGATATTAAAATATTTTTAAAGCCTTTATAATTACAACCGTGTGGTACTGGCACAAATACACCAGCAGGACAGAATACAAAGGCCAGAAACGGACCCAAGTATATATGAAAACATCTGGTAACTGTGGTATCTCTAAACACTGAGTCAAAAAGATGGAGGGGTGTTTTTTTGTTTTGTTTTTTCTGTTTATTGTTTGCGGTACGTGGGCCTTTCACTGTTGTGGCTTTTTTTTTTTTAATGATGCTGGAACAACTGGGTAGCCACTTGTTGAAGAAAAACATTTTATCAGAGTTTCTCAACCTCGACACTATTGACATTTTGAGTCGGATCATTCTTTGCCGTGGGAGGCTGTCCTGTGCACTGCAGGATGTTTAGCAGCATCCTTGGCCTCTACCCACTAGATGTCAGCATTCTTCCCTCTAGTTTTGACAACCCAAAATGTCTCCTGACATTGCTACACGTCCCCTGGGGGGACAAAATCGCCCCTGGTTGAGAACCATTTAATTAGAGCCATACTTCGCACCATACACAAGATTAAACTCCAAAGGGATCAGAGACCTAAACATTAAAAAATGCAACCATACAAGTACTGAAAGAAAATAGGGGTGAATTATTCTTTGACCTCAGTCTAGGAAATGGCTCTCTAACTCTGACTCAAAATAGAGGCAATAAAAGAGAATATTGATAAATTTGAACATTCAATGTTTCTGCATGCTCAAACACCACTAACAAAGTCAAATGACAACTAAAAACTGAGAGAAAATATGCGCAACATATACCACAGAAAGACTGAATCAGGAAGAAACAGAAAATATGAACAGACCAATCACAAGCACTGAAATTGAAACTGTGATTAAAAATCTTCCAACAGGGCTTCCCTGGTGGCACAGTGGTTGAGAGTCCGCCTGCCGATGCAGGGGATACGGGTTTGTGCCCCTGTCTGGGAAGATCCCACATGCCGCGGAGCGGCTAGGCCCGGGAGCCATGGCCACTGAGCCTGCGCGTCCAGAGCCTGTGCTCCGTAACGGGAGAGGCCACAACAGTGAGAGGTCCGCATACCAAAAAAAAAAAAAAAAAAAAAATCTTCCAACAAACAAAAGCCCAGGACCAGATGGCTTCACAGGTGAATTCTATCAAACATTTAGAGAAGAGCTAACAACTATCCTTCTCAAACTCTTCCAAAATATAGCAGAGGGAGGAACACGCCCAAACTCATTCTATGAGGCCACCATCACCCTGATACCAAAACCAGACAAAGATGTCACAAAGAAAGAAAACTACAGGCCAATATCACTGATGAACATAGATGCAAAAATCCTCAGCAAAATACTAGCAAACAGAATCCAACAGCACATTAAAAGGATCATACACCACGGTCAAGTGGGGTTTATTCCAGGAATGCAAGGATTCTTCAGTATACGCAAATCAATCAACGTGATACACCATAGTAACAAACTGAAGGACAGAACCATATGGTCATCTCAACAGATGCAGAGAAAGCTTTCGACAAAATTCAACACCCACTTATGATAAAAACCCTGCAGAAAGTAGGCATAGAGGGAACTTTCCTCAACATAATAAAGGCCATATATGACAAACCCACAGCCAACATCGTCCTCAATGGTGAAAAACTGAAACCATTTCCACTAAGATCAGAAACAAGACAAGGTTGCCCACTCTCACCACTCTTATTCAACACAGTTTTGGAAGTTTCAGCCACAGCAATCAGAGAAGAAAAAGAAATAAAAGGAATCCAAATCGGAAAAGAAGAAGCAAAGCTGTCACTGTTTGCAGATGACATGATACTATACATAGAGAATCCTAAAGATGCTACCAGAAAAATACTAGAGCTAATCAATGAATTTGGTAAAGTTGCAGGATACAAAATTAATGCACAGAAATCTCTGGCATTCCTATACACTAATGATGAAAAATCTGAAAGTGAAATTAAGAAAACACTCCCATTTACCATTGCAACAAAAAGAATAAAATATATAGGAATAAGCCTACCTAAGGAGACAAAAGACCTGTATGCAGAAAATTATAAGATGCTGATGAAAGAAATTAAAGATGATACAAATAGATGGAGAGATATACCATGCTCTTGGACTGGAAGAATCAACATTGTGAAAATGACTCTACTACACAAAGCAAACTACAGATTCAATGCAATCCCTATCAAGCTACCACTGGCATTTTTCACAGAACTAGGACAAAAAATTTCACAATTTGTATGGAAACACAAAAGACCCCGAAGAGCCAAAGCAATCTTGAGAACGAAAAATGGAGCTGGAGGAATCAGGCTCCCTGACTTCAGACTATACTACAAAGCTACAGTAATCAAGACAGTATGGTACTGGCACAGAAACAGAAATATAGATCAGGGCTTCCCTGGTGGCGCAGTGGTTGAGAGTCCGCCTGCCGATGCAGGGGACACGGGTTCGTGCCCCGGTCCGGGAAGATCCCACGTGCTGTGGAGCGGCTAGGCCCGTGAGCCATGGCCGCTGAGCCTGCGCGTCCAGAGCCTGTGCTCCGCAACGGGAGAGCCCACAACAGTGAGAGGCCCATATACCACAAAAAAAAAAAAAAAAAGAAAAAAAAAGAAATATAGATCAATGGAACAGGATAGAAAGCCCAGAGATAAACCCACGCACATATGGTCACCTTATCTTTGATAAAGGAGGCAAGAATATACAGTGGAGAAAAGACAGCCTCTTCAATAAGTGGTGCTGGGAAAACTGGACAGGTACATGTAAAAGTATGAGATTAGAACACTCCCTAACACCATACACGAAAATAAACTCAAAATGGATTAAAGACCTAAATGCAAGGCCAGACACTATCAAACTCTTAGAGGAAAACATAGGCAGAACACTCTATGACATAAATCACAGCAAGATCCTTTCTGACCCACCTCCTAGAGAAATGGAAATAAAAACAAAAATAAACAAATGGGACCTAATGAAACTTCAAAGCTTTTGCACAGCAAAGGAAACCATAAACAAGGCCAAAAGACAACCCTCAGAATGGGAGGAAATATTTGCAAATGAAGCAACTGACAAAGGGTTAATCTCCAAAATTTAATAGCAGCTCATGCAGCTCAATATCAAAAAAACCAAGCAACCCAATCCAAAAATGGGCAGAAGACCTAAATAGACATTTCTCCAAAGAAGATACACAGACGGCCAACGAACACATGAAAGGATGCTCAACATCACTAATCATTAGAGAAATGCAAATCAAAACTACAATGAGGTATCACCTCATACCGGTCAGAATGGCCATCATCAAAAAATCTAGAAACAATAAATGCCGGAGAGGGTGTGGAGAAAAGGGAACACTCTTGCACTGCTGGTGGGAATGTAAATTGATACAGCCACTATGGAGAACAGTATGGAGGTTCCTTACAAAACTAAAAATAGAACTACCATACGACCCAGCAATCCCACTACTGGGCATATACCCTGAGAAAACCATAATTCAAAAAGAGTCATGTACCAAAATGTTCATTGCACCTCTATTTACAATAGCCAGGACATGGAAGCAACCTAAGTGTCCATCATCGGATGAATGGATAAAGAAGATGTGGCACATATATACAATGGAATACTACTCAGCCATAAAAAGAAACAAAATTGAGTTATTTGTAGTGAGGTAGATGGACCTAGAGTCTGTCATATAGAGTGAAGTAAGTCAGAAACAGAAAAACAAATACTGTATGCTAACACATATATATGGAATGTAAGAAAAAAAAAAGTCATGAAGAACCTCGGGGTAAGACGGGAATGGAGACGCAGACCTACTAGAGAATGGACTTGAGGATGTGGGGAGGGGGAAGGGTAGGCTGTGACAAAGTGAGAGCGTGGCATGGACATATATACACTACCAAACGTAGAACAGATAGCTAGTGGGAAGCAGCCGCATAGCACAGGGAGATCAGCTCGGTGCTTTGTAACCACCTAGAGGGGTGGGATAGGGAGGGTGGGAGGGAGGGAGACGCAAGAGGGAAGAGATATGGGAACATGTGTATATGTATAACTGATTCACTTTGTTATAAAGCAGAAACTAACACACCATTGTAAAGCAATTATACTCCAATAAAGATGTTAAAAAAATAATAAGAAAAACATATACCACAGAAATAAAAGGACTAATATCCCTAATAGATAAATACTTCTTAGAATTCAGGGACAAAGAAAGGAGCCAAAACCTGGTAGAAAAATGGGGGCGGGGGGAGAAGCCTGAACAGACAATCCAGAAAAAACATTAAAATGTTTCTTAAACTTAGGGAAAATTGTTCAAACTCACTCGTAATTAGAGAAATGCAAACAATATAGATACCATTTATCACCTATTAGATTAGGAAAAGTTAAACAATATGACAACATTCTATTGGTGAAACTGCGGGAAAAACAGGTACTCACAAACAATGCTGGTGGAAATTCAAACTTTTTGGACAACCTCTCTGGAAGGGAATTTGGCAGTATCTAACAAAACTACATATGCACTCACTTTTTGCCCTAGCAATCCCACCAAACCTTCACCTCCAATAATACAAAAAGGTTATTCATTGCAGTATTGTTTATGAGATATTGAAAACAACCAAGGTGCCTATACACAGATGGAAGTATTTAACCATTAGTGATTTTAACCCTTTTTCTGTGGTTATGTACATGCAGTGATGGAATAAACTATAGGACATCCACATAATGTAGTACTATGCAGCTGTTAAAAAAATGAGGAAGATTTTTATGAGCTAATAAGGAGTGATTTCCAGGACGTACTCTTAAGTGACAAAGGTAAAGCCCAAAAGAGTGTCTATAGTATGCTACCCTTCATGTTACAGAGAAGGGTATATATGAAGATATGCAGGTATCCACTTATTTGTGTAAAAGAAATAGTCAATTCTGCTATAGCACAACATAGCCATCCTTATAAATCTCTACATTATGCAGAACTGCACAATAAAAACCAAAGGGTTTATAGAGAAAACAGAGCACAACACTCAAAAAGCTTCTGTGACATACACACACACACACACACACACAGGAACCTAATAAATAAACAGTAGCACAATTTTACACATGTGAAATGGTTAAGAAATACATAATACATGTGTCACTTTCCCTAAAAAAGGCCCTGAAGTTTGCTTGTGGAGTGGGCGTCAGGAGGCGGGGTAGATGCAGGGGTACCTGAAATCAGAAGGCAGGCTGTAATAGCAGATGTGGACAGGGGTGGCTGCTAAGACACGGGGTGAATCGAGGGGGCACAGAGGTGTTTGAGGTGTGTGTATTTTGTGTGTTTTTACACAGCTCAGGTCAGCTGGGTGCAGTTTCTGCATTCACCTCGAGTTTCTCATATGTGAAATTGTGCCTTAACACACGCAAAATTCACACTAAGCTCAACTTGTGCTCTAAGATATCAATCACGTTGGAACAAATTCACTTTTTCAAAACAAGAGTTACAGCAGAACTGACTGTATAGGAGAGATAAACCAGAAGCTAATGAGACTGGTTTACCAACAGGGCATAGGTGGGAATGGGGTAGAAAGAATGGGGGATGGGAAGGAGGTAGCAGGGTCAAGGCAGCGTGACACTTCTCTGAGTATATTTTTGGGGAGCTCTAACCCTTAGAACCTAGGGTAATGTTTCACATACCCCCCCGTAAATAAATAATTAACATCAGCCAGAATGTAAGGAGAATCCAAAGTGGAAAACACGCAGTAACAAATAAACCTAACTATATTACAAGTGAATATCCTAACCACACTGAAGGAGATGGGGAAGGAAATAGCTAACCTAAGTAACTTTGGAAAGAAGTATTTTTATTTTGTTGTTTTGTTTTAACCACAAATATTTATTGATGGATTGATGAATATAATTTTAAACAGAGCAATAAGACACAGCCATGGATTAAAACAGTGTGCTATACTGCCAAAAGAGGGCAAAGGCATAAACTCGGGAACTTTAAATATTCAAGTCAAAGAGCCTCTGAGGTACTGAATAGAAAATTATCAGACAATCTTCCCTTTTACACAGTTCCTGTGTTACATCACTTGATCCTAAAGTCAGAATGGTACGTCATACAGAATTTCTCATTCATTTATACTTGAGCCATCTCGCCTGGCCACTCCTCTGTCCCCCATTCTTTTCCCTTCCCTTTGCAGTGGTGTTCTTTGGCCATTCCCTTTCTAAAGAACTGCTTCTTCTTAAGCAAGAAAGCAAGCAAGCACGTAGTGAGTCAGAGAATGTCCACCACAGGCAGATACATGCATGAATGGACTTAGGTGTTAGGATGGCAACAGCCTAATTCAGTGAGGTCTAAACTAAGCTGACTGGCAAAGAAGCTGCCCTGGCTCCTGGCTCGCTGAAAGGTCTACAATTGTACCTCAGGTTGTGCCACCATTGCCAGACCCCGTGTTTCTAAGCGATTAGCAGTGGAGGTAGGAAGCCAATGTAACCAGGCAGCTAATGTGACAATACAGTCAATGCTTTGAACCTCTACTGGGAGCTGACTATGGCTTCTGACATAATCATTGGCCAAGTGCAAAAACCTTCAGGATACTGAGGACGATCTTGAAATCTCTTGGACAGGATGAGTTAGGCATCTCCATAACTCTAATCTTTCTACTTGGAAACGTGAAGTGAAAAACATCCCAGGGCATGCAACACTGAGGTATAAGCCACCCTACAGAGGTGGTAACACAGGAAGCTTTTAGGGTGCCCAGCCTCCTTGTTCAAAGAGCCATGAGGAAGTCCCCAGGCAAATTGTCAGGGCGGCTCTTCTGGTGGCGACAGTGCCCCAAAGCTGACCGGACCAGCAGGCATATGGCTATTTACTGAAGAACCAACCCTGTACTAACAAGAGTAGCCACAGAGTAGCCACCCTACGTGTGCAGAATCAGAGGCCAGAGGTCGAGTGACCTGGGCAAGCCACCTAGAAGGGATGGCTCGACACATTTTAAGAAGAACATTTCCATCCAGTAGCCCTTTGATGACAGAGCAGAGTACAAGGGACCAACAGATGGTCACATTCTTCTGAAGAGAGATGCTCCTGGGGAGAGAACATCCCAGAGGCTCATTTGTGAGCAAAGGGAAATAAAAACTGCCAGACCACAGAACCACCTTGTCAAGTTAGACATATATTTAAGGGGGTGCCTGGTAGAAGAGAGCGGATTTTGAGGTGGAACAAAGAGCACGCAAACTGAAAGGTCTAGTGAATGGGGGGTTGGGGGACAGAGAAACAGGACGCAGAGGACAACTGGGAAAGGCTGAAGGAGCATGCTGAGGCCCAGCGGGAGGGGAAGCAGCATGGCCAGTCGGCATCCGTGAAAGAGCTTGCTCGGCTGCTTCTTGGCTTGAGTCCCTCTCTCACTTTCTCAGTCTGGATGGATGTATGGCATTCAGCAGCATAACTGGGGAACTGGTGAATGGGTAGTGAAGAGAAATAGACTGGGTGTGCCATTCTGTAATGCCCCGTGTACTGGGAAAAGCCAGTATCCATCTTGATCTCCTCAAGCTCTTCCCTCCACAGTAACGTGGATGTCTGAGATCCCATCCCCATGCGGGAGCTTCCCGGGGAGGAGCCGCGGCTAAAGCAACCATGTAGATGAAAGACAAAAGGAACTGTACACAAATATTGTACTTTAGTTAGTAAATTTGTTCTTTACAAGAGAATGAGTTAGAAATTCTGAAACTACTTTTTGTGTATACTAGGATTGAACAAATAAATAAACATGTTATGGATAATGACAGTTTGTCACCATTGGAGAAAGGAGTTAGAAAGAAGGAAAGAAAGACATCAAGGATGAATACTGTGGTGTTGGATTAGAATCTAAAGTATCAGTATAAATTCATACATATATTCTCATACACACACATACACACATACATGGATATGCAGGTGGGTAGGCACAAAATAAATATGTGCACATGTGCATGTATGAGTATACAAACGTATTTCCTCGCTCTGTCACCTGAGAGTGCCTTAGAAGCAATGACACTCTGGTAACACTGAGCACATCTAGTGCCCAGATCTTGTTTCTAAATACCACTCTCTGATAAGAGAAACCAGGACTCCTTTCCAGGGCTGGCCAGGGAAAACAGAAGATAAGCCTGGAATATCTTGAGAGGCCAGAAAGCAAGAAAGTACTAAAATAAATAATAATAGTGGCATGTCAGAAAGGCACAGGAGCCAACTTGAAGGTGCTCCCAATGGCCAAATCTGGGACAATACAATAAAGATAGTAATAGATGATAACACACAGTATAAAAGAACTGTCTATGAGTCTATACTGTCTATAAGTAATTGGGATAAGTAAATGAATACATGGGGGTGGGGTACCTCTTCCTTACAGAAGAATTCTAACTAATAAATGTAGAAATACTGATGGAAATTTTTTTAAATCACTGTTAGCCAAATATGACAGCAAAACTTTTCACAGACAGTAATCATCACAGGATGCTAAAATAGTTGGGTGAAATTATGTTGAGAAACAGGATATTTGCATACTTTCAAAATTTCGCCCCACAAGATACTTGTTGATTACAAACAGAAAATAGTAACTTCAGCTGCAAAAGCCTGGCAGACACGATCTTAACCAAGTGATCAAAGGTAACATCCGCAGTAAAAGGGCACGCCTGTACATGAGCCCCCTGACATCATGCACTGAGGTAACACTTCTGTGGGATTCTCGCTAAAAATGAGTAACCTCAATCTAATCATAAGACAACATCAGACAACTCCAACTTGAAGGACATTCTAGAAAATAATTGGCTAGTACTCTTCAAAAGTATCAAGGTCACGTAAGGCAAAGATTGAGGGACTATCACAAACTGAAGGAGACTAAGGAGATTTGACAACTAAATGCAATGTGAGACCCTGGACTGGATCCTGGACCAGAGAAAGGACATTAGTGGGAAAACCGACAAAATCCAAATAAGGTTAATAGATTAGTTAATAGTATTTATGAATGTTAATTTCCTGGTTTCAATAAATGTACTATGGTTATGTAAGATGTTAACATTAGGAAAACCTAGATAAGGAGTATGTGGAAACTCTACTATTTTTTTTACAACTTCTCTGTTAAGTATAAAATGATTTCAAAATACAAAGTTAAAAATACATGTAAACTCTTAGCCATGGATATTTCACAATTGGGACTTACACTCCAATGCCTATGATACATATATGGCTTCAGGATAAGGTAGGTTCAACCAGGAAATGCTTAGTTCAGAATTTCTTTACTTTAAATAGCAAAATTTAGAAGACCACAGAAAATCTAATCTCAAATGGTTAGAAGTTGCCATGGTATATGACACTTTGGCCCTTAACGTACCATCATGGCATAGATTCCCATTTCAGAGTGTGGAGTCAGTTTATCATAGCAGTTCACCCTGATCCCCTGCTGAATGGAATGTCCAGCTTATCTGTTCTCATCAGTCAGGGCCCTTGGTCCACGCCCAGATCTGCGAATACGAATACGTGGAATATGCACGTGCTCTTGCCCTGCGTAAGCCTAAGGCAGGCATTCCCAAGAGATTATAGCACTCTTTCCCACACAGTCCCCACCGCCCCTACTGATCAGAGTCAGCACTTGAGCTGAACCATCTATTGCTGTGTTCGGCCTGCACTCAGGTCTATGGGGACTCTTGAGGTCTAAGTCCCTGCTTAGATTCTGCTGTCCAGATAGACAGGCATGGAAGTCACCCTTCCTCAAATATGGGAAGAGACTCCAGCAGTCTCACCAGTGTCCTTCTCCAAGCTTCATCAGTGATCCAGGGTGGACTGTCTAATGGTCCCTGTGGTATTAGATAAAGATGCTTGACATGAGATGGAGCCTGATGACAAAAGTTGACCAGGTTCCAGAGAAACACTGAGGCCTAAATCCTTATCATCAGGAGTGACAGTTAACTTATTCCAATCGTGTTCACAGTAATATTCTTTGTCAGACTTGATAAAATGAACGAGGAAAGAATATCAGAGATTCTTTGTCATTTCATAGCCTGACAGTAGTCTTCTAACTTATCACACTGTGGCATCCAGGGATATTAAAATAAAAATCTGTCAAATCATACTTTTCTTATTAAGGGGATGCATTTGCAGGACAGGGGACATTCCAACAGCCTTATTCAGAAGTAAATGGAGGTCATCACTCAAATTCGGACCCAGACCCCTTTGGTCATAGTCCAGAGCTATAAACAGTGACGATGTTTACTCTTCCATTTTCTATCGAGAAGAAAAAAATAGGACTTACCAGAAGGCAGCTTCTGAGAAAAACTAAACTAGCTTACAGAAGAATCAGAAGGCTGAGAGTGGAGTTCCGAGCCAGGAGAGATTAAAGACTAGTGCCGGCAGGAGAGGGTATTTCAGTAGTATTTACCTGCCCTAGGATAAAGACCTTCTCACTGCCTCACCCTCTCTCCCATCCCCAGCTCCCTCTTCTCTTATCCAGTCTCTCCCCTCCTTCCCTTTCTCCATGGGTGCACATTAGAGATTTTCAATATTCTAGTGGTTTATAAGAGTTAGGACTAAGAAACGCTACCAAGCCTTTCCTTTGCTATAAAAGAATTATACAGGGCTTCCCAGGTGGCGCAGTGGTTGAGAGTCCACCTGCCGATGCAGAGGACACGGGTTCGTGCCCCGGTCCAGGAAGATCCCACATGCCGCAGAGCGGCTGGGCCCGTGAGCCATGGCCGCTGAGCCTGCACGTCCGGAGCCTGTGCTCCGCAACGGGAGAGGCCACAACAGTGAGAGGCCCGCGTACCGCAAAAAAAAAAAAAAATAATAATAATAATTATACATACCACAGAGTCCCAGACAAGTCTCGTTTTGCTTTTACAAAATATCTTCATAGTTTTGCAAGCTCTCTCAGAAGCATTCTGTTGTTTTATGACCTTTCTCAGAATGGTACTGGCCATCCAAATTAAGTCTCTCTTGCTTCAGCTTAGGTATTTCCCTTTATCTCATCTAGTTTGCTCCTTTAAACCAGTTCAGAAAAATTCTAACTTTGGTATGAGAACCTTTGACATACAAATTCTTCCCTAATACTAAACCTTCTATTTCTCCATTCTGCCTAAAGAAATAATTTCAAATCCTTAGCCCAACTACTCTCCAGCCTCTGTGCAATCTGGTCCTAACTTACCTTTCCAGATGGATTTCCCACAAGTTCTCTGTACACACCCTAGATCTCAGCCAAACCAAACTCCATGTGCTTCTCTAGAAAAATATCCTGCACTCTCAAAACAGTATTGCCATTTGGAATGCCCTTTCCCCTATTATAGCTTCTTATTTATTTCTTCATTTTGAGAAAAAAAAAATTAACCCAACACCTACTATTAATAAGTACTGGAAGGATACAAAAATGAATGAGACATAATCTCTGCCATCCAGAGTACATGACTACTAGAGGAAATTATGTGGTATTGAGTATCAGGTGTTAAGACCTAACTGGTGTGGGGTGTTAGAATGGGGTCAATGTTAGGATTAAACTTCATGGAAAAGGTAGCATTTGAGAAGACCCTGAAGGATGGGGTCGAATTCTGAAAAAGATTGCAGGCCGAGGAAACCATGAGAGCAAGCACACAGAGGCGGGAGAAAATGGAGCGTATATACAGAAATTCAGATACTTTGGTTGGGCTGCAGTGCTTCAATAGACCAGATCTTGAAGGATCTTGAATGTCAGACTAAAATGTTTGAATTTATTCCATACGCAGAGGAAATTATTGAAGGGTTCTGAGCACACAAATAACATGATCAGAAAGAGCAATGCTTTATGAAGGTACGAGGCTGTGTGTGTACAGGATTAATTTCCTCCATTTCTAGTATGGTATTTCTTCATGGTATACTAGGGAGAGAAAAGCCTGACTTGAGTTTCAAATATAGGATTACAGGAGTGGGGATGCCTATCACACCCTCCATTTAACTCACCCGTCTGGTCTTTGCAGCAGGTAGACAGATCCGGGAAACTGGCCATAAGTAGTTTGTGACTCTGTAGCTGCTATTCCAATATGGTATTTTTCTTAGAGTAAATCAGCACAGCACCTAGCATGTGGAACACAGCTACTGACCCTAGCAAATACTTTTTCCCTCTATACCCATTTTCAAGGGTCATCAGAAGCAATTTGCTTTTGGCACTATGTCAGCTCTCCTGCTCTCTGCCATAAACTGCAGAGATCATTATCATCTTGACACCCCACGGAACATCACACTTGTTCATGTTTTCCTCCCTTGACTGAGGAACTGGAAGTAGCAAGCACTTCAGATGCCTCAGACACAAGCAAGCCAGGGGCAAAAGCCTGGTACTTCATCAGTCAAGGTCCAGTCAGGAAAACAGAAACCACACCAGTTATTTTAAAAGAGAGAATTCAATACAGTGAAGGCATTATAAGACTGACATGGCAAATGGGAAACTGAGGTGACACAGATATAGTGACTGCAGAAAGCAGCTGACACTCCGAGGGCAGAACCTAAGAAGGAGCAGCTGGTGCGGAAATGTTTGCAGAGTCCCAGCAATAACAGTGCAGAGTATGGAAGAATAGATTTGCAGCTGACAGACAACAGCTTAATAGCCAGCACAATAGCTAAGGAAAGAATTACCCAATGAGTCTGGTTCATATTAAATATTGTGAGAAATAAAGAAAATTCCCTATTGCAGACTTTAGCTTTGGAATTCTTTCTTTCTTTTTAAAACATTAGCCTGACTGTGGAACAGCCAATAAAATTACTTGTTTGTACACATCATTACAGAACATTCTCAGGTTGACATTCTCTTGCATGCCTGAGACATTTCATTGTTCAGAGTATAAGCAGACAATGGAATACTACTTGCAATAAAAAGGAACGAATTACTGATACACACAAAAAAGGATGGATCTCAAAGGCATTATGCTGAGTGAAAGAAGCCAGTCTCAAAAGGTATGATTCCATTTATATGACACTTTCAAAAAGACAAAACCATAGTGATGGAGGACAGACTAGGGGTTGCCACAGGTAGGAGGAGGGGGAGACTGTGACCAGAAAGGGATAGCACGAGGGACTTTGCTGGGATAATGGAAATTGTTCTGAATCCTGACTGTGGTAGGGTTACAGGAGTCTATGCATGTGATAACATTCATAGAGCTGTACTCAAAAAGGAGTCAATTAAAAAAATGAAAAAAACAGGGGGAAGGTAAAGAAGGAGCATGCATGGCTTGTGTGCGAGGAAGTATTGCCTTTTTGTTTTTGTTTTTTAAATCTGCTGTGGTAAGGCCAAGTATGACTCCACGGAGCTTTTGCCACATCTGGCCTGAGTTACAAGGGGAAGGTGTCCCTTGGCGTGAGACCGGATGTTCAATAGCTCTTCGGTTACCGCACACCTCGGAGACCCCAGCTGAGGGCAAGGCACAGAGGGTGAGGGAGGAACCTCCCTACGCCTCTGGGCTGTTCTGGGACTCACACTGCCAGCTCCTATGATCTAGGGGAGGGTATTTGTGCTGTTTGCAGCAGTTCAAAGCCTCCTTCTTCCCTGCACTTCAAAGCCTGGCCTGCTTTTCCCCCACTCATGGCTTTTATTTGGTGCTAGCGACCTTTGAGGATTGACGCTGAGTGGACCTTGGCAGTGACCCCACTAATTGGCAAAGCTGGCCACAGGGGATGAATAAGATACTCACTGGCAGCAACATCACAGTGACTGCGGTCCAGTGAGCCTTGTTTTGTGTTCTTGGCAGTCCAGAGCAGTTCCCACGAATAAACAACTGAGCGGCGGTGGGAAGTGTGCTTCCTCCCAGCCTGCCTGTAGTCCTCTTTTCCATTCGCATGGAGACTACTTTCCACACATGCTTCAAAATGCAATTTTGTTGTGCTCTGCACATTTAAATTACTTCATTAATAGAATGCCATTAAACAAAGGGTTGCTGAACTTTGAAATACATACAATCATTTTGCATTCCATCACCCTAAGAATTTTTGTTCAATTCCAGCTGAGATCAAAAGGAGGGAGATTCTCTGCAGTTCCAGTCTTTCAGAAAGCCTCTCTTAGGGTGAAAACTGCACCACTGCCATTGCCACCGCTGTTCAAGCTCTGCTCAGTAGGGGCAGATCTCTCTCTCATACACAAAATGTCTATCAATCTATCAACAGAATGGGATTCAAAAGTGAATGAGCACGGGTACTCTTTTGTGTGTGGCTTCTTTCGTTCCACATGATTTTTTTGAGGTCAATGTTATACGTATCAATGGCAGGTTCTTGTTTATTACCGTGTAGTATTCCATGGTATGAATACAGTAGTCCACAACTTGTTTATCCTTTCTGCTGTTGGTGGATATTTCTAGTTAGGGCTTTTTTTTTTTGCGGGGGGGGGGGGGGGGGAGGCTTTTATGAATAAACTTGCTGTAAATATTTTTGTGAAAGGCTTTTTGTGGACATACTCATATTTCTTACTTCCGTATACCTAAGAGGGAATTTAAAGGTAGACATATGTTCTATTGATACAAATAATAAATGCTGGAGAGAATGTGGAGAAAAGGGAACCCTCCTACACTGTTGGTGGGAATGTAAATTGATGCAGCCACTATGGAGAACAGTATGGAGGTTCCTCAGAAAACTAAAAATAGAGCTACCATATGATCCAGCAATCCTACTCCTGGGCATATATCTGAAGAAAACTCTAATTCAAAAAGATACTTGCACCCCAATGTTTATAGCAGCACTATTCACAATAGCCAAGACATGGAAACAACCTAAGTGTCCATCAACAGATGAATGGATAAAGAAGATGTGGCACATATATACAATGGAATATTACTCAGCCATAGAAAGAAAACTGAGTTATCTGTAGTGAGGTGGATGGACCAAGAGTCTGTCATACAGAGTGAAGTAAGTCAGAAAGAGAAAAACAAATACCGTATGCTAACACATATATGTAGAATCTAACAAAAAAAATGGTTCTCGTGAACCTAGGGACAGGGCAGGAATAAAGATGCAGACGTAGAGAATGGGCTTGCGGACACGGGGAGGGGGAAGGGTAAGCTGGGACGAAGTGAGAGAGTGGCATGGACATATGTACACTACCAAATGTAAAATAGATAGCTAGTGGGAAGCAGCCGCATAGCACAGGGAGATCAGCTCAGTGCTTTGTGACCACCCAGAGGGGTGGGATACGGAGGGTGGGAGGGAGGGAGATGCAAGAGGGAGGGGATATGGGGGTATATGTATACGTATAGCTGATTCACTGTGTTATACAGCAGAAACTAACACAACACTGTAAAGCAATTATACGCCAATAAAGATGTTTTAATAAATAAATAAATAAAAGAAAGAAAGGGATGACTTGGAAAAGCAGACATGACAATGATAAGGCCATTTTCCCAGTCCTGAATATTGGTGTATTTTAGCACTTGAAATAGATATTAGTGTATACAGTGGTTAAGAGAAGAACTCAGTAGGCACCTGTTCTCAAATATCTTCCTCTTAGCCTACAACCACTGTCCAGAATTCTGCTTGAGATTTATTCCTTTGGGTTTATCACCAGGAGTTCTCAGCACGTTGATGTGAGCTCATCTGCAGGCTTCTTTCCAGCCTCGCAACTGGCTGGGAGAGTGGCGTGAAGGGTTTGGGCACGTGGGGTGCTGCATTCAGGCCCTCTGGGGAAGTGTGAAGGCCTTGCTTTGCCTGGGAAAGAGTGGTGACAAAGGAGGAACCAGGAAAGGGACAGGGAAAGCCTAGGATGGGCCCTAAACTTTGACTTCCCTCATCGTTTTGTTTTCCCCATGGTTGTACACTTTGGTGAAGGTTGGAGTTGAGAAGAAAGGAAAGGGAGAAGCACAGTAGGAGTTTAACGTGATGTTACTGAACATGTTTGGAAGATAGGAGCCCAGTGTGAGCCAGTAGGAGACTCTGGGACATTCTCAAGGGAATAACAGTGCTATGTAATTGTAGCAGTAAGAGCGATATGTGAAGAAGGTATTGCCAGACTCTTTTAAGCCTTCCAGAAAGATCAAAGCACTTCATATTTATGTACAACACATACACACACTCCAGTGAAGAAAAATCTGAGGCAGCCAAGTTCCCCTCTATCTCACAGACAGGCCATAATACGTGCAGAAATGCAAAGACTCGGTCTAAGGACAACAAGCCCCAGGGTAGAATGAGAATAAGATCTCAGCTCACCTACTAGGAACCCAGCGTGGCTTGCAGTGGACATCTTCGCTCTAAGGTTTTACTCCTGTATTCCAGTATGCCACGGCATCCGTTCTCTAGTAAACAATTCTCATGTTTAAGACAGCATGATAGTAATAAATCAGCTCGGAAAGTCTACTGCTATAAATGCCATGTGGTATCGGTTAGATCACAAACCAAAGCCAATTTTTCAAAACACTTCCTGCTGGAATTACCACAACATTTTAACAGATGTCTTTTGGAAAGTTCTGAAGCAAAACAAGCCCCCATCAGAGTATGAAATAAAACCGAAAAGAAAGTAAACTGTGGACGGATTATTTTTTTTCTTTCGGCAGTAAGAGAAAGATTGGAGAAAGTCTTGAGATCTTTGGAGAAATACTTGTTCATAGCCACAAAAGTGGAGAAATTAACTTTTCTCTCACACACACACCACAAGGAGAAACTGGGGTTTGGAAAATATTCCTTCATCATTCACCAAAGAAATTTCTTTGACAGCTTTGAGTATAATGTCTGTTATTTCTTGTTCCGAACACTGGTTATAACTCCAGCTTTTGTTGAAGGAGTTCCATAGGAAGCTAGGGTAACAATTTGAGGCTATAACTAATGGGGCCAGCAGGGACAGAAATGCAGTGAAAGCATCAAAGAAGCATCTTTTGTCAGGGACAAGATGACTGGTGGTGGCTGATTCTAAAATGGTGCAGTACGGAGTCTGAGGCCTCTCAAAATCAGTGGGAGGGCCAGAGTGGAAGCCTGGAAAAGGAAGGAGATATTTCTTTTTGCACCTTTCTTCAATGTTTTGTTATGAAAAGTTTCATGAAAAGTACAGAAAAGTCAAAAGAACCATACAGTGAACACGCATATAACTCATGAAGGTGATATTAGTTTTCATCTGACAATTTGTTTATACTGGGGCTGATTCTGACCCTCATCAAAGAAGTGCTTTCGAATGAATGAATGAGTGGTCTAACAATCTTGCCACACACTTATTCTGGGGAAGCCAATGTTGCTCACTGCTACTCGTGCATGGAGTAATAATTCCAAAAGCAGATTTCCCCATGGGTCTGCTTCTGTCATCTGCTGTTTTGGATGCTTCTTGTTCATGCTGATTTGTCTCCTCCTTGCCTTGTTATCTTTGACTTTGTGCTGGATGTTATACTGAAAAATTGTATGTAGAAATAATTTGACAGCTTCTTTATAGAAGATTTTTGTTTGCTTATGCCAGGCACACGGGGGTGTTAGCAGTACAACAAATATTTACTGAGTATTACTGAGGCAGTAGGAATACAGTTATGAACAAGAAATGGTTCCTGCCCTTACAAGTCTTAGTCTGAAATAAGCAACAGGATTAATTTAAATAGAGCCTTTAAAGAATAATTTAGTTCACACAAGTTTGATCAGCATGTAGCTTTTCCTAACCTTATCCATCTACGTTAAGGAATAGCATGCTGGGCCATGCAGAGATACCCCAAGGTAGCAGTTCTCTTGCAGTTTTATTTCTTAGATAATTTAAGAAAAAACTGTATGAACTGACTATTGTATTTGCCATATAAAAACCTAATCAGAAATAATCAGAATGATTTTATTTCCTTTGACCAAATACCCAGGAAAGAGGATGCTTTAAAACACTTCGCTAGGGACTTCCCTTGTGGTGCAGTGGTTAAGAATCCGCCTGCCAATGCAGGGGACACCGGTTCGAGCCCTGGTCCCGGAAGATCCCACATGCCGCAGAGCAACTAAGCCCATGCGCCACAACTACTGAAGCCCACACACCTAGAGCCCGTGCTCCGCAACAAGAGAAGCCACCGCAATGAGAAGCCCGCACACTGCAACGAAGAGTAGCCCCCGCTTGCCGCAACTAGAGAAAGCCTGCGCGCAGCAACGAAGACCCAATGCAGCCAAAAATAAATAAATAAATGAACAAATAAATAAAAATAAATGTATATTAAAAAAACACTACACTAAGGCAGTTACTAATTCATGGCAAGAATAAAACCATAGCTCACGTGAATATTATAAACTTAAATACTCTACACAGACAGACCATCTGCAGGGGCTTGAGTGCTTGTGTCTAGGTGGTGGAACCAAAGAACACAATCCTTCCACACACGAGCTCAAGAGTACCTAGTTTCAGCCCTCACAAGCTGGAGGTTGGAGCTACTATCCAAAGAGTGGATTGTACACCTGAAAACTAACACAATATTGTAAATACTTCCATTTAAAAATTAAATTTTAAAGAAGAGTGGAGACGCTGATTAGCTGAGAAGGAATCTTCTGTGGAGTGTAACCCACGCAGACCTTGATTTAATGATGGTGACCAAAACTGAATGGTCTGAGCTCTCTCTCTGGACTTGCCGTCCTTAGTCATTTCCAGGTGTTACCTCATGTTTGTTTAATGGAATGGGGGCGTTTCTCAAACAGATGAGAAATAAAAACCATGCCTCATCCCTCACTCCTGGAAAAAATACTCAACAGGAAAGCTGACTAAGGAGATTTAAGACAAACTACCAAAATTACTATATTAACATCACTAATATATTTTCTGCCTTGCAGTTTCCTCCTGTGTAATTTTTTGAAATCCTTTCATGAGACACCTTTTGTTTCTTGGAAACAGGTTCGATTTCCATGTAGGCTTTGCATTCAGGTTCCTTTTCCTACTTCCATGAGTTCTCTATTTTGCACACTATAGCGTCTTACTCGTGACCTGCACATCACTACCTATGACTGATTCTTATGACAGAGCCAAGTTAGTCTCTGGCCACATATACCACATCTGTCAAAATGATCGCTTTCAACGTGGGAGCCACAGACCCTATGAAATTATCTTCTTAAATACGATCTAGATCAAAGTTAACTGGGCCTGAGGAGATGGCATTTGCTTTGCTTAAAAGTTAATGAGCAACCCTGTCAGTTAAAATTTAGAAACGTAGAACAGAATTGAGTGTTCCTCCCCTGCCATAGGCTTAAGAAGAACTAGAACTGCATACACCAATGCTAAGCCTCTGATGGAACCGAGCATTCCTTGTGGTTTCCTCTATTTGTTTTCACCTATTTGCACTAAGATGGTAAGTACCCTTGAAGTCCGCGGTGTCTGCTTCCTCCTGAGATCTTGAGCATGACCCTTACTTTATTTGGGTTTCCCATCACTGTTAAGACACACAGAGCTGGTATCATTCAAGTGCACAAATAATTTGTTGAGTTCTTGCAATGAGGAGGCATTTTGCTGACATCATGGAAGACTGAAAGGAAAATTAAATATGGCCCCTGACCTCTAGGAATTCATAATCTAATAGATGAAAAGACACATCCAGGGATAATTCATGTTACAGTAAAGCAATGCTATATGGAAAGTGCTGTACTAGAGGGCTAACTGAATCCAAAGCTGACATGGTTTAGAGTTTAAAAGAGTTTCACTGTCCTTCTCAAGTAGATCCTGCAAAGGGGATTCTGGTTACTAGATTAGTCTCCTAACAGGATTGGCTACATGATGTGTGGGGCCCAGTGCAAAATGAAAATGCAGGACCCATTACTCAACAACTAAGCATTTCAAGACGGTGACAGCATCTAACCAAGCATGGAGCCCTTCTGAGCGTGGGGCCCTATGTGACTACACAGGTCACATGCCCATGAAACCGGCCCTGTCTTCAAATACAGACTATGAATATGAGGAAGGGGCACATTTGGAGCAGTCCAGAGGAGGAAATAATACACAAGAAATTTTCTTCCGAAGAGTTCAGAGGAAAATAAACTCACTCTAAGAAGATAATTTGGTCTTTCCCAAATTAGCAAATGGCACTGGGATCTAAAAGATATAAAGTTACAATTTACAAAGACAATTTCACAGATATTTTATAGCTACATGGTAAGGATAATAGTAATAGGAACAGTAGCTGACACTAACCCACAGAGCTTCTTAAGTGCCCAGATTCTTCTAAGCCTATTATTTATATTTACTCATTTAATCCTCAAAATGGCCCTGGAAGGTAGATACTATTCTTTTCCTATCTTAAGGACAAGAAAACTGACCTTAAAGCCCCTGGTCACACAGCAAATAAGTGGTAGAAGCAGGATTCAAACTCAGTCTAGCTCCAGAATCTGTGCTCTTAACCATAACCACTATTTATGCTACTTCTCATAAAACCAAGACGCATTCTGAAGGAAGGAAGGGAGTGACCCCAATATATTCATTCATTAATATCATAGATTTGACTTAACCAGATACTGTGTGTTGTGTGCATGTTTTTAATTTTTTCTTTTTTTGCATTTCATGTTCATAGTTTAACAGCACCCGTTCGCCCTCCCCCACTGAATGTTGCCACATGACCCCATGGAGTAGAAAGGTACTGGTTCTGAGAACGTTCCGTCACAGCCTATCCCATTCTCTCTATACACTTTCACTTTCTTCTCTCTTTCTTTATGGCAAACTGTGTTGTTTCTAACTAACTAACAGGTATTCTTTTAAATCAATTTAAAGAGCGGTATTTTCCTAACTTGAATTAAATAAAATATAAAGTAGACAGTAATATCATTGGCTTTTACATCCCCCCCTCCTCCAAGCTGCAATTAAGGCTTTGTTCAAGGCGTCACCTAACACCATCCCTGGACTCTGCAGTTTGGAGAAAAGAAATTTCAACTTGCCCTATATTTGTTAGAACTGTAAAGGTTCAGCTTCTCAAAGCAAAAGAGAACAGGACAAAAGGATTCGCCGTCAGCCAATTGTCCCTGTCACCATTAAATAAAAAGTGCTTTTGGCTGCCGGCCAGAGCCTGCAGTCAGGTCACTATTCTTTCTTTGTTTCCCAGTCCATTGTTATTCAAGGAAGGAATCGCTGACAAAATGTGGACTGTGGTGTGTGTCGGGGGGCAGGGGGTTCTCTCCAGCTCCTGCTCTCTCCCCCTCTCTGTCTCTCGGCACACACCAAACCTTTTTGTTTCCTTTTTGGAAGTTACCTAGGAAACAAAGTCTTTTGTGCTCCAACTTTATTTGAGCTATTTGCTTTGCTGGGAATCTGCACAAAAGCTGAAGAGAGAAAGAAGGTTGCAATGTTGTACTAAAAATGTTCATGGCGAACACCTTTTTCTCAAGGGGGGTAATCATATCCTGTTGGGTGTGCTGGGGGGCTTTGCAGGTACCTCTGACAAGGTAAGCAAATGCTGGGGGTTAGTTTAAAACAAGTGGCTCTGGAATCTTCTCTTTAAGGGGACTTTGACAATACGTGAAATCCCGAGTCAACAGGGCACGATGCTTCCAAATGTGAGAATGAGAATGTTTTTTAATGATCCTGATTTTAGGACAATATTATTAAAACCTAACTGGAGTAAGAGGGAAAAATGCTTATTTTACACAAACAGCCACCTCCCAACAAATTGTGGGAAGAAATAGAACTAGGTTCAGCAGCAAAAACTAAGTCTTTTAATAATCTGGTTTAGAAACCCAGCCCTGAAATCAAACTTGGGATGGAGCCTTTTTAATAATCTGGGCTAGGAGCCCAACCCTGAAATCAAAGTTAGACAGTATTAAAATCGATCAAAGGTTTGGATGGAGAATTTGCAAATATCACATAGAAGTCAAGGTCTTTAAATACACAGCTGGAAGAAAAGCTTCGCACTGCGAAGCTGAAAGAAAATAAACTAGGACTATTTTACTCTTCGGAATTTGAAAATGAAACCCACTTGAATCTTTTCCCCCAGTAACAGTATTTGTATTTTCCACTATCGTCGGTGGGAGGAGATTCTTCACTTTTGCTTTTCCACATGCACAGTGTTGACAAAATTGCATTTTAAAACGTCATTCACAAATGCCATCATCCTGCAGTAAAATTAACTCCGTGTATTTGAATCTGGCCTCTCAGATTAGGTCGGCTTGTCCTTCTGGTTATGTGTTCTGGAATGTCTCCTGACTCCAGGCTTTCTGGCCAGTTTTCCAAACCTTTTCATAGGCATCTAAATCATCTTCTCCCTTTGATCCTAGTCACCTAGAGCTTTCAAGAGTTTGAGTAGGAATTTATGGTGAGACAGCTATCCAGAAAGTGAATCTACCTCTCAGCGGATTAGAGACTCACATCTTTCTTCAGTTTGAAGTTTGGGGATTTCTGGCTACCTTGTCTCTCCGCTTAATTCCCTTTGACCCGAAAAGCATGTTTAGCCTATTTTTTTTCTTTTGTGTTGCTTGACTACTGAAATCGTAACTTTCAGTTAGTTGTACTTACTAACTACGTCTAGGAATTCTTCCTTTGACCTGAAAGCTTATTTCTGACCTCATTTTTCTTAACTCTGAAATATATATGTGCTTACGTATAAACCCTGATGGCTGAGTCTGAATCTGAATGTACTTCGTTTGCAGTCCCATCCCCCGGAGGACGAAGATACAGATGTCATGCTAGGGCAGAGGCCGAAAAACCCAGTACACAATATCCCTTCCACACTGGACAAGCAGACCAACTGGAGCAAAGCACTACCTCTCCCGACGCCGGAGGAGAAGATGAAACAAGATGCCCAAGTGATTTCTTCTTGCATTATTCCCATCAATGTCACTGGTATCGTTCTGTTTTTTTCTTAGGGGCAGTGGGGTCAGAATATTCCATGTATTAAATATGGTGTACCAGTTAAGATCTGTGCTGCTTGGTGTACCAGTTAAGAATACGTTTTGTAAACACATGATACCCTTTTCATCAGAATACGACCCAGAAGATGTTCAATATGCTTTTATCAGGTTTTGAACATCAATTTGCATATGTTCCGCTGGGCTGCTTGTTATGTAAATGATGGACAGTTTCTTTTTGGAAAAAAAAAAAGTCACCAAATAGCTCTCTGGCCATAGCTGACTGAAATAATGGAGAAAACGGCAGTGATTAATCACATGATAATGATGCGCGGCACTGCAAGAGAGAAAACAGCAAGCCCCAGGTTTCCAAAACCGCAACTAGTGATCCTGTAGCCCAACTATAAAATCTGTTTTCATGCTTCCTGGATGGAGGTAGGCTTGTTTCAGAGATCGTCTACACTTCTGCATTGATTTGGGGGAGTTTTGACCTAAAAAACACATGGATTCATAGGTGAAGGCTGAATTCTACTCTAAACGCAGCAAGCCTGGCTTCCATTCACCCTCTGCTTTCCTCCTCCTGTGTATTGAGAGTTTGGCTATTAGTCTAGGTCAAAGGCAAGCCTGTGTGGACTTTTCTTGAAAAGTCTACTGGCAGCAATTGTAAAATCCAGAATTGGTGATCTTAGAATGTGGTAACCTTAGTTGTAAGTAAAATAATGCTATAAAATATTCTAACTTTCAAAGATAGGAATTAAATGATGTACCCATTGGGCTTTCTTTAAGCATCTCTAATAGTTAAATTCTAACTTATTCTTATATTGAAAATCTCAGAATGGCCACTTTATGACTGATTTCCATCCTGGTGCCTTGTAACTAAAGATTGTATGTTGCTCGAGATGCATTTTGGACATGGCTATTATTAACGTCACTCAAATTTGTCTCATATAAAGTGGGGAGCAAATGGTGACCAGGTATCAGGGTAAATATTATTTTCTTCCTGACAAAAGGAGTTCTAGGTGATCGGCTGGTTGTGAGCTGGGACTTAATTTTCCTGATGACCTATTCAACTTGTAGGATAAAGTATTCTAAAGATGTGCACTTTATCTGATCTCCGTAATCTAACTGAGATGGCTTAGGGGAGTTCAGCTGTCAGAATGAATCATTTTGGCTCCACTTAAACTAACTTTCAGTTCTGGGAACATCTGATTATTAGCAGCACCTGCTTTCTTCATGGCACTGTAAGTAAAGTCTTGTTTTCAAATTTAGTCCTTCGAGTATGGGTCTTGTAATTCAGGAAAAGGGAAGCTCTCTCCTGCTTTATTTCAGGAACTCTCAGACTAAAGCCTAGATTATATGTTGATTTCAAGAGCTTTAATGAGAAAGTTGTTAACTATGTCCATATGACACAAAATACCTGTGCCTGTAACATAATTATTATGATCAAAAGGAAGGATTTTAATCTTTGGTTAGAACTAAAAAAGGAAAATTTCATTAGGAGGAATTCTGATGGTACTGAAAGTATTCAACATATGACATCTCATACAGATTTTTCAACATGAGTTCTACAAACTGTTGTCACTGTAAAGCTAAGCAGAACTCAAACTGCTTTACTGTATAGCTGAACCAAAGTTTAACATGCCGTCCTGCCCCATGTTTAACAGTCAGGATACACGAGGAAGCAACCAGATCCCAAAGCACTTTTGGCTTATGGCTTTCTGAAGCAGTGCTCACTATGAAAAGTTCCTGGTACATGCCTGTGCCAGGCAGGAGTTCAAGTTCCTCACCTCCTCCTTCATCATTCTAGTTTTGATAGGACTGCATGTAGTGTGTCAATAATGTAATTATGGAAAGAGAAACTAACAAGCATCATGGTTTCCCCCGTGTATTTACAAAAGAAAACAGACACGTGTAAAGACTGGGAATTCCAGCTTTACTTACAATTGGTACAGAAGATAGATCCACTTAAGTGAAGAACTGAGGACTGCCTTTTATTTTTATTTTATATTGATAAGACACTGCTGCTAAACCAAAATGTGTCCAATTTAGTCAGCAGAGGAAAGTAGACAGTTACATGATGATTTTAAAAACATATCTCTAGGCTGTTGTTTCCAGAGAGAGAGAGAGGAGAGAGGAGGGGGGAGGGAGGGAGGGAGGGGGGGAGGGAGGGAGGGAGAGAGGGAGAGAGAGAGAGGGAGAGAGAGAGAGGGAGAGAGAGGGAGAGACAGAGAGGGAGAGAGAGGGAGAGACAGAGAGGGAGAGAGAGGGGGAGAGAGAGGGAGAGAGACAGAGAGGGAGAGGGAGAGAGGGAGAGGGGGAGGGGGAGAGGGGGAGGGAGGGAGAGAGAGAGAGTGTGTGAGTGTGAGAGAGAGAGAGAGAGAGAGAGAGAGAGTGTGTGTGTGTGTGTGTGTGTGTGTGTGTGTGTAGGGCTTGGGCAGAGTGCAGAGTAGGTAGAGGGGAAAAAACCCCTCACAATGACACTTTTAATGCAGAAATGGGTCAGGATATGTTAGCTGAACTAATTCAGGTTAACATCTTGGCTACGTACCTACTATGCAAAGATATCAGCTTCAGAGAGCCCAGAAAGAGACCAGCAAAGAGTAGTAACTAAAGGTTGTAAGTCCTTAAGGAGCCATTTCTGTGTGAGTGTGATTCTTTGATGTTATTTTTCTCTCCTCTTTCTTTTGATTTTCCTTCTTTGCTTCTTACTTTTGGCAGTGCAAGCTGTTGTGGAGAGCTGCATTTAGAAGTAAAGTTTAATGTACTGCAGCATAATTTAAATAAGAGCTGAATAAGGGCTCCCTTATATTTGTTCACAGGCTTAATCCAAACTCTTCCTTTAGTTCCAATCAATAAATATCACTGTGTTCCAAGCAAATGAAAATTTGTTTGCCATTTCTAGAGGCTAATGAGACCTATTTGTGGGTTGCAGGAGTTGGTTTTGACAGAGAGGCTAGTATACGCTGCTCTCTTGTTCATTCACAATCCGTACTACAGCGGAGACGAAAACTGAGAAGGAGGAAAACCATCTCGGGTATCCCCAGAAGAGTCCAACAAGAAATAGGTGTGGTATAAAACTATTAATGGTTAACGTTCTGTCGGGTGCCGATTATAAGGAGACGAAATGGAAGCCAGCCTTTAACCAGCTTCCTTAAAAATAGTCAACGTTGTAACTTGTATAGGTTTTGAAATGATGTGTACTTGTTTTGTGTTCAGTAAGCCAGGTGGTATTACTTTTTAAATCTCCATTCTTCCAGGCTGTGAAGGCTTGACCTTATGGATTTAGCCATATACATTCAGATTTTATGGCTGAAATATAATATTTTGCTATTTTTAAAAAGTATTATTAAGGCAGAAATTAAGTAAAAATTAACAAGATGCAATGAAAGATTCTTTTAGAGAAATATACATTTATCTGGAGAGAGATATACTTTTATGGCATTAATTATTTTAAAAGGTAAACTTTAAGCATACTCAATTAAATATTGACTATTCATAATATGATACCCTTGGTGACGTTTTTTCTATTTTTTTCTGTTCAATGTGTTTAAGATATCTCTTCCTATGGTTTTTAAAATTATTATTATGATAGCATCTCTTGTAATTAAGATTTTTACTTCATATAATGCATTCTATGATTTTTATTTCATTATGTTTATACTGAGAAATAAAAGTGTATAGTGGCCAAGAAAATAAGATGTATTTTGGTTAAAAAAAAAATAGTAGACACTTACTGGGGCAAAGTAATTTGATCGTGAAGAGAGAGAGAATTCACAAAAGATCTAAGAGCTTATCTTCCCTTAGTATACATACACACATACATATAGTGTGTGTGTATCTGTGTATATATACAGAGAGAGAGAGAGAGAGTCAGAAAGGTAAAGGGACAGAGAGAGACCGCCCAAAGCATTTTAACTTGCTCCTAATTTTATATGCTGATTTTTTTTTTTTCTGTAAGAAAAAACTCCAACATGCCGGCACCCAGAATTGTGGACATCTCTCAGAATGTCTGTTTATCTGCTGATGTATGAAGTATCTCACTGTGCTTTCCATGTGCCCTAGATTCTGATGAATCGCCCGTGGCCAGGGAAAGGAATGTGATTGTGCACACAAATCCAGATCCTTCCAACGCTGTCAATAGGAGGTCTGGAACCAGGGACTCGGAGTGCCAAACTGAGGACATTCTGATCGCTGCTCCATCCAGAAGGAGAATCAGAGCTCAGAGGGGTCAAAGCATTGCAGCTTCCCTTTCTCATTCTGCTGGCAACATTTCCGCATTGGCAGACAAAGGCGACACCATGTTTACTCCTGCAGTGAGCAGCCGCACAAGATCTCGGAGCCTTCCCAGGGAGGGCAATAGAGGTGGGGATGCTGAGCCCAAAGCTGGTGCTAAACCCTCAGCATATGAAGAGGGGGAGCCTTTCGTGGGAGACCAAGAAAGAACCCTTAACGATTGCAGCGAGGCCCCCAGCAGCCCGAGTGCACAGGAGCACCAGCCTGCTTTGAGCCTGGCCTGTTCTCAACATCTTCACAGCCCCCAGCACAAGTTAAGTGAGAGAGGGAGGTCACGCCTGCCCCGGATGGCTGCCGACTCTGGCAGCTGTGACATCTCCTCCAACTCGGACACCTTTGGGAGCCCCATCCACTGCATCTCCACGGCTGGCGTCCTCCTCAGCAGCCACATGGACCAGAAAGATGACCACCAGTCATCCAGTGGCAACTGGAGTGGGAGCAGCTCCACATGCCCCTCACAGACCTCAGAGACAATCCCTCCTGCAGCCTCTCCTCCCCTCACTGGCTCTTCACACTGTGACTCGGAGTTGTCACTAAACACAGCCCCTCACGCTAATGAGGACGCTAGTGTCTTCGTGACAGAGCAGTACAACGACCACCTGGATAAAGCGAGGGGCCACCGAGCAAACTCCTTTACCTCCACTGTGGCAGATCTGTTGGATGACCCCAACAATAGCAACACGAGTGACAGCGAGTGGAATTACCTACACCACCATCACGATGCCTCCTGCCGCCAGGATTTTAGCCCTGAGCGTCCCAAGGCAGACAGCCTGGGCTGCCCAAGCTTCACGAGCATGGCCACTTATGACAGCTTTCTGGAAAAGTCTCCATCGGACAAAGCAGACACTAGCTCTCACTTTTCGGTGGACACAGAAGGATACTACACCTCCATGCACTTTGACTGTGGTCTCAAAGGTAGTAAGAGTTACGTCTGTCACTATGCAGCCCTGGGCCCAGAGAATGGCCAGGGTGTCGGGGTTCCTCCTACTCTTCCAGACTGTGCCTGGCAGGACTACTTAGACCACAGGAGACAGGGGAGACCAAGCATCTCTTTCAGGAAACCAAAGGCAAAGCCGACTCCACCTAAACGTAGCTCATCATTGAGGAAGTCTGATGGAAATGCAGACATTTCTGAGAAGAAAGAACCAAAGATAAGCAGTGGCCAGCTCCTGCCTCACAGTTCCAGGGAAATGAAGCTGCCTCTTGATTTCTCCAACACGCCTTCTCGAATGGAAAATGCCAGTCTGCCCACCAAGCAGGAACCTTCTTGGATGAACCAGAGTGAACATGGCATTAAGGAACCTCAGTTAGACACTCCAGATGTTCCACCATTCAAAGATGAAGGTGCTGAATCAACTCACTATGCAGACCTCTGGCTTCTAAATGACTTGAAAACAAATGATCCTTACAGATCTTTATCTAATTCAAGCACTGCTACGGGTACCACAGTTATCGAATGCATCAAATCTCCAGAGAGCTCGGAATCCCAAACATCCCAGTCGGAATCTAGAGCCACCACCCCCTCCCTTCCTTCTGTTGACAATGAGTTTAAACTGGCTTCACCAGAAAAGCTGGCTGGCTTGGCATCTCCGTCAAGTGGCTACTCCAGCCAGTCTGAAACGCCAACGTCCTCTTTCCCTACAGCTTTCTTTTCTGGCCCATTGTCTCCTGGAGGTAGCAAAAGAAAACCAAAAGTCCCAGAAAGGAAATCCTCACTACAGCAACCCTCTTTAAAAGACGGAGTTCTATCACTGGGTAAAGACCTTGAACTTCCAATTATACCTCCTACCCATCTTGACCTAAGTGCTCTTCATAATGTCTTAAATAAACCATTCCACCACCGTCACCCATTGCATGTTTTCAGTCATAATAAGCAAAATGCAGTAGGAGAAACACTGAGGTCAAATCCTCCACCGTCTCTTGCAATTACACCAACAGTCCTGAAATCTGTCAACCTTAGGTCCATCAGTAGGTCTGAAGAAGTTAAGCAAAAAGAAGGCAACAATACAGATCTCCCCTACTTAGAGGAAAGCACTCTCACCATGGCTGCCCTGTCTCCAGGTAAGATTAGGCCACATATGACTAAGAAATCACTATCACGTCAGTACTCCACTGAAGACACCATATTGTCCTTTTTAGACTCCTCTGCAGTTGAGATGGAATCAGATAAACTACAATTAGAAAAAAACCGTTCTTTTGATGTGAAGAATCATTGTGATCCAGAAATGGTAACCTCAGCTGGTACCAACCTTCTAGATTCAAGTGGCACAAAAGACCAAATACATATGGACAGTGAGCCTATTCCAGAAAACACACCAAGTGAAAGTTGTGACTTTCCCGCAGAAGGATTTCAGAGGGTCTCTGCTGCTCGCCCAAATGATTTGGATTGTAAAATGCTACAATGTGGAGCTGGTCCAGATGGAGCCCTAGCGCAGGTCCAGAAGGTATCTCCTGTAGACCGGGAGGAAGCTGCATACCCTGTGTCTGTGGACGTGCTCACGTCTCAGTCCAACTCACCAACTAGAGTCCCAGACATAAGCAATCAACTTAAGCATCAACTTGGGATGAGCCGCCACCATGACAAAGTGCCTGGGAATATCAGCTATGAAGCAGAGATATCAACTGTAAATCCATGCCCTGAAAAATGTTCTGAGCAGGAAAATATTGCTTCAGGTATTTCAGCCAAAAGTGCCTCTGATAACAGCGGAGCAGCAGAGGAGACCCAAGGAAGTGTGGACGAGGTTTCGCTGAAAGGTCAGTTGTTGACACCTTTGTCACGATGGGAAGGTGTCTCGTGGCACCTCCTGAAGTTTTTCTTTCTTACCTTCCCCATAATACAGTACAGCCCTGGGTATTGGTTTCCCTCTTTCTTTTCACTTATTAAAACAATTAAGATAAAAGCTTTTATCATGGAGGGACTAAGTCTGACAGACAGCTCCTTCCTTTTAAAAATGGCGGTCAGGTAACTGTTGCTTAGTTGTTCCATGAGTCAGTGAAGCCCAGCAGCGTGCTGGGTGACTTCTTCCTAAAGATGCTTTTGTTCTTAATTTAAGAATCGTCACCGAGTGATGACTCTGTGATTTCACCACTAAGTGAAGACTCTCAGGCTGAAGCAGAAAGTGTGTTTGTGTCTCCAAATAAACCTCGAACAACGGAGGATTTATTTGCAGTCATTCACAGGTGAGGCAACAATAACAAAGGTTTTGCTTCTTACGTGCTTCTCATCAAATGCAAATATGGAAAAGCCTTGGGTACTTGTAATACATTCAGCAAAAAACATAAGCAAGCAAAGTAAAATTATTTTTCCAAATCAAACTGATAGACTTATATTCAAGTTGGGAAATATGTGGCCTTATATACAGTTAGGTAGACCTCAATTGAGAGACTTTCCTAAGAACTGCTGAGGGAAGCTGTTGTTTTTTCCCCTAGGAAAGACATTCTGAAACAAGTTTTTAATTTGAAAACAATTTGTGGTCAAGTAACTTAAGGGTGAAAGCTCAAACTCTAGTGTAATCTCTGACATTTAAATAATTCCTTAACCTAAAAACACATGCTCAAAGCTATAATCCTACACTATCAGGGGTAAATGTAAGGTGACTCACTAAACACAGCCCCAAGTTTGAGACAAAACAGTATATAAACCTGCCCATTTCATAGCTCACAACAACTAATCACTGCTCCCTTTCTTCCCTCTCTTCCTAAAACTTACATTTCTGTAGTTAACACTGCCCTTCTCTAACTGTAATGCTCCATATCCCATGAAGAGGGGATGTCCTCTAGGCTGCTTTTCCAGGATAGTGTTGCATCCATGCTGACCATTCATATTCTCTCATCTGACCCCTGGACCCCTGTGATCGAGGCCCCTATTTGCAAGAATACTCCTCACAACCTGTGATCGAAGAACGAAACAGGAACTAGCCCTCGGAAACTGAACCCATATCAGACTGAGCTATCCAGTCATAACACAGCTACTCCTTTCACAGCTGCCACTGCCTACTTCACTAGGCCTTGGTGACCTAGATGCGACTCCCAAGGGACAAAGCTTGGGGACTGCCCTGTCTACCTCATGAAGTTATACTCTCTGAAGCAAGCTCTTTACAAGCAGCTTACCACTGTTTTTCCCAGGATCCTACTTTTTAGGGGAACTTGTGTTTTCTGTTGATGTGGTTCTCTCACAAAGAAGGAACACTGCCCTTCAACAACTTTTTTTTAAAACGAGCCAATCACAAACACGTTCTGTGTAGACCTTGGCAGGCTCACTGCTCCACTTGGAGAGTGTAGAATCATTATTTTTCTTTGTCCCTGATTATATTCTCCTCACCCCCTTTTATCCCCAACCTTAGGACAAGTTATTAAATGCTGTGAAGTTAAAAAACCAAATGCTAGTGTCTTGAAGAGTGGACAGAATGGAAGGAGTAGAGTCAGAAAGACCTGGAATTGAATCCCAATGCTGCCACTTCCTGTCCAGTCTTGAGTCAGTTAAAACCTGTGTACCTATTTCCCTTGCTGTAACTGGGGATACCTATAGCTCACATATTCAGTTTTGATGATAAAATATCATGTCTGTGTCTAGAATATGGTAGATGCTAAAAGCAGACATTAGTTTGAAATCCCTACCCTATTAGGGTGCCAGACACTGGCATACACGAGACAGCAACCACGAAGCCTTCAGTGCACCATAATCAGGCTGGAGTCCAACTGCACAACTGACATTTTCTCTAACCTACAGGTTTTTAGGCTGGTGAGAAAGCATGCTGCCAGTACGTAGCAATGAACTGGGTCATGCTGACTCAGTGACTAAGTTCACGAAATTTATGCCTGTTTATTTATCCAAAGAAATAATATAACCATGACGGCTGGGTGCCTGGGTCTGGTGGACCTACAGAGGCTGGTCATCTTGGATTTACATTTATGCAGAATTGGTTGGTTTGTTTATTTATTTACGTGCAGCACAGTGACAATAAAATTTTTCTTTTCTTGAGAGTTTATAGTGCACAGAGCTTTCAGAGCTCCAGAGGTGGTCTAGGTTGCCAGCTCCTCCAGAAAGTTGGCTTACTGATTAATACACTGTACACAGATATTCCTGGGCAGCTACGGCAAATGGTATCTGCAGCCAAAATGGACTGACTTACTCAAGAAGTCATGTAAGAAATTTCTTTATACGGAGGAATTTTAAGAGTAGACAGAATAGTGTAACGCACCACTGCCTGCCCCCACCCCCAGCCAAACACACACACAGACATATCCATCACCCAAGCCTATCGACCGTCAGCCTATGGCCAGTCCTGTCCCATCCACACCTCCTTCCACTTTGCTCTCCTGGTATTCACTGGAAGCCAATCCCAGGCATCAGAGGATTTCATCTGTGTTGCAGAGACAGGTTGAATAAAAGTGACCGTCCTTCACCACCTACACTCTAACCACGAGTCAGAGAGCAGTATTTTCTTGTACTCTTGTGAAACTTCCCAGTAAGCCCTCCCCTAGAACCTCTAGCCTCCACATTAGTCATTATTTGAAATGGTCATTTCCAAAACCTAATTCATATCCGCTGGTTACTGGAGAATTTCCCTCAGGCTGTGAGTGCTGCGAGGGCAAGCAATGTATCTTAATCCTCGCCCCTACAGCCCTAATGCTCAGGATCCCATCAGACAGGGTACAACAAACTGCTCTTTAAGGAGATGGCTGAGTGTGACGTAACACTTTTAGTTTCATTAAAGTGTATGTGGACTGAGATTGTTCCTTTTCTTGAAAGGTCCAAGAGGAAAGTACTTGGAAGAAAAGATTCTGGGGACATGTCTGTTCGAAGTAAATCTAGAGCTTCCCTGGGCAGCAGCAGCAGCAGCAACAGTGCTGGTTCTGTCACCTCAACCAACAGCAGTGTGACCACCCCAAACAGCCAGAGGTCTCCTGGCCTCATCTACCGAAATGCCAAAAAGTCCAACACATCGAATGAAGAGTTTAAGCTACTACTCCTCAAGAAAGGCAGCCGCTCGGATTCCAGTTACCGCATGTCTGCTACTGAGATCCTGAAGAGTCCCATCCTGCCCAAACCTCCTGGGGAACTCACAGCCGAGTCCCCCCAAAGCACCCATGAGGCCCATCAGGGGGCACCGGGAACTGAAGCGCTGTCCCCCCTCTCTCCGTGCTCCCCACGGGTTAATGCAGAAGGGTTCTCCTCAAAGAACTTTGCCACCCCGGCATCGGCAAGGGTTGGACGTTCCCGGGCTCCCCCTGCGGCCAGCAGCAGCCGCTACAGTGTCCGCTGCAGGCTGTACAACGCGCCCATGCAGGCCATCTCCGAAGGCGAGACAGAAAATTCCGATGGGAGCCCACATGATGACCGATCCTCCCAGAGCTCAACATAGGTGGTCCACGCCAGGCTGGCTGTCAAAGGCCAAAACCTTAGTCGTATGAGGATGGAGGAACAGAACGGAAGACTGGGGAGAAGTCAGCACATGGTGGGGTACCATCACGCTTACCAACAAGTTCCTAAATATTTGCTGGGGAAATGGAAGGTGGTTTGGTCTTTCTTGATTATTTTCCATATTTTTAAGTAGCTGCACTGTCTTTCATATTTTTCTTTAGGGTAGTTTGATTTACCCAATCTCATTCCTTTTGATAATAGAGAATTTGAAAATGTCTGCTTTTCATGAAACCTAGAAAAAGTTTTCCCAGAGCTGCCTATTCAGAAAACAAAGCCCTCACTGTCATAATTCTTAAGAGGATGAAATACTCTGGAGGTTCGGTATATTTTTACATTAAAATGAACTAAAGCAAAATTTAGAAGAACTACACACATGTAAATACCATATTTTTGATAAAAATGTGTAAATAGATTTATGGATGACGAGTGGACATGTGGCCAATTATCTACCACACCAACTGCTTATAGAACACAACAAATAAAGTGTAATAACTGTATTCTGTGAATACCATTTTCGTATCAAATACCATATTTAAATGTCCACCAATATGATTTCTGAGTGATAAACCTCAAAATATGAATTTTAAACTGGTGAAATAAAGGAAATCTTGAGGTCACATAGTGAAATGTGATTAATTTAAAATAATGAATTCAGACTTAACCATTTTTGTGACAAACTGCAGCACCAAACAAACTACTGGTAACACGTGGCTGTGATTTGCCACGTGGCAATTTGGACAGAATGAAAAGCATGCTTTTGATTTAAAAAAAAAAATCAGTGAGAGAAATCATCATTCTCAACATAAAGCCCTGAACAACAGCACTTGACAGTGTCCTTTAAACTTCAATTTTTCAGTGGATTGCTTTAAAGAGAATGAGTAGGGAAAACAGTAGTTAATTTTAGGTTATGTTTTCTATTACACTACTGGGGACATAAACAGTCCTAATCTGAGGACTAGAATCTTTAAACTCCTTAAACAGTTGAGCAATTAGCTCCAGGTTCTTTAACGAACGAAAATAAAACATAAGCATGCCACAGAGCTGTGGATTTATCAGTAAGTACCTGCAATGAGTTTTCAGTGAAGCTTTCTCTCTGTGCTGATGAGATCCATGCTACCTAAAAATTAACAGAAATGACACTGTGAACAACGTAGTTGGGAAATAGGTATGTGTATATGCATTATTTAAATTCACTGTTAAAATGGGAATGGGGAGCAGCTCTGGTTCACAATGCTACATATAACTGAGTTTTTGTCTGATTTTACTCTATCTGCTTGATGGCAAAAGGGGAGGGTGGTGGGTGGGAAAGGAAATGTCAGGGCAAGTGCTCTGATAAAATGAAGGCAGGGAAACAAGCTGAATTACTTGAATTTTCTTGTCTTAAAACTGAAAAAAAATGTAGTTACAAGTTGAAATCTGCAAATGGGTTTTACACCTGTGATTTTGACATGAACTGATACTGTATGAAATGATATGTCGGAAATATGAGCAGCTATGTACTTGGAATGTTTTGAATGGGAGAAGGTAGAAAGTAGAGAACTAAGAAGGAATACGGCCTATATAAAAGAATAGAATGTGATTAGAGTGATAGAACATACCAGAGTTACCAAGAAATTGATAAGCAGCTGGCTTTAAGCTTATGCAAGTGGTATTTGGGAAAGTAGGATGTGTGAAAGGGGGTTTGTGGTTTTGGTTTAGTTCATGCAATATGAAGGAGAAAGCCTGGTCTAAGAAGATGCTATCTTTCAATAGAAACACTTTTTAAGATGTTACAGAGTGAGAATTACAGAATCTGATTGCTGTTGGGTTTTTGTTTGTTTCTTTGGAAAGAAAAAAAAATGTCTGGTTTATTCTCCTATTTGTTTTCACTATCAAGTTGTGTTTCTTAATTTCTTGTCATCCTCGTATGTAAAATGGGTGCTGGGGGTGGCGGGGTAGAGGAGGGAGAGTGTGTGTGTGTGTGTGTGTGTGTGTGTGTGTGTGCGCGCGCACGTGCGTGTGCAGGGATAGATAAGCTACCTGGTAAAGCGTACATTTGAACATTTACGAAGTGTTATACTTTTTACTAAAAGAAAAATGTTTGGGGGTTTGAAAAAAATGGACCATCATTTCTCATTGGAACCCATTAGTTAAGAAAACCAGCATGGTTTGACACCACATGGGAACATGAATAACTTTTTCTCATACTTTGAAAAGTACACTTGGCAAACTTTTAAAAGTAAGGTTTTTAGACAAATGCAATAAAAAAAAGTCATTTCCAGTCACAATAGGTGATTTTTTGTAATTCTCATAAAAGCAGCTCGTTTGCAGTACGGCTTTTGTGTAGTTAGGGGTTTTTTAAGCGTAAAGAAAGGTATGTAGGCTTTAAAAGTGATTCTAAATCTTGAACAGAAAACACACAAATTGGCTTTAACAAATATGTCACCTTATTATTGACATTAATTTAAGTAATGGTACTATATATATTTTAAAATACATATTGACTTGAATTGTGAGGCAATAAGAGACCTTCTATATGTAATGATCACAGAACTAACCCTTAGAATATAGTTTTACTTATTTTGTTTACTCTAAAAATTTATAGCAGAGTTTCTCTATTTTATATTTCATAGATTTAAAAAAAAAACCCAGATAAAGATGGATTTAAAATTCACTGTGCAAAAGAGTATTGAGTAACAAACTGAGTTAAAAAAAAAAAAGGCAAGAAATTCCTTAGTAATTCTACATGGCTTTATCACGTAGCACATAAGACCAAGATTTAGAGGGTTGTCTTCAACATCACTGCCGTCTTAAAGCAGAGTACACACGTTAGGTATTGTGAACAACATCAACCCAAACTTTTCTTCTGTTGTTTGCACTGATGCTAATTTTTTCTTCTTTTTTGTTTATACAACATGTCTTTGTTGTGTGGGGGAAATTTTTTTTCCTGATTTTTTTATTTTTTTTGGCTAAGTAGAGGACACGGACCAGTTGCAGCAAACACAACACACTGTTTGCTCTTGCCAAAGTTCAGTGAGTACATTTGCTGCAGTGGTGGCAGACTGAAAGAACTAGATCATGACAAAGATTTACAACTATGAGGAAGGTTACAGTGTAACTCTTTTGGTACTAGAACCAGTTCATGCTGGCCGAAAGACAATGGTTTATGGACTTGCCTCCATTTTGTATTTTTGTAATATCTGTAAATATGAACTTTTTAAATCGTTGCAAAAACGGTTTCTTTTGTAAGATGTTTTCAACGTTTACATTCAATTCAAGCCTTTGTATATTTTAGAGCTGTGCAACACTTTAAGTCTTGTATTTATTTTTAGTAAAAATGGTGACAGTTTCATTGTGAACCCCTCTCAAAAAAAATGTACCAGAAAAGTTTGATTACCTAGAAAGTGTGTATAGAAACTGCAAATAAACGTGACTGCAATTAAACAACTGGCTGCTCTCTTCATTGCTATGTAATTGCACTCCTGGGGTTTAACAAACGGCAAGTGTTTTATAGCGGTCTGGACATACGGGAGGGGAACTGCTATGGCAAAAGTATGAGCAAAATAATAACGATAATAATGAATACTATCTCTGTAACCGGCTCCGATCTCGCTTTGTATTTGAGAGAAGAAAGAATACATTTCCAGTGTCCAGTATACTTTCCTGTACCTCTCCAGGCCAGAAAAATATTTATGGCTTTACTTTAAAGTTACCTGCTTTGCTTCTGATAATTACTCAGACTGTGCCTCCTTCCTCAGATGAACAACCTCGATGTGCCACTAAGTAATGTCATGTACCCTTTATTACGCAAACTTAGGTGCCAGATACTGTTCTAAGTGCTTTGCCTACTCTAACTCATGAAGCACCCCCCCACGTTGTGCCCATTTTACAGATGGGGAAACTGAAGCACAGAGCCATTTACCTGAGTTGCCCAAAGCCACAGAGCGCTTAACTGTTGGGGCTGCGGTACAAACCCAGCAAATCTGGCTCCAAGGTCTGTGTTACCTCACCCTGTGGAGAGATAACAACTTTTTAAAATAACTTTTCCCGGTATGTACCAAACCACAATTGCTAAAGCCCCGCTCCCGCTCCCTCCCCCTTCGAACTCCAGCACTGACGTGCACGCCTAGAATTGAGTCAATGTCGACGTCTGGGGTGCGTCACAGAGGGACGGGGAAGGAGGAGGAAAAGGGGGGAATTACATTAAAAAAAAAAAAAGCTTCAAAGAACTAACCGAGAGTGGGGAGGCCACGCACCTAAACGCCTCACCCCCCAGAGCCGCCTCCTTAAACCCGCTCCAACACAGAAAAAGTCGCGCGCGCCGGCGCTCCTGCACAACCGCACTAAACCCCTCTCAGCCTTAGAGGCTCGTGTTTTCAGTCTAGCACGGGGTTCCGATCCCACCGGCCCCCGCGAACAACGCCAAGCTACAGGGGCTCGGAGGCCGGAAGTGCGGCCGCCCCGAGGAAACCAAAGCCTCTCCCCTTGGCAGTCGCTCTAGCGACGCCCGCTCCCCTGCAACGGCTCAGAGGTCCGCTGGATTGGTCGGCTGACGGCCCAGGCGTGTCTTGTAGCGGTCGCTGATTGGTCAGCGACCGGCTGCGCGCGTGGGAACCTAAGCATTCGGGTGCTCACAGGTACGAGCGTTGCGCCTCAGCTTCCGTGGGGCTCGCGGCCGGCGCGTCACGGGAGCGCGCCGTACTTCCGGCGCGAGGAACGTTTGAGGCATTGGTAACCATTACAGTGGTTGCCGCCCGGGCGGAGGCACCGTCGTCCGTTGCTACCTGCGTCCGGCGCCCTCCGGAGGCCGATTTGGCGGGCTCTGCGCCAGCAAAGGTCTGTCAGGTGACACTTTTTCTTCCCTTTGAACTTTCTTGTCTTAGATGTGCGCCTGAAGCAGGTGGGGAGGGATTTTACTTCACGGCTGTGGCGCTCCGGAGCGGGGTGGCGGGGGAGGAGGGTTTGCCTGAGGGAAGAGAAAGGGTTTGCCTTTTCGGAAAGACCGAGTCTACTCTGGAGTTTCAGCCGCAGTGCAGTTGGGGTGGCTTGGGATGATTCGGAGTGGTTCCCACCGCCCCTCCCGGGATGCCAGCGCGTAGGCGCTTGAGATGTGGCCCCTTATTGAGTGGTTTGTGCCGACTTTCTAAGAGCTGATCCTTTTTCGTCCTTTCTCTTCCTTGGTGGGTGAGGGGGCGACGAACGACCAAGGCTCTCAGACTTGTCAGAATTTTGAGTTTGGAAAATCTATCAACTAGCGAGTTCGTTCGTTGTAACATTTTTTGAGGTGCAAACGTTGATTCTGAGGCTTTGCTGGTAACCGCGATTGATCTAAGAGAGTGCAGCTTCACGGTTGTAAATACGTACGCGAGGCTAAAGGAAGTAAAGACGTGGATTGAGCACGGTTGTTGGTATCTTCGTCTCTTGGGGATCGCTGCCCCCCCTTTACCTGGCTCTCCCTGAAGTCGAACTGCTCTAGAGTTTTAAACTGGCTTAATGTTTACAAATCGTGATTTAACGAGCAACTTTTCTGCACGGTGTTTTATAAAGCACGGCATGGGCTCGATTCCCTGATGGGTGATGGGGATGCAGTTTGGACGGCATTATCCCCCCCCGCCCCCCCCCCCCGGTCTGACCGACTCTGTAGCCGCTGAAGTTTGATACGGATGCTTTTGAGAGTCCTGACAGGATTTTTAGAAAGTGATCCGTGTATCGACACGGTCTTGTTTAAAAAAAAAAATGCGGAGGCGTCTGGCTACTGCAATCTGCCCTGTTTTGCCGAGTAGTGGTTCTTGCCGAGTTTTAGCAGCATTGTAATTAAGCCATTAGGGAACTGTCTGTCAGAGTCTCTAACAATGGTTGGCAAACTTTGTATATAAAAGGCCAGCTAGTAAGTATCTTAGGCTTAGAGCAAAGGGACAAGTGATAAGAGGTGACCTCTGAGCAGTGTGGAGGCACCTGACTGTAAAGACCTTGTAGGCCATGGTGGGAGTTCTGGATTTTCTTTTGTTCTTGGTCGAAAAGGGATTCCAGGTGATTTTAATAATGAAGAAGTAAAGCGCATAGGCTCTGGAGTCGTACTGCACTACTTACTATGCGACCTGGGTAGGTCTTAAAGTCTCTTTGCCTCAGTTTTCTCTTAAGGAAAATGGGGATGATAATAGAGCCTGCCCTGTAGGGTTGTCAGGAATGCCAAATGAATTAACATACATCACGTGCTTAGAACATTGCCTGACACAGAGTAAGCAGTAAAATCTGTTAGATGCTATTATCTATACTTTGTGGCATAGTTCAAATTTAAAGAAAAATTATATATTTAAATCTCTAAAACAAAGTTGTTAGAAATACAGTCAGAGTATAAGAAATGGTCCCTAGAGTTGGGAAACTTTAACTCACTATTCTCTTTCTGTGTGAGTTCAGGTAGAGGTGGGAGCCTGCTCTGCACTGTTCTTTGTAAGAGCAAGACTTGAGGAGTGACTTTTGAATATCCATGACTTGGGACTAGTTAAATAAATCATGGCCTATTTGCAAGATAGGAAACGAAGAAGTTGAAGTGACTATGGTATATCTAAAGTTATTAATTTAGAAAGACTTCTTTTACTTTTGCCTCTTTTTGAGCTCATACGCTGTATTCTTTTCTGGGTCTGGCTTTTACTCAAGGTTGTAGTTTTGAGATTCCTGAGATGCGTCCTCCTCGTTGTGTGTAGCAATAATTGGTTTATTCTCATAGCTGTGTAGTCTTCCTTTGTATGAAAACACCAGTTTAAGTATTCATAACTTGTATTAGTTGTATAATCAGAAAAAATAAACATAGTCTAAAAAAGTAAAATTTGGTTCAAGTTACAGCTCAAATTGGAGGTATTTAATAACTTGAATTTATTCCACATTATTAGACTGCATTTGTCTAACTTGAGAGTTACTTTTCCCTTCATTCTGCCTCTCATTCCTGCCCTGGCTCAGGATGGATAAAGGGAACCTAGCTCTCTCATTAACGCCCCTCCCAGTACTGTGATGCCAGCGTTCAAATCTACTACGAGATATGATATGACAGCATTGCACTCAACGTCCTCCTGGTGGCAGAGGTGAATGACTCAGAACCATAACCGAGCCTACACAATTCTAGAAGAGTTTTTGGCTTATTTTTCACATACAGTCCTTTAAGTTTAATTTAAAATTTAACTACGGAAGCAATCATAATCTTAGCACTGAAATGACCTTAGACGTAATCTCACCCAGTTTTCACCGAGCAGGGGAGGAGGCGATGTCTTTAGTGGTCTCTCCAGGCTGCACCGTGGTGGGCGGCCCAAGCCACAAGAGACTCCTGACTCACATTTGGAGGCCCGCAGTCTCCCTGAGTAAAAAGCTTCGGAGCTCCTTGACCAGAGCAGTTAGGACTCATGCTCTGTTGTTCATCTGTCTCCAGCACTTACTCTGTAGCCTTTAGGTTGTGGAGCATCCGCTTCACAATTTGGAAATGTGTTCGATCGGGATTCTTATTCCTACGCGTGGGCAATAAAACCCTTCACTTTTTAAAGGTTTATTCTAAATCACTAACGGAAGAATTCTCATTTTGTCGCTCTCTGAACTTCAGCCAGGACTCCAATTCAACTTGAGTTGGTATTCTGAGAACATATCCATGTTAAGTTTATTAAGGCAGTAAGTGGGTGAAGTAACTTTTTTATGCCTTGCTTTTCAGGAGTTGAAGATTTACCAGTCCTACGGGACCAAGGAGTTTCGCAAATAACCCTCCAGCAAGTTTAAAAATAATTAGGCCCAACTCAGAGAAAGCGGAGTTTCTCTGGTTGCACAAAAAAGATGTCTAGCTGCTCCAGTGAAGTCGATGTGGTTTGTATTTCAAATTGAAAATCTGTCTTTGTTCTTTTCATTGTGTTCTATTTTTTTCTAAATTGAATTGAATTTTGTACAGTGAAATGCAGAGGTTGTAAATATACAGTTCATGAGTTTTGGACACTGATGTATAAAGCTGCTATGAACATTTGTGTGCAAGTTTTTAAATTTTAACTACCTACCAAGAGTCCTTTTTTTTCTGACTCTTTTCACATAATTATGTGAAAGCACTTTGCAAAGCATACCTATACAAAGCATAGCTATACAAAGGTAACATGGTATATTTTTATAAGTATTAATATATAGCCCAATTCCACATTATTTTGTCTTTTGAAACAGACATACATACTTCTATGTAGGTTTAAAATTATTCCTATAGTTCATAATCCATTCTTAGAATAAAGAGTTATTAAGTGAAATGTAATGGCTGTTTACTGTCTATTTACTTATTTATGCACTGTCTTATTCCCCCCAAAATGTTTTAGGTGATTTAGAGATTAATTTATCAAGAAACATAGGTGTGGGGAATTCCCTGGTGGTTCAGTGCTTCCGACTCCAACATTCTATCCCTGGTGGAGGAACTAAGATCCCACAAGCCTCCAAGTACAGGGAAAAAAAAAAAAAAAAAAGATAGGTGCTTAAGTGTTTCCTATTTTGTCCACAGAGTGGTACTGTTGGTCTATTTAAAAATCAAAAGCCATGAACAGGATTCTTTGTAGTTAGAAATACTTGCTTTTACAGCAGTTCTGCTGCCAAATTACTAGAAGAATAGTCCTTCTACCCTGAGGTACACAAGAGGAAAACGATGTCTTAAGTGTGGTTAAGTTAATGAGAAAACAGTTTTGCAAGGACATCTTTTCCTATAGTCATAGTATTTACAAAGGTCCCTTGATATCACAAATTGGCTTTTGGAGCTTCTCGAAAGTGAAATTGAAGTCCTCAGTTTTTAAGTTCTATCATCCTTCCTTTTAATTTATTAATAAATTTTCCTTAGATAAGAACACGAATCTCTACTTATGATGATGATAACACTGTTCTTTATGCATATGAACCAAATACTGCATATTTCAATAATGTAAGTAATGTTAATTGCCATTTGCCAAATATATTAACACTTAACCACTTTAAAGAAAAAATTCTTCATAGACTTCCTGTAAACTCACACTCAAGAAAATATTAGTCTCTCCTGAATTTGTCTGATTCCTTTCATTAGACAATGAGCAATTAACCATTTCACTTCCCTCTTTTCCTTGTAGAAAATTCAGAGCAGTTTTTACTCATTTTTTTCAGTGCAAAATTCTAAACCTCCATCCTTCTGATATAATAAATTCTTTGCTTAATCCCTTTCTTAATTAGCAGTGATCATCTTCATTCTCATAATAACATGAGTTTTTTTATTTTGTCTCTGCTTTAGATTAATATTTCTGAAACTCTTTGAAAAGCTGGTGAAAAATAAAAGCAAGTTAAATAAATAGTGTTTTTTCCCCACTTACTGTTCAGTTTGACTTTCATAGAAGTGAAGTATTAACTACTCAATTTTTAAAATATCAGCAGGGAAGTGTCGTGTCTAACACATCCTGCAACGAAGAGCAACAAAAAACAATTCTGAATGTCCTTACTCACTGCCAGGTACAAAAAGTTCTATCTCTCAAATGTAGTTTTCTAAAATATTAAGCTTAAATTCTCTTTATATCATATAAAGAGGTGGACAATTGAAATTTTGCTGTATCAAATTGCTTATGATTATCGCTCTCATTGTGATGATTTTTTTAAACAATTTCTAGTTAGAATAGCATCTTCAGGTGAAAGTTTTGAAATAGCAATATGGAGGTTTCATAGCCTTTTGTAAAAGCCCTTAACTGATGAAATGTATAATAGTTATGTCTCCTTCATCTAAATTGCTCAATACTGAATTAATTTCCCCTACAAAATCTTTAAAGGAAATTGGCTGATTTGGATAAAACTTAGTATGTGCCTAAATGCATGTCAAGATATCTCAATTGAAACAAAATGGCAGCCCACCATTTTTTAAAGAGTTTATCTTCCATAGTTTTGAGGGGATTCTGTAAAAATTGACGTGTTGGTGGAGATTGATAGAAGTATGTAATTATCAAGGATTTTGTGAGCGGCATACCCTAGAAGCAATGAACATTTATAAACAAATACATGTTTCTTAACATATAAAAAAGTTTCTTGAATATAATGAACATACTTTGAAAAGTAAAAAATGTTTATGGGAGTCTTTATCATTATAGAGAACAGCAGTGGAATACTTAAAGGGAACGTGTCTTGTCTTCCGGGGAAGGATGTACAGAGAGCTGGAATGCAGGGACGACGTAGGGAGTTCTGATTTTTGAGCAGTGCTCTCCCCTGCTTGCTTTACATCAGCATCCACGATGAACTGGGTTGACACTGCTCTGCCAGGGCCTTCTGAGCGATTGTGCAAGATGTGTTGGGATAGAGTATCTCCGCTAAGACGTGCCCAGGTTCCAAAGTCACAGCTAAGGGATGCGCTCCATTTCTCCTAATGTGCTAGCTCCCTCCTTTCTTCGGCGCCTTCCCTTACCAGTCTAGACCACACGGTGCAGCACTTCCATCTGTTCTTTTTTAATCCTCGCCCAGCACCCCCTTTAGTAAAACCCCAGCCCTGTTCAGGCTGGGAAGCAGAGGGGAGGACCTCCACTGGGGACTGGTGATCCTCAGACAACCCCGATCCTGTTCTCTTATTTCGTGGAGAAAATGGAGGGTGTGGAGCAGAAATCCCCTCCAAGTCCTGATTCCTCTCCCCACAGCCCTCACACTTGCCTGGATCCATCTCTGACGACCTCCTTCCTGACCACTGGAGTGGGAAAAGTGTTTCCTCTGTAAGGCTAACACCTCTGCTGGTTTCTGCGTCTGACCCTCTTTCCCTGTGCTCAGACACCTCCCTTCATCCCTCTGTCTCTTGTGTCTTCAGCCTCTGTCTCCATCACTCTCAGCGTAGTCATTCTCCCACAGGTTTAAAAAAACCACTTCTTTTTGCCTCCCATCCCTCTATAGCTGTCATCCTCTCTCTCTCCTTCCCGTCATAACCCAGCTCTTCGATCGTCATTTATGTTCACTTTCTAAACATTTGACTTCCTGTTTTCTGTTTGGGTGTTTTTAATTTCTGTTTTAATATTTTTTATTGAAGTATAGCTGATTTGTAATATTGTGTTAGTTCCGGGTGTAGAGCATAGTAATTCGGGGTTTTTGCTGATTATATTCCATTATAGGTTATTATAAGATTTGGGGTATAATTCCCTGTGCTCTACCGTAAATCCTTGTTTATCTGTTTTATGTATAGTAGTTTATATCAGTTAATCCCATACTCCTAATTTGTTGGGTATTTTAGAATATACTGTTCCTTCTGCCCTGTATGCTCCTCTGTACATCTCTACCTAGTGAACACCTTCTCATCTTTTCATTCTCAACGCAGATACCTCCTTCTTCGAAAATCCTGCCACGACTGTCAGGCTGGATTAGGTCTTGCTCTTCTGTGCACGCTTAGCCTCTTGTTCTTATCTGTATCGTGGCAATAATAATACTAATAGACGATTGAGCACTATCAGACCACTCATCATGTACTATTATTATTATGTTGGTATTAATACTGTAGCACGTTGTTTTGTCCTCAACAGAACTGAGAGAGGATTTCATCCCGATTCTATTTATAAGGAAATTGAACAACAGAGAAGTTAAGTAACTTGAACCCAACTGTGTTCCCCTAGAGCCTGTGCTAGTTATTCAGGGCTGAGAGCCAGTGGGTCTCATGCTTCATCGTGCATCAGAATCACCTAGAGGGCTTGTGAAAACACAGATCACTGCCCTCGATCTCAGAGTTCCCAATTCAGTAGATCTGAGGTGGGAGATTTTTCATTTCCAACAAGCTCGTAGATGGTGTTGATGCTGCTGGTCCACGGAGCACACTGAAATCCACTGCTCCAGGCGGCCGATCACTTTCTCTGTTGATCGTGTCTCTTTACTTGTCTCTCTCCAGCTAAAATGGGAGTTCCTTAGGGTAGGAGCTGTTTTTTTCTTCCTTTATCTTTTTTTTTCTTTTTAATGTCCACATTCCCAGCATCTAGCGAAGTAGTTCTCACAGGTGGTAGGCCTTCAATAAATGTTTCTTTGAATGAATGATGTAATTAGTGGTTCTGGCCTTTTAAGTGTATTTTTGCCCGAATGAAATTTCTGTGTATTTCAAGAATTCTCCGGTTTTATCAGTCACATACTTGATTGGCACACGGGGGTCGCGTACTCAAAGGTTTTGTAAGGTTAATTGTTAATTGCATGACTTTAAAGTACTCTGAACCAAAGGTCACATCTGTTGTATTTGGCTCACTGTTCTTTCCAGAGTGGACCCCTCACTGCCTATTAGGTTATACCATCATTATATGGAAAGAGGCTCTTTGGCCTTTTAGCAGATTTGAAAATTTCTTTCCTAAAGTAGCACCTTCCTTGATGTAAAATGACTCCATCATAAATGTGATGGCTTATAGGAATTGTGGTACATTTACTTCCCAGTATTCAAGCTTCGTAAAATGCCTGTGTGACATGGAGTAGTTGAGTGGGAGGTTGGCGTGCCTTATCTCAGCCAGCTCGGCTCTGGGTCCCCAACAGCCAGGCATCAAGTGGGAAACGAGATTTCTGACGGCTTGAAAACTTTCAGACTTTGACTTTGGCTTAATGGTATTTTTTATGTTCCTTTCCTTTTGAAGTAGAAACTACTAATAGTCTGTATTATAATAGGTCATCTATGATGCTATTCAAAAACTGGATAAGAAGCTTGATGTCGTGCACGCAAAGGTTAGAAAAATCAAGCATTTTCGTGTGAAGTCATGGTTGCAAAGTCGTGTAAGTGTTATAAAAATATTTTCAAAACTATAATAAACCTCTGGTTTCTAAAGATGCCAGTCAGAAGTGAGAGAGAACTAATAACTGTGAGATAAGCAAGGCTGATCTATACCTGCTGTAGCAGCAGATGGGAGACTAAACCTCTGCCGGAAAAATGCTGAAGTTTAGGTTTGAGAAATGTACGACAATGGGTATTTTTATGTTTGTAACCGTAATACATAAAGTGCAATTAAAATGTAGGGTTGAAGAGGAAATCATGTAATCAAAATAGAGCATTTATCTTTAATAATATAAAGCAATCTTCCATGGAAAGTAATTATGGATGTATTTACTATTTTTTTCTTTCACTCACTCACAGTTGGTTTATGCTGGGTTTGTGTCATTTCAGAAGCCACTCGGATATGCATTTAAAGATTATAATTACCTGCTTTCTAAAAAGATCAGATACCAGAAAATGAGGAAGAAGCGGTGTCTCTGTCCATCGCCTTACCCTAAAAGTTATAGCCCCACTATTCCAGTACAAAGGCCGGAAAAGGATTCCCAGAGCAACCCTCTAGAAGCACCTTTTGGGTCCCCGGTGCCTCTGGATCTGGAGCGATCCCTTAGCCTGAGCCCGACGGTCCCCTCCACCTACCGCAGGCGTTCCTACGAGGAGTACTACTCGCCCCAGGACCCCACGCAGGGCTCCTCCAGTCCAGAGGCCCACAACACCCGCAGTCTTTTCTTAGACACCCAGTCCACTGCGGTCGAGCCTGCAACCGTGCTGACCCAGAGTGAACGCAGTCCAGCACATAGCCCTGACATGATGACCTACCCAGCTTTACTGGAAAACAGTAGATTCAGCCGTGCTGGCTCACCTCTCTATGTCCCGACCAGCTTCGGTGAGTGTGAACTGACACATGTTACAAGTAGCATCATTTACCCTATATTCCTCAACACCCTTGATGCAAGCTTGTGGAAGCTGTTTGTTTCCCATCTTGAGGGCTAGCTTGGGGCAGCACTCTGAACGATGACTAAGACTTCTTGAGTGTCTGTGATGTGCCTGCACTGTGCCAGTCAACGGACAGGCCTCTTCTCCACTAACACTCATAATGATCCCATTGTGAGTTTTTTATCTTCTGTTTTTCTTCACCCTTTCCCTGTGTAAATAATTAAAATGCTCCTAAAATGGCCAGAGCCCAGATGACAGGAGAGAAAAGGTACACTTTAGGCTAATTCACAGGAACTAAGGTCAAATTTGTGTTGACGGTCCGGCGAATTACAAAAGCCGCTTCCGCGCTAACTCTAGGGAGTCGAGCACTCTGGCTGAGTAAATGAGTACCTGTCTGGACACAAAGAAGTTTCAGTACAACGTAGTGAACGGCACACCTAAAACGTTTTGAGGTATGAGCACCTAAATTGTTTCATGCCTCACGTTATTTCTTTTTTAAACATAAACCTTCAACCAAAATATCTATTACCATGCAGTGAAACTTGAAAGAGGTATTCAGTGTAATGTTAAAGTTACTTCTGACCTAGCTGAGCAGAAGTCTTGTTGTTTTCAAAATTCAGATACACCTTTAAGCCTTGAGAGATGTTAATTTTAAAGCCATGGAAGAGATTCAGTAAAGAACTGATTTGGTTCTCAAAGATAATGGGGGTTATTGAAATTCACTGATTAAAGTGAATAATGTAAGCAATTATAAAACTAAATTCTGGGGATTTCCATTGCAATTAGCTAGTAAAATAAACCTCATCTGGAGAGACCAAGAGGACAGAGATTAAGCATTTCAAAGAATTTCTCTCAAAGTAAGAGAGCAATAGGTTATCTTAGATTAACCTAATTTAACCCAAGTAACAGATCTTTTGCTGTATTTTGCCTGTGGCCCAAGAGGCCTCAGATTGCTCAGTCTGTTTTATGATCTTTGAAGCTTTAAGGTGTCTTCCGAAGCTGCTTTTGTTGTTTGGGGGAGGTCAGGTGGGACATTCTTGAGTAGCCATCCTCAGGTCATCTTTGTCTAGGCTTTCCCTGGATTTTACCTTGGAGTCTTGGGTCCATGCCGGGGTACTTCACACAAGGTTCCAGGAATGAGACACTTCTTCCCTACCTAACATCTCTTCTTTCAGGATAATGATCAGGTCAAGTATGATTTGTCTTTTTTCCCCCATTGAAGGTCCAAGTTCACCAGTTGGAAGTGCCCCGGGTGTCCTCAAACAGAGCCTCCCTGATGACCCTTCAACCTGGTCTGTGGATGAAGTGATCCTGTTTCTGAAATACGTAGATCCTCAGTTATCAAGTGCCCTCGTCGACCTCTTCATGCAACATGTAATGTATCTTTTGATCCGGTTTTCCTGCCGTAATGACTTTGAATGACCTCTGTGCAGGCCCTTCAGTTGGATACTGATTAGTGTGGATGGTGGGGGAACCCTATCAACTGATTATTCCATATGCGAGAAAGTTTACTTTGCCCGAAGTTAGAGCCTTAAAGGGTGGAGGCTGGATCTGTGCTTTAAATGGGTACCCGGGTACCTAAAATACTACAAGTCTTCAAGTTCTCAAGAGAAGATGATTCAGCATGGCCACACTCTCCTTTCTAACAACAGCTACAAGGATCCTCCTCCCCACCTGCTCCCTGCTCGGCCCCAGGACCGTGAGTAGGAGGGGTGACCACAGCTGTGACAGGGTGTCCTCCTTGTTACGATGCCCGATGAATCCAGCAACTGATTCCATTTGGCTCAGTTCTGTTGACCTTATATGGTTATTGATGATTTGGAATGCTGATACCCTTATGCCATTTACAAAGTAACATCATGGGCTAAATTTTAAATTCTAATTTCTAGTTTTACTTAGTAGAAAATGTATAGATGGTACCTGACAAAGGCAGTACTGTGAGGGATTTCAGGTCCCTTCAGCCAGTGACATATGATTCAGTACAGTTTTATTTTTAAACCAGAACTTGTGAAAACCAAATAATATGCTTCAGCAGCATCATTTGGTCAATTAATTCTTTTTTACATTTGGAGGATACCTTGTGACTATCAAGTAATGTTTTTTATAGGGTTTCCTAATGAATAAAATTAGTGCCCACATATCTGATGTACCCTTTTCAATATGGTAAGAAAATCAGTCATTAGTTTTTAGCATCTAATTAGCTTCCGACAACTGATTAGCTTTCAGTGTTAAGACAGCACTGTATAGCACACTTATAGCTGACATACTCATGTTCCCAGCCCTTCTAAGAAAGTTAATGACCATCTGAAATTCATTTTTACCATTCATAGTTTTTACTTTTTGTCACAGCTATGCAGTAGTTTGTTCAACACACGATATTTAAAATTAGGTAGTTTGATGCTTAGGACGTTTTTAAGATATTAGGTTAAATTTCCTTTTTCTTAAAATTTGAAGCAAATTTACAGATGATTAGGTGATGCTTCACTGTACAAATTAGATTTTTAATAGTTTCCATCAAGCAGTTGCATATTCAGAGAATATACATCTGGACTGAGCTGCCCTCTAATTGGTGTTACATGTTCTTACATAGAAAGGAAGAACCATTCTGATAAAGTATGAAAGCTTTATTAATTATTTTAATTTCCTTCTCTCTGTAGGACATTGATGGGAAAGCTCTGCTACTGCTCAAGAATGACATGATGATGAAGTACATGGGGCTTAAGCTGGGGACAGCTCTGAAGCTGCGCCACTACATTGAAATGCTTAAAGACAGAAAGATACCTCAACAATTTAAAAAGTGTGTAGATTAGATTGGACTTAATTCTAGGGAGACCAATGCCACCTTTTCTCTCTGCCCTTAGTTTTTGTTGTGTAGAAGGTTCCTCTAAAATACAGTGTATCCAAAATCACAGAACCCTGGGACAGTCCAGGCTACTCCTTTAGAAGCCATTTAACATGTTAGCACTAGCAGAGTCAAACTGGTGCTTTGTTCTTTGTATCTTTTCATTATTTTCCTTGCATAGTTTACAGATAGTTAGTTACACTTCATGCAGGAAACAGAGAAACACCTTTGATTTTGGTTAATGTTTATATGTAAAACCAAAACAGCCAAATCCCAAAGGGGAAAGTAGTCAGGGAGGGATTGACGGGTTCTCTAATGAAAAAAATTATAAGGTAGATAGTCATTTTATGCAAGAGATATTACACTACAAGGGTGGGTTGGATGGAGTCTGACTATATTCTTTTCAATTAATATGTTTTATTTTTAAACTTCCTTATTTTGTCTAAGCTTCAACATTTAACTAGGCATTCATTGTTCACAGCTCTCCACGAAGATGCCTATGTCCAAGTTTTTTAAACATGTGTTTTATTATCTGTTTATTCCTCATATGGGTACTGTTTCATATTTATATTTTGTTCTGTATCTGAAGTATACACACAAGTAAATCTTTTCTTTTTTAATTTAAAATGGCACTTTACACTTCCACAGAGGTGAAGATCAACTCTACATATAGTGAGTTTTTTTATTCTGTAAAACATATGCACATCGTTTGACATCACTGGTACCTCTCAGCTCACACTTCAGGGTTTCCATACAGGGAAGTTCTGTCTTGTGCAATGTTTCTAGTTAATTTCCTTTCTGAGCCATTTATCCTACTAAACTTTGGAAGGTGCATCAGTTCTGATTTGTCATTTTAATTTTAAAAATCAGAACTTTCACATGGAACATGTTCATTGTTGTTTTATTTATTACATCATTATATTGTATAATATTTAGTGTAATGTTATAAGCTATGAGAAATGGTGCTAATTGTATTAGCCATTTGTTATAAATGCCAGTAAGATGTTCACCAGGGGTAAGATTGTACGTTTTCTTTTTAGAAAACCAAGTGTACTTTATAAGCAAATGCAACTATTTACTGGGCGTATATGATTTAAAGGGCTTTTTCGTCCGTGTTATTTCTTTTGTCTTATAAGACAAGATTCTAATTTAAACTTGTCCTTTCAAACTGTCAGTGTGAAGATGCTGTGCCACTTGAACAGTCCTCAGGTGTTTGTATAAATACTGTTTTACAGTTTTCAGATTTTAAAATATAATAAAGTTTAATAACCGCAACCATTAATGTCAGAGCCTCAGATTTGATTTTACTTGCTTGAAGACTTAGAGCAAGCAGTGATACATGTCGTGAGTAGTTATACTCTGTGACAACTTCACTAGAGAATTCTCTCTCCATCCTGAATATCAAGGCAAAAGTATGGCTAACACAATAACTTTCATTAATGCAGACAATTAGCAGAACTAGAATTTAACATCCACTGAAACAAATTTTCCTCTCTAAAATTACCCTCATCTCCATGAAACACAGCCAGATCAAGACTAAATTTGTTTACAGAATTAAGTCTGGTCAATTGACCACATAGGGTCCTCCTAACTGGCTGTGGTGGAATTCAGAAGTAGTCTCAGAATGAATTCCCAAAAGGCCTCTCAAAGCCAGGAAAGCCATGCCAAAGGCCTGCCATTAGCCTGCACCTCAGTGGATTTCTCTCTTCTAGAGAATCCCTAAAACATCGTGATTCCTGCACATGCCAGGAGACAGTCTTTCCCATTCACCTGATAAGGCTGCTCAGAACCCAAGAGTCTCCAGTGTCTGGAGAGACCAGGCAGAGAGAAGAGAAAAATGTTTCCATTCTACCCAAAACTAACTTGAGGGGAAGGACTTCCCTATATCTGGAAAACACAGATCAAAACTAGTAATATTCCAGACAAAAACCATAAAAATTATAACCATATTCACCAGTTCACTCAGTAACCGATCCATTAACTTTTTATGAAGCCTCAAGCTTTCCATTAGGATTTTTTAATATCTCTCCCAGTTCAGTATAGTATGATCTGAAATTGATCAGAGACCTGTACTTGTCAAAAGGGCCTTCCTGTGGATCATCTTGAAGATGAAACTCTTTTGCAAAAGCATCAGAGTACAACAGTAACTTCCTATAAATGACAGAAGACTTTAAAAGGCACGGTTAAACATCTGACTACAATGTAATCCATAAAGAAACTTGGTTACAATAACTAGAATTATGACCAATGATAATCTCAACCCTTGAAAACCTTAATCACCAGCAAAAACCAAGAAGCAAGTAACCGTGAACTGTTTGTCATACCAGCATTTCCTGATTGGAAAACTTATGCTCTAGTCTTCCTCTCCTAAGAAAGCAAAGGGAGGTAAATTTAGATCTGCCCAGCAATTAATGTTCCAGTATTTTATCCTGTTTGAAATGACGCAGGTAGTCAGTGAATTCTCTTAACTTGGTTTAGTTTCAAGTTACCAAAATCTGGAAAGACTATTTTAGATAGACCTTCCCAAAATGTAATTATTCCTATAGAGTTTACCTAAAAGCTCTTATTTATGTTTACCTAAAGTTTCATCATATCAAGTTATTTTCCTTGCTGACGTATTTGCAACAGATACAGTAAGGTGTTATTTGATCTCTAGTAAACCTAGGTACAACAGAAGTGTTATACTTAATATTGATGATTCTAAAGACATGTCTATGTTAATCAAACCAAAAAGCTTAAGCTAGCTTCAATACCAGATACCAATTCAGTACTGAATATTTCCCAGGCCACGTGAACCTGAAATTCATTCAAGCCAGTCTTTTTTATATTTCTGAGAATTTACATAAGCGTTTAATTTCTTTTAAGCCAATTAAACAGCTCATCCACAAACCAATCTTGGCAATGCCATTTGGAAGCAGACACTTCATATTTATAAGGTACGCAGAGACATACATTTGCATATATAGACAAAGAGATCTCACAGTTTTCCTGCTAAAATTTTAAAAGGCCTCTTTTTGAATGAAATAATGCCATCTGCAGCAACATGGGTGGACCCATGTTGAGATCATCATACTAGGTGAAGTAAGACGCAGAAAGACATATCGTATGATATCACTCAGTGTGGAATCCCAAAAAAAGGTTCAAATGAACAAACAGACTCACAGACAGAGAAAACAAACTTATGGGTCCCGAAGGGGAAAGGCGGGGAGGAGGGATAAATTAGGAGTTTGGGATTAGCAGACACAAGCTACTCTACATAAAACAGATAAACAACAAGGTCCTACTGTATAGCACAGGGAACTATATTCAGCGTCTTACAATAAACTAATGGGAAAAACTCTGAAAAGGAATAGGTAAATGTATACCTGAATCACTTCGCTGTAAACCTGAAACTAACACAGCATTGTAAATCAACTCTACTTCAATTTTTAAAAAAAAAAAGATAAAAGGTGATTAAAGTTCCAGAGAGCCCAGGTAGATCATTTACATCGCAAAGGCACAGGAAGAGAAATACCAATTCCTTCTAGAAAGCTAACTTCCTCTAAGGGCATATGCAAAAACCAGTTTTAGAATGTCAAAAGAGTCCCACCGTGGATATTTTCAGGGATTTTTTTTCAGTTTCTAAAAAGCCAATTTAGTTTAAACAACAGTAAGAGGCAATAATAACACGTATCAGTCACTCACATTCACATGCCTCACTTTCAGAGGAGAAACAACCGGCGTTCAAGTTAACCTTCACCTCAGCTGTTAGCCCAGCCTCCGTGGCCTTTCTCGGTATAAAACGCACCTACCTGCCAGCCCACAGCTGCGGCCACTTCGTTTTCCCACCGTAATGGCGCCAATATCTCCGCCATGGCCTTGGGGTGACTATGAGTCCTCGGTACTGCCTTGGCAGCCCCATTCATCAAGGCCAGCCACCCTAGGGCCCCACATACTAGCGGACGGCCACCCCGGGATTTCCTCTGCAACTTTCAGGATCACCCCTGGAACTTTCAGGCCCCTCATGCTAGGTGACGCCCCTGCAACTTTCCGTTGCGCGTCCTTATTTCCTGACGTCTCGGCGCTCACAGGAGCTTCCTCGGTCTCCCCGCTGGCTCTACCAACTGGGATGCACCCCGCAGGCCTACAAGGCCTGTACTTGCCCAGCTACAAGACCAAAGAAAGGGCCCAGAGTCGGCGACGGAGACATCATGGTTTAATGGGCGGGGGAGCTTACCTGTCTGAAGCAAGGCCCTGGAGCAACACCCCACTGTGTGCGGCGGCCGGCGGGCAGGACATGGCGGCAGGCTTCGCTCCCCAGGAGAGGGGGAGGTTCCCAGTTATAGTGGAAATTGACATCAGGTTGGCTCATCAGTTACCAGGGAAACCAGCCGAGGGGCACGCCCCTCACCTCCCCTTTGATGAGCTATCAGGTGGAGATGTTTGCTAAAGATTAGATGAAGCAGGCACTGGCCCAGCAGGGAGATGTACAGAGAGCAAGAGAACAGCCATCTTGGGTGGCCTGACCATACAGACTCCCTCTGTAAGCATGAAAAAGCCATGCCCTTCTGTAATAATATTAGAAATTAAAAATTAAACATCATGACTAGGAACAGTGATGATGGGAGGAAAAGTGTTGCTTTTTCAAGCTGCATAAGGAACTGTAGTCACAGTTGGCTGAATAAATGAGGTGTGTTTAAGTTTCTGGGGCTGTTTCTACAGCGTGGTGCTGGGACTTGCTTATATTTATAAGTCCTCCGAGGTTGAGGACTCCCGATGTTTCCCCTGTTTTACCTTGGTGAAGTTGAACCCTGAAAGCAGCTCTCCACAGTGAGCACATCCTCAGACGAGCTTGCCCACTCTCACTGCTATACTAGAGGCAACTCTGGTGTTACAGGGCCACGTTCTCTGGCTTTAGGGGTGCTATCAGCACTGAGGGGAGAGGTTTAAGATATAAGGGGAAAAGGAAATAAATCCCTTTGTCTGAAAAGGTTCAATTCCATCCAAGCTGCTGGACAAAACAGGGGAAACATCACATTGCGAGGGAGCGGAAGCAAACTGTCCGCCCTGCATTCCAAAGGTGGGCCCTGGTCTGCATGTCCTCCCTACCCTAGAGCCCTCCCCATTCCCTGGATCAGCCTCGGAGCACTTATAAATATAAGCAAGTCTCTCTCACATATACCGGAAAAAGCCCCCCGGGGTTCGTTTTTGCCAGTATACCCTGATCCCCATGAGGTATGGTCATTCGTGGCTTGGCCAAGCTCTACCTCTTGCTTTTTCCTTCGGTGACATCAGTTCCAAAACCCCCAGCAAACCATAGGGAAGGAGGCAGAGAAGACTGATGCCGTCCATGGAGGCGAGCCTGTGGGTCGCAGGCACAGCACTGTAGGTGGAAGCTGAGGCGAGAAGAGCCCTGCTAGGAGCACATGCTGGGAATGGTTGTGTGGTTTTTTTAATGTATTTTTAAAAGTTGAGTTAGGAGAAAGTACACCCAGAAAGGCCCTAAACGACGGGCAGCTCGGCATATAAGAGTAAACAAAATAGGTGAAACCCCTTACCTTAGACTGCTTCCTATCTATCTGGGAAGACAGCGTTAGAAAACACAAATATTTGGGTAATTGATGAGTGTATAAAATGCGGCAAAGGTGAAGTAGCCATGAGAAGCATGACATCTCTAGAGGATTCTATTGTGTGTTTGTATACAGATGTGCTTACATATTGGGAAGACATTTGGGAAGATAGATACAAACATGTTTACAGAGGGCATCTATGGGTAGGTAGGATTCTGAATATGTTTCATTTCATTTTCCTTATCTTTCTGATTTGCCTGCAGTGTATTGCTTTTATAATACTTGTTTAATTACAAAAACACAGGCCATATCATGTTTACATCACTGTGGAAGATAAAAGGAAATACCACATTGCCATTTAGCGGGAGGCAGAAAGAGCAAAACCTAAGAAAAAAGCATAATGTGTCAGAAGACCAACTTAATTTAATATCATGTATAAATAGATTAAACGCCCATATTAAAAAAGATTCAAGGGTGGATCTTAACAACTATATGCTTTTACCTACCTTGTCATTTGCTTTAAACATTAAAAAATAAAGCACTGGACAGAAATTCATCTGCAAATAAACAAAAAATAGGCCACAATGATACTATTGATCCCGGCAAGGTAGAATTACAGGCAAAAAGCAGTCAATGCATCAGGAGTCCTTATGTTGGTGAGAGGTTCAAGTACAGGGACGACAGATCATGAACTTGTGTTTAACCAATTACACAGACTCAAAACCAGATAGTCCATGTGCATAATTTAATAAAATTGCAGTAGAAAAAAAAAAGACTTTATTGTATCTTTTAGTCTTTGACATAAGGAAGCAAAATTAAAGGGCAGATACTGGTATAATTAAAAAGGCATTACTGATAGACATTAGATTCCAAAAGAGAATTCACTGTTAAGAATCCTTGGAGGGCTTCCCTGGTGGCGCAGTGGTTGAGAATCTGCCTGCCAATGCAGGGGACTCGGGTTCGAGCCCCGGTCCGGGAAGATCCCACATGCCGCGGAGCAACTAGGCCCGTGAGCCACAACTACTGAGGCTGCGCGTCTGCAGCCCGTGCTCCGCAACAAAAGAGGCCGCGATAGTGAGAGGCCCGCACACCGCGATGAAGAGCGGCCCCCGCTCGCCGCAACTAGAGAAAGCCCTCGCACGGAAACGAAGACCCAACACAGCCAAAAAATATATAAATAAATAAATAAATAAATAAGTGTTACCATTAAAAAAAAAAAGAATCCTTGGAGCTTTCACAAAATTGAGTACATACTAAGCTACATAGAACACTCTGAATCACAGGAAACAAAGTTAGTACAGGCTACAGTCTGGGACATAAAATTCAGAAGTTAATGAGATACTTCTGAAATGCTAACAAGAAAAACAATAAGCACCCCTACCTTTGTAGCCACAGCTTCTTTCCTGAACTTTCTCCTTGAGTTCTAGGCCTGGGTGTGTCACTGTCTACTGATGTCTCCACCTGCAAGCCCACAGCATCTCCTCCTCATCACACCTGAATCTTTCCCCACCTTCCTTTGCTGATGTGCCCCTCTCCAGTCCCTGCCTTAACAGCGCCTCACCCACTGATGCATCCGGGCACCTGACAGAGTGCCTGCCAGTGTTGGCCTCAACTCCTCATCGTCCACAGCCCACCGCAGCCCTGACGTCACCTGGTCCCAGGCATCCTACCTCTCACAGCTCTCTCTCGTCTGGGCCCCCCAGTCTGTTGTTTCCCGAGTTTGCTGCCAGACGCCACTTCAGAAATGCTAAGTTTCTTTCCTATGAGCACTTCCAGGGCTGATACTTTCATTATTGTATTCCCAGGATTTAGCATACTATCTCCTACATAATAGATACTCAGATGTTGGTAGACGGAAAAAAACACAAAAGCAAATTTTCTTCTTAAAACCACGGCCGTTTCCAGTACCTCTCCCAGTTTACAAGAAAATCATTTTTATTGATGCTTGTACTTCATTAATGCAGTGTGGCTCCCCGCCACCACCATGGAGCAGCTCAGATGTGTCTGAACAGTAATGGGAGATGGCCGATCCAGAGGACTCTCAGGGCAAAGGCAGTTAGGCCCAGAGATTTGGGGCTTGTTGTAGGAGAACTGAAAAAATGCCTCATCTTTATGAATATACTGAAAGATTTGTCAGAGACACAAACGAAGTGCTTTCAATAAATCTGTTGGTGTTTTGCATGCGCGCGCGCGTGTGTGTGTGTGTTTGTTTAACTAGGATTTGAAGATGTAACTGTGAGCTGTAAACCCTTAAGTTTAACGAAGCTGTCCCATGTCCTACTGACAATTTATATCTTATGTCTGCAAACCAGTTGGCTGGGTGGTTCCATTTTGATTGAGCCAGGCTAATATTTTTCTCTCCTATTTGGGGCCACCTTTTGCATGCTTTGGAGTTGGAATTTAAAAATATAAATATAGAAGGTCAAAGTTGTGCTCGCTGTTGATAGCTCCTGTAAAACACCTGACTCAATGAGCAAATATTAGCTCTATCGGCTACTTTTAAAAAAAGCTTCATTGTAGTACATTTCAAGTACATGTGAAAATAAGGAGAGTGAAGGGACACCACCCAGCTCCAATAATTATCAGCTCATAACCCATCTTGTTTCATCCACACTCCCACTCACATCTCCCATTTCCATGTTGTTTTGAAGCAAATCTGATAGATCATTTAATGTATAAATAGGTCAGTATGTATATCTAAAAGATAAACTTTTAAAAAAGTGACCATACCATTATCATACTTTAAAAATTAATAATTCATTTCTAACACCATGCTGTAATGAGAGGAACCAGGGCTCCTTGGAGAAATGACCGATTCTAGGACTGGGACGGGGAATATACAAGTTGAGCTTGGAGCATCTTGGAAGTGTCGAAGGATGTGCTCCAAGAAAGCACAACAATGAGGAATGTCAAAGGGACACAGGAGCGAACTGAAAGAGCTTCCAGTGGCCAGGAAGTCTGGAACGGTTTGAGCAACAAAATAAAGCAGTATTGGATTATAACCCAAAGTATAACAAATATCCCTGAGTCCATACTGCTGTAAATCAACGATTGAATCAGTAAATAGGGGAGAAGAGAGAAATCTGTGCAGAAGAATCCCAAATTATGGAGACACTCACCCTCAAGGAGGTGGAGCGTTACTCCCCACTCCTTAAGTGTGTGCTGTGCAGAGAAGTATGTGCTTCCTTCCAAAGAGGGCAGTATGGAAAGGGGGGGAAAGAGGAACTCTCCAGGGGAGAGACCTGACAAACACCCTCATCCAGGTGGTCAAGGTCAACATCAACAGCGAGAAGTCCTGTTCATAGTATGTACCCTTGATATGATAGCATGAGAATGGCCCCTTATCGCTGAGGTTTTCCTCCCCAAAACCCATGACACCAGTTTCATCACGAAGAAAATCATCAGACAAATCCCAATTGGGGAACATTCTGCAACATACCTAACCAGTCCTCCTCCAAACTGTGTAGGTCATCAAAAACAAGGAAAGTCTGAGAATCTGTCACAGTCTAGAGGAGCCCAGGGAGACATGATGAGTAAACATAATATGGGATCCTGGAACAGAGAAAGGTGAAAAGGAAATGTGAATACAGTGTAGGCTTTAGTTAATAATAATGTACAAATATTGATTCATTAGTTGTGGTAAATGTACCACAATATAAAATACTAATAATGTATGAAAATGGGTGTGGGTACTGTCTCCACTATCTTAATAACTTTTCTGTAAATTAAAACTGTTCTAAAATTAAAAGTTTATTAAAAAATTTAGCAATTCCCTTCTATCATCCTACATTCATGCAATGTTCTGTTTAAAGTCCCGATCTCTCAAATCTGAAGTGTGAAAATCTTCGCCAAAAGTCCCAGTGAGATTTTGAGGGAGTGACTGCTCTTCCTTGAAAAGGAAAATATGCAAAGTTTCTTCTTGGTGCATGAAATATTTGATATGTGCAACCTGCTCCAGTAGTTATTTTTAGATCTCATCTCTGATGAGTGCCTGGGTCTTGTTTTCACTTGTGTTTCAATGTTTGTGTGTGACTGAATGTCAACTCCCAGAAAGAAGGAGTTACGGCATATGCTTTAAGGGGAAGTTATGTATGTCCATGTAGATTGATTTCTACTTTTTCTTCTTTGCCTTTTCTTCCTTTAAAAATATTTTGTTGTTGCTTGCTTTCCCCACACAGGAGTATATATCTTGTTTCTATGTGGAAAACTGATCTATAATGTACAATCAGCATATGAGTGTCACCATTTAGAAGTGTTCATTAAGTGAGGCTTACTGGTTTCCAATGTTGCATCTGGCTTTATTAATTTTTTTTTTTTGCGGTACGCGGGCCTCTCACTGTTGTGGCCTCTCCCGTTGCGGAGCACGGGCTCCGGACGCGCAGGCTCAGTGGCCACGGCTCACGGGCCCAGCCGCTCCGCGGCATGTGGGATCTTCCCGGACCGGGGCACGAACCCGTATCCCCTGCGTCGGCAGGTGGACTCTCAACCACTGCGCCACCAGGGAAGCCCTTTATTAATTTTTGTATCAGTATATTTCAGAAGTTAGCATGGATGCTGGCAAAATCAATAGCAACGTTGCTGTTAGAAAACGTGCAAGAACGTAAGGAATGACTCTGGTTGGAAAAGAGTGTCCTGATATAATCCTTTCCTGAAATGCTTGAGTTAGTCAGTGACATATGAACCTCCCCCCATCTGGGCACTATGAACAGGCCCTGGTCAGGGTGGGCAATGGCGGCAATTAGCACCCAGTTCCACTCCAGACATTGCCAATGTTTATAGTACCTGCTAAATGGATATACTCATGACAATTGTGCGAAGAATTTTAAGCTTTATTATTATGTAATAAGTAAAGTGCCTGATTAAGTGTGGTTTTGGTGACTACGCTTATATCAGCCAGGATAAACTGTGCTTTGCTGCAGTAACAAACCAACCCTGAAATCTCAGTGGTTTTGCTTTTCTCCCAGGCAAAGTCTGACTCTCCAGAGCTACTGCTTTTTTTTCTCTTCTTTTTTTTGGCCTTGCCACGTGGCATGTGGGATCTTAGCTCCCCGACCATGGATCGAACCTGTGCCCCCCCTGCAGTGGAAGTGTGGAGTCCAAGCCAGGGAAGTCCTGAGAGCTACCGCTTCTTTTGTGACTCTGCCCATGTAACACATGGCCTCCAAGAATATTTCTGTTGCCCAGAGCTGACACGTGGTACTTCTACTTGGAGCCCACTGTTAGAACTAGTTACGTGGCCCTGCTTAAGTGCAAGAGAGTTGGGTAGAGTGGCTTTCTCAAGAAGAGGGAGAAGAAAACGGAAGATTTGGTAAACACATAACACTGTTTCTACCACAAGGGTTTAAACATTTTTTTCAGGCTAAAATGATTGCAGACATGCTTTGGGGCTGGGCCAGGTTGGTGGCCTAACTGGGAGAAGCTGGTTGGGTGCAGTGCATAGGTGTGCACTGGTGAACGGAAGGGGCTGCGTCTAGCGGGAGCCCAACCGATGCCATGCAAGATTTTGAGTCTTGTGTTACAGGTTCTTCCAATTTTTCAAAAGCAAGTGGAAAAGCAGATTTTAATGTGAAATCTCCCGATTTCAAAATGTAGGCTGAAGTATATGAAAACACAGGCCAAACAAAATGTGCTTGCAGGTCTCATCGGACCTATGTGCCACCAACGTTACGATCTTAATTAGCTCTCTGGCCTACAAACTTGGGATCTTGAATGGCCCTTTATTTATCTGTGAGGTAGGGCTACATTTCTAAGAATCTGGCTCTGCCTGTGAGCATTCCCTCAGCCCACCCTGGTTCGAGGTTCAAATCCCTCGTCCTTGCACAAGCTCAGCTGACCGCTGGAGCACTTGCAGCCACACTTAAAGGACAACAGATTCCTTGCATTCCCGTCATTGCCAGGCTATGTAATCTTCAGGCATTTGGGAAACCACAAAGTGTTGAGAAAGAATGAAATAGGGATGGGTGTTGCGGAGCCGTTATGAACGTGGAACAGGAGGGCCCGTATGTCAGTTTCAGACGCATCTCAAGGGCTGTGGGAGGCAATTAAAAGATTATAAATGGGGGAGGGGTCACACAGACCTGCAGCTCTCGGGGGCAGGGAGGAGAGCTCTCAGCAAAGGGAGCTGATCGTCCACGGTGCGCTGTGCCCTCCATGTCATCCCATCCACGTATTGTCCTTGGGGGCGACTCCAGCGATTTCATTCCACCTTTTCTGAGCTCTTCTCAGAGGCGTAGGCGTCCCTCTGAGGGCGGCCCGAGTTGTTTGTTGGGTTCAGCACAGCCCGCAGACGGTCCAGCCCAACCACCTTTTCCTTTCAAATGATACTAGCGGTTACTTTCCAGAACGCCCGAGGTCTGGGAAGGCCAGCTTGTAGCAGGGGTCTTAGGTGAGCTTTTGGGTCGGGGAAGAACCCAGGAAGGCAACCAGAAGCCTCGACCGCCGGCCAGCTGGGTTCCACGCTGCCGACCCGGACGCACCGCCCTCAGGAGCAGAAAGTTCCGGGCCCGACGGGGAGGGCGGCGGGCGCTGCGGCCGCTTCTTGGCACGAAAGTGTGATGGGGTGTAGACGGGTCTCCCCACCCCACCCAGGCGCCCAGGAGCCACGCACCGCTGCCAGGAAGCCACGTGGGACTCGAGTCGCCGCCAGAAAGAAGGCACGTGAGGAGAGGTCCCGAGTCCTGTGCCACCACCTGGGGCGGGGGGGGGGGGGCCCGCACTGCTGCCTGGAGCCGGGGTCCCAGGCCCAGGCTCAGCCTGGGAGGCACACAAGCTGTTGTCACACTTTCCTCGCCCGACGCCACCACCTCTTTGTAGGTCACACAGCAGTGGAGAGGGGTTGGCTCTTATTTACCCCTGTGTCCTCCCTCGAGAGTCTCCTATTCTCAGCCCCCATCGTAGCCCCATCTTCCCCCCAATCTCTCTCACGCACATCCCCCCACGACGTGCACGTATACGCAGGCGCACACACACACATCTCGGCGTTAGTGACCCAATGGGATGCAGTTTCACAACCGCTGGGACGCAGGCTGTGCTCTGTGCCTCTCCTGGGCTTTTCCCTGTCTCTACAAAGAGAACAGAAGCCGGGCAAGGATCCTGTGCCGGCACCACAGGGATTGCAGAGCGACGCCCCTCAGGAGTGGTTACAGATCCCCTGACGATGCCGGGCGCAGCCAGCGTCGGGAACAGTGAGTGAGGACGGTGACCAGTGTGCTGGCTGCCCTCCCTTGGGAGCAAGGGCTGGAGTCTGGGCTCCGTGCTCCCCAGGTCGCCCACCGTTGCTTCTCCAGCTCCCTTGGGGACCATGCTTTCCGTCCTCCTCTCTGTTGCATCCCAAGAGCCCCGCCGACCTTTCCCTGCTCTATTTTTCGCACCCCCGCAAACGCTGAGGTCGTGGCTTGAGCTCCAGACACTGTGCAGCGGGCGGCGTCCCTCAGCTTGTATTTTCGCCTGTAGGGCCCGCGAGCCTCTCTCGCTGGCTTGGCTGGAACACAGCTTTCCGTTACTAAAGGGTGAGGAGCCTCCTTCCTGAAAACCTGAGCCGTCGAGGATTTTCAGTCTGGATCCTTCCCACGGATGTCCTCGGATGCCCCCAGACCAGCTTTCTCCAGAGGACCCAGGTCGCTAGCCTGGTGCCTGTGTCAGGACCACTTCTGCGCGGCGGGGCCCCGTGGTTGTCGCCGCGGCTGCCGGCAGAGGGCGCTGTCCTCCCAGCGCCGGCGGAGTGGGGACCGGGGGTTTCTCCCCAGCAGGCCCGCAGAGAAGCAGCCGCTGTTCTGACTTTTTGACAGTTCCTTTGCTGCAAAGGCTCCTCTTCCTGTGGCGGAGAGATCAGCAGCTCTTACACAGGATGAGCAAGGGATTCCTTTTCTATACTCACCTCACAAACGCTTTTCTGTAGTTATTTCAACTACAGTTGCCCCAAATTTGTCTGGTGAGAGGTTGCCCCGCTAGACTGTGCTTAAAGGGCACTCAAGAAAGCTCTCTCACTGAAAAAAGAAACTTCTGTTATCTCTTGTAAATTTGTATTTCTAATTCAAATAAAAGATTTCTCTTCTCTGAGACATCAGAAATTTATAGGGAGGGGTTGATAAGAGGGAGTAACAGCTCTGTATGTTTACCTGGGGGAAGGTCCCATCGCCCTGCTCACCAGGCCTGCAGGCTTTGGGGGGCTGCACAGTCCCATGGGGCCACTACGGAGCTGCCCCTGGGGCATGGTCTTCAATGGGCCCTGGGGCTGGGCGGCACCCTCCCCTTCCTGGCTTTACAAAGAGAACAGAAGCTGGGCAAGGATCCTGTGCCAGCACCACGTGGAGTGCAGAGCGACGCCCCTCAGGCGGCACCCTCCCCTGGACAGTCCCTGGGCCTGTCCTTGCACCCTCCCCACACCCTTCCCTGAGCCCCATTCCCACCCTGGGGGCCTATCCGCTGAGGAAGAGGAACGGAAAGGTGGCCCGTGTGCGCCTCCTACTTACAGGCCTGTGCCTTATGTCGTCAATCACCACGCGAAAGGCAGCCGAGTCATGGTTTTACAGACGAGGAATCCAAAGCAGAGTGAGGCCTGAGAACACAAACCACTGACTCTGTGGCCAGTCTTGCCCTTGTGATTTTCTCTCCCAGCCCGTGTCTCTTTTTCTCCTTTTCTAACTAGTCCATTTTCCTGCTGATGGCCAAGTGATCAACCCCTCTCTCAAACCCAAAGGAAGGACAATGAGATGACATTTATGTTGTTTCAACTATTAGTCCGTATTCTGGAGGAAGGCATGAAAGTACCTGGCTAGAGACCCCCCTCTGTGGAGCAAAGGGGAACTTAAAAATATGACAGCTGCAATGCAAGTCTTTGTAAAATTAGGCATTTCCATGACCTTTGATGGCCTTGCTCTCTGTTACTATCCGTAAACAAGTCTAATAGGAACTCACTGGGCACTCTGTCCTTGGTGCCCCGAAAGTGCTAACTTGGGTGCTTGCAGATATTGTATTACTCCCATTTGACAGACTGGGAAATGGAGGCAGAGAGGTTAAGTGACTTGCCCAAAGTCACACAGCTAGGAGACAGTGGAGGTGGGAACTGAATCCAGACTCCGAGCTAGTACTCCTAACTTCTGCCCAGGGTCCTCAGCCACCCTGTTGCTTAGGTGTAGTGACACAAACTGTTCCCGGTGCTGATACAGAAACATCTTGTGCTTGGGTATTTTCCACATTTCAAGACAGAGTGATGCCTGGATTTAAAGCTTCACTCATTCAGTTGAAAGATTTAGAATATTCTCATTATATTGTAACCCAGGGGGGTACATAAGATGATGAACTGGGGCACAGAAAGAAAATATTGAACCTCCTTATATGTGTTTCATTCTCTCAAAATTTTTATTTTTGCACCTATTTTATAATCTACGCATTTGTAGTCCCTGCCTGTAACTTATAAGTAAATACACAAACTCTGAGGAGGTGAATGCCGAAACGAAACGTTTTCTTTGTACACCACTGATGAGATTCTGACAATGGCTCGCTTTATGTTCTAAATATATTTCCAGAAGAGTGCAGAAAGCACGTTTGAAGAAGCCACCTTGTTTTGAAGCATAGTGAACCAGATGATTTAAAAGAATCAATCAGTACATCTTTTTTTTGCAAAGTGAATTACAGATTCCAGATATTTCTGTGTTGTATGCCTGGATTTCCACATGCTAGTTCAGAAGGGCATACTTGTGCTATCCCTGTGGGTTCAGTTCAGTCCACACACATTTATTGAGGGCCCCCTACATGCCAAGCACTGCGCTAGGCATGTGAGATACAGGGTACTTGACCTTGGCCCTAGAGGAGTTTATGGTGTAGCGGGGTGGACAGAGACATGCTTTCAGTGGAACGAGGCGGACAAGACGATGCAAGCACGCACACGGTGCTGCGGGGAGCTGGAGCCTAAGCCCTGGCAAGTTTTCGGGAGGAGGTGTTGTTTGGAGCTACATCTTGAAGGATTAGACAGAGTAAGAAGGTGGGGAGGGAGTGTCAGGCCACTCAAGAGTAGAACTACAGAGGCCTGTGCTGGGAACTGTCAACCCCCCGTGTTCTTGGAGCTTATACATGGGGGAGGGGGCACGTGGGGAGCTCCAGCCACAGAGGTAGGTGGTCTGGGGCCTGCTCTCAGGAGGCCTGGCGCGGGAGGCCTCTGCGGGGTATGAGGGTGCATCTAACAGCAAACGCTTTTAGGCAGCAGAATGATATGGTGAGAATTGTTTTTTACCGAAACTATTCTGGTGAAGGTATAGGAGATTTTGGGGGGGCCAAAAATGGAGGCAAAGGCCCACCCAGTTCGGAGGCCATTTCAAAATGGCCTTTGCCTAAATTTCATCTGGTCAGAGGATCATGTGGGTTGAGTCAAGGACAGGAAGTATAGAGGAAAGGAATGATGGGCCTGAGGAGCATCAAGGAGGCAAAGTCAGCACGACAGGGCATATGGGAGGTAAAGCGAAAGAGCAGCCGTGGAGGAGGCTGCCGTGTTTCCCACTTGGGCACCAGGAAGGGGGCGGCAGCAGAGCACAGGTGACGCGCTGGGATCTGGGCCGGGGCGGGAAAGACAGAAGCTGAGTTAAGTTTTAGGGATGATGAGTCTGAGGTACCTCTAGGACCACCCTGTGAAGATGGTGGGTTGGACCTTGGGTATTTGAATCTGGAGAGAGAGAGAGAGAGAGAGGGAGAGAGAGGGAGAGAGGATAAGAAAGGGGTAGAAGGAGGGAGAAGTCAGGGCTAGACTAGAGATAGGGAGGAATAAACACAATAAAGATGTTAGAAATGACTAGGGGAGCGGATGAGGTCCCCGTAGGAGAGCACGGGAATGGGAGCTGTGGGCCCGGGACAGAGCCTGCGATGGAGGGAGAAAGAGAAAGACGAGGAGAGGCCAAAGGAAGAGACAATCAGAGAGGCGAGAGGATGCAGAGAGAGATGTGCCTGGAAAGCTAAGGAGGGAGAGAGGGGTAAGAGCATCCCATACCTCTGAAGGGTCAGGAAGATGAGACCTGAGAGGCAACTAGGGGTCCCTGGGTAATTACTGTCGCTTGTAAAATTCAACAGAAGCAGCACTTCTGGGCGTTATTTTAAAAAGGGAAATAAAGAAAGAGAGGGAAGGAGAAAGAAAGAAAAGAGAGAGAGAGGGAAGGAGAAAGAAAGAAAAGAGAGAGAGGGAAGGAGGGAGGAAAGAAGGAAAGAAGAAAAGAGGGAGAGGGAAGGAGGAAGGAGGGAAGGAAGGGGAGAAAGAAGGAGCTTCAGTAAAACACTAATTAAAACTTTATTAATTTAGAAATTTGCAATGTCTCAAGTGGGCTCTACTGGATTTTAACCTTCATGGTGGCAACAAGGGAAGGGTCTAAAGAGTAAACAAATAGGACAGGTGGGCTGTAAGTGGAGTGTCTAAGACACAGTGTCCTGTCTGTCTGGTGCTTGCACTGACTGTCCTTGACCAAGATCCAGAACAGGCCCAAAGCAGAAGGGCCTGACAGTGGCCAAGCCCAGGGCAGGGGCCAGTAGAGCCATCAAGTGATAAATAAGAAAGTAAAGAAGGCACTCTGTGTTTCACTTCAAAAAGCAATTGTGGAGGCTTTCCCAGCTACTCTGCACTGTGGGCCAGAAGCTGAGGACCCAGCGATCGTTTCCATGTCAAGAGCCTGTCTCAGGGAGCCTGCGGCCTGAGGCCTGGAGACTCGCTAGGTAAGGCGGGAGAGGCCTTCCCCAGCAGTGTCAGTCCCCTGCAGTGGGTCTCAGAGAAGCATGCGAAGAAAGGAGCTGGGGAAGATGTTCCCAGAGGTAGCACTGGGGCCAGGCCTTGCAGGGCGGTGAGGAGACACTTGCCTGGAGAGTGGGGACCGTTTCATGCTGTGGGTCAGCTTGTGGACGAGAGCCAGTTGGCCAGCAGCAGTTGTCCAGGCATGCTCTGCTGTCCTGGACGCTGAGAAGGGACACAATTGGAAGAGATTTTTTTTTTTAATGAAAAAGAAGAGAGGCACCAGTGTGGAGCGGGCACTGGGGACAGGGGGGCCAACGCTGTTGGAGACAAACAGCCTCCCTTCCCTGGAGGGCATCGTGGCCTTCCAGCCCAGGCCAGGCACCAAGGGCAGAACAATGACTGAGTCAAGGAAGGCCTTCCTCTGACAGATACTTGATGCATTTTGAAAAGATTCCCATTGAAAACAGTTGCAATAAAAAGTCTCAGAGCTTAAAGAATTAGCCCTTCGTTATCTGGCTCGCCCACTGCCTGCTAGTGGCATTCCCCAGCCACACAAAGAAAACAGACAGCTCGCACCCACTCTCAAGTACCTTAGGAGCACCATTCACTTACAGAGAGTTGATACCCTCTTTACAAATAATGTTATCCCTGTGTTAAGATGATCCCCCCGAGGACTTCTGCCAGGCAAGACCTTGTTAGCTGGTTTGCATTCGTGCAGTACTTGCAGTCATAAAGCTGCATAAAAAAAAAATCACTTGTTATCAAAAAACCATTAACTCCAAGTGCTGGCCTTGCCTCAAGGAAGACTGAATTCCTGAGGGCATTTTGGTTGTCTCCAGCGTGTGGCCACCTTGGGGGCTGACACCTGCCGACATCCTGTAAGCACGGGGTGAGTTTTTGTTTTGCAAGGACAGCACCTGGATCCTTGGATACTTGCCTGTTTCTCTGGTCTGGAACCCAGCTCCCCTTCCAGGGCAGGGACCAGGTTCCCAGCCATCATTCCCTGCCCTGGAAGGGGAGCTGGGTTCCAGACCAGAGAAACAGGCAAGTACCCAAGGATCCAGGTGCTGTCCTTGCAAAACAAAAACTCACCCCGTGCTTACAGGATGTATCTCGAGTCCCGATGGAGCAGGTGCTGAGGGGGATGGGAAAGCTGCCGCACCAGGGCACGCCGGCTCCGCCATCGCGTAGCAGTTTTCCTCAGCCACGTGGGCAGGCCCTGCAGGGCCAGGGCCAGTCAGGTGGGACCCCAGACCAGCACAGCTGCTGCTCTGTGATTTTTTAATACACAGGTCTTCTACATGTGATTTCCTCTGAAGTAAGAGGTCTGTGGCCAGATATAGTTTGAACCCTGGTAGAGAAATGGTGAGGACCAAACTAAAGGACCGGGAAGGCCTGCTCCAGGCGGACCACGTGGAGGAAGGGATTCCAGATTTCAAGAAGTGAGACATGGTGGATGACGTTCCAGCAAAGTTCTGACTGTAAAGCAAAACCTGGGAAAGTCAGCTGGGTGGGACCCAAAGGGAAGTGAGGACGTATTACAGGCATATAACTGATCAAAGATGGGCAGTAACCATTCAGTTCTAGGAGGCTTTGCTGCGACCCACAGGCACTTCCCAATCTCTGTCTGGGGTTCTTTTACTATTTTAAAAAAGATAACAGCTTTATTGAGATCGAATTCACATGCCATACAATTCCAGCATTAAAAGTGTACAATTCAATGTTTTGTTCTGTTTTTTTAGCATATTCACAGACTTGTGCAGTCCTCACCACAATCAATTTTGGAACGTTTTCACCACCTACTTGGAGTTCTGACTCTACAAAGTAGATGGAGAAATTGGGGAAAGAGCAACCAAGACGACGAAAGGAGTATAAAGTTGGAGCTCAGGGAGCGTGAGAGGAAATGGGACTTCTGAGTTCAAGGGAAGGACGCTGAGAAAAGATCTGGTGTTTAAATAGGAAACTACTCAAAGGAGGAGATTTGGCCTTTGTTTCCATTAAGGACAAACAAAAAACTGGCTGGATCACAGCAAGAAGGATTTAGGTAAAACCTAAGGGGAAAAAAACACACCCAGCTTCCTGGCAATGTTTGTAAATTCCTGGGTTATGCTGCCCTTGGAAACAAGACTGAGGAACAGCCATCACGGAGTCCTTGCAGTTTCACGGTGTTGGTAAAGTAATGAGGCATCCCTTCAGAACCGGCTGAGTGAGTGCCTGCCCTTTTTGTGACAGGGAGTAGTCTTGCTGAACCCCGTTGACTAGGGAGAAGCTTCTAGAGGACCGTGTTACATGCTGGATGAGTGATGGCCCTTTGGACGGATGAATGGAAGTTCCCAATAACAGTTTCCTGGTCAGATCAGCCCTGAGGTAGTAAACCAGAAAATATGAACGGGGCCCCAGAGATCGGAGCTACAGATCTCTCTTTCTGCTTGTCTCCTGATTAAATTCATTCTTCAAAGAATTTTTGAGCTCCTGCTGTGGGCCAGGTGTTAGACAGATCCTAGAAATAAAGTAGAGTGGTTCTCAACCAGGGGTGACTTTGCCCCCAGGGTACTTGTGCCAATGTCTGCAGACGTTGGTGTTGTCACAGTTGGGGCAGGGGGAGGGGTGATATGGGTAGCTCGTGGCTAGAGACCAGAGGTGCTGGAAACATCCCGCAGGACAGCCTCACGACAGAGAACCATCCAGTCTCAGACGCCAAAAGTGCCGAGGTGGAGAAACCTTGAGATACATAAGCTTCGGTCCCCGCTTGCAAAGAATTTGGTCTGTTCGCTGTGGTGCTTCTTAATATGGCTTGAAATGTGTCCTAATGAAAATTTCTGCACTGAAGAAACTCTTCAAGTTCCTTATTTGAAGAGTTAGAAATAAAACTGAATTCCTGACACCACTGGGGACTGACAGCATGGTACTATCAATGTAAAAGGGCTCATCGCATTCTTACCAATGGACTGGGTTATCAAACCTTAGATTTTAAAAAATGATTTCGCAGAGGGAGGACAGGATCCAGGTGGCCTCTACCATCGTTACCAGCAGCACGAGCCTATGCTTTTGAGTGTCTATACAGAATACAGTTGGATGGAAAATAACCTACACGTTGCGTTAACGTAGTAAACCTCAACAGTTCACCCCCTTTAACTTGAACTTGTTCATAATTTTGGCAGAGCACGGCTAAAATCTCACTTTGCTGAAAAACCCCCTGGCCTAATAACAGCTGCAGATGGATTATTTGCAATATTTTGGAACTAGTTCTTTCAAGTGCTCATTCATACTACTTACTATCAAATACCCAATATGGTAATTAAAATAAAATCTCAATTTATTAAAACGGCACCCTGAAGACCTCAAATACACCCTATTTTGTTTCACTGATGTGGGAGGTCAGTTATTTGACCTGGTGGTAGGTAGTGGGCTGTTCTGGAAAATTGCCTTTTCTATTTAATGAGGAGTAAAGTCGGCCAGAATGACCTCTAACGCTTCCCCCCCCCCCCCCCGCCCCCACTTCTGGTAAAGTTTTCAGCTTAGCAGCTTTTGAGTGTGGCCTCTAGAGGCTTGGCATCCGCACCCTTCAGCTTGAAATCTCCCCTTTACCGTTGTGCCAAGTGCTCTGGGCGTTCCAGTTGACTGGAATGGTCTTGAAAATAATTGAAAAAAATCTGTAATTCAGACTCTTCATTAATTCATACTGGTTTTTGCCCCCAAAGGATCCAAATTCCTGTGGGTTCATGGGGCTTCAAACCCAATATTTAAGAATCATTGCAAAGTACATAGTTTTCAGTCGGTGATGCTTAACAACTGAGGCAGGAGGCTCTTCTGAGCCTCAATTTTCTCACTTGTAAAATGAAATCTAAATCCTTTCCTGCTTTATTAATTAGGCTATTTAAAAAGAGAATGACTAAATTGACATACTCTCTCAGTGATTGGCAACCTTCTTCCTCCCTTCCTTCTTCTTGGACTTGGGAGTTTTTACCATTGCAGACATATTGTTTTCATGCTTAAAGTGTGAGAGTTTTGCCTTTGAATCTAAACAAATGTTTGACCTCACTTTCGAATTCTCTACTCACTGTCAAGGACTTCCTTGGTTAGGAATAGTAACTGTATCCTCTTTAAATCTTTCTTTTTTTCCCCTCTAGATCAACTAGTTTTTACTTTACCAGGAGGATCACTACCGCCAAATATGAATGTTAGTAACTTGTTCCAATTTTTTTTCATTTCTGAACTGAAGCCAACTGAAGCCATCTTGACAAGTCTGAGCAAATGTCAACATTCCTGGGGACTAATCATATATCCTGAAAGACTCTGAAAAGCTGTTCTTTAGGCTAGTTGGCCAAAACATTTTTTTGAGAAGAGATGGGAAATTAAGTCATGAGAAAAACCCTGATGGAAATCCTGCATGGCTGAAAGCTGGAAGTAGGTTAGCTGGAGACGGTTGTGAGGCGCGGGGCACTCAGAGTGACCATAGCTGGCCAAGTCAAGAAGAACCACGATGGGGCCTGATTTTGCCAGTGGCCTCCTCTATGCGCCCTGTGGGAATCACATGTCTCAGACCAGGAAGCGTGGGTCCAGGATGATGGTTCTTACTTAAGGTTTGTGTGGAAGGCTGCAAACTTCTGACTAGGAAGGGAGAGTGGAATTGAGCCACCAGGGATGAACCGTAGGCTCACTCCGGCGCAACAGCAGGCCCTTCGCCCTTCTCTTGATTCCCTAGCGAAGTAGATTCTGGTTTCCACCAAAGGCTGAGAGGGGGGCAGGCAGAGGGTGTCACTGCCCCTGTAGCACAATCCTGGTCCCAACACAACACTCTTGTGTCTAGGGTTCACAGATCTCATTGAGCAGGTCTCCCAACTCGACAGCCAATCCCCACCACAAAGGCCTCTCTCCAAAGACCCCAGTAATGACTGGCAAGGCCCATGGATGGGCACGGCTGGGGTGGGAGCAGAGGCCTGTTCCAGGGCTGGGGGATGGCCCACGCTGGCTCAACACCCACGGTTGGCGGTGAAGCCAGCATTTCTCACCCAACCAGAGCTGACATCTGAAGAGAAAAGGGCATCTCCAGATACAACAAAGAGGAATTCGCAGCCTCATGTTTCTAACGTGATTACAGGTTACAGATGCCTTCCTTTCCACCTAGATGTCACTCAGTCAGCTTTAAACACTTGCTTCTAAAGGGCAAATTGAGAATTCTGTTCCCTCAGAGACAGACGAGCGCAGCTTTTCCCAGTACATTGTGAAGACAGGGGCCCTGCTGGCTGGTGCAGAAAGGCCGCCTAGCACTGCAGGGGCAACAGAAACTACCACAAACATGATGAGAAAAGGCCAGCAGGTGAATGGGAAACGCTAGTGCCTAGGCACATCTCTGTTGGTTGTATATGAAACTGGAATGCGCACGCCATGCTCAGGAAGCATGGCCAGAAGCCCACAATGGGAGTAAAACTGGAAAACATGGCTCCATGCAGAAGCTTAAAGGATGGAGTCTGGCTGGCGTAAGAGAACGGGACTAGTCAGCCTCACGAGAAGCAACTATTTGGTTATTTCTCATCGTGTCACACTTTGAAAGAGAAATTTTAACAACACAGGCAGAGAGCAGGAAAAAGAAAATCCATTATAGGGGTATGATACAGGACCAGCTACAACTGTAACCCTATACACGGAGGGCCTGGTAATAAAAGAACAGACTCGCAACTGCTTTCCCTCCTGTTCGTGTTCACAGTAACAGCTGGATACATACTAATTGCAAGAAGGGAAAGAAAGAGGCTGAACTTTAAAAGCAGGCATGCTGCAATCAGTCTCTCACCAGCACAATTTCAGACCCAAGTGTGCTGCGCCGCCTAGCAGGTCTATTTTAAACGCACACTCACGGTTCCTCGTTGGTATGGATGGCTTCGTGCTGTTCTCTCCTTCCAGGTGCATCGCTTCTGTCCGTCGAGAGGTGGTTTAACGGCGGGTTCTCAGCCTCAGTGCTGTGGACATGGGGATTGGATCACTCTCTGCCCTGGGGGCCGCCCTGTGGGATGCTTAGCATCCGGGTCTCTGCCCACCAGGTGCCAGGAGCACCCCCCAGCCCCAAGCCATGGCAACCAAAAGCGTCTCCAGGCATTGCCAGATGTTCCCTGGAGGGCATGATCACCCCCAGTTGGGAATCACTGAGATAAACTAATAAGGAATGGCTTTCTCTTCCCTCCTCGACCCCACTCCCAAACATCTCTACCCAGGGCCGGGAACTTGTGTGAGACACCTCCTAATCCACTGGACTGCCCTCTTCTTCTGAGTGGCCTTCGGTAATACTTTTGACTTGCAAGACTATTAGTCATTCAGAACAGTGCTCCTACTACCCTTGAAGAGAAAGTCCTTTCAGCTAAACTTTGGGAGGAGGGAGGAAAAGAAGCAGGTAAATTTCCCTTTAGAGACATTTGTCTGTTTTAGTCTATGGAAGCTTTCAGACAGAATTCTGCACATCCAGGGTCTCTGTGAACATGAGAGGGGGGATTGGGTACTTGAAACTCACCTCCCCACCCCCTGCCTTTGCCACATTTCTACAAATGAAGAAAGGGGCCAGAAGGGGAAATGACTTGCTCAAGGTCATACATATTCCTAATCCTCCTTTTCTTTTTTTTTTTTAAACATCTTTATTGGAGTATAATTGCTTTACAATGGTGTGTTAGTTGCTGCTGTATATAACAAAGTGAATCAGCTATACATATACATACATCCCCATATCCCCTCCCTTTTGCGCCTCCCTCCCACCCGCCCTGTCCCACCCCTCTAGGTGGATGGACACAAAGCGCCGAGGTGATCTCCCTGTGCTATGCGGCTGCTTCCCACTAGCTAGCTATTTTACATTTGGTCGCGTATATATATGTCCATGCCACTCTCTCATTTCGTCCCAGCTTACCCTTCCCCCTCCCCGTGTCCTCAAGTCCATTCTCTACGTCTGCATCTTTATTCCTGTCCTGCCCCTAATCCTCCTTTTCTGAGGACATAGGCCAATATGATCCTTCTTTGCCCAATATGCCCGAAGAGCTTCGGTCTCTAAACACGGATAGCTTGCAGTGCTTCACAAGCGACAGTTTTGGCCAAACCCTGCCAGTTCAGGAATGCAGATTTTATAAATGATAGAATACTGCAACCAGTTAGTGCAAACAAACATTTATTGTGAAATATTCATCCTACCCTTTATTAGGTATTACATCATCAAAGCACTTTGTGGCAATGAAAATAGCTTTTTTACCCCTCTGATTCACCCAATATTCCATTAAAGCTGCAAAAAAATGTGCAATCTGCTTGAAAAATAGGTTGCTCTTATTTACTCATTTGTGAAAAGTCAAAAATTAAAAAAGAAAATGAAACTTGCTTAGAGCCAATTTGCCTTCCCGCTTCCCAGCTACTCCCCAAAATAATTAACAAAGATAATTTGTTTTAAATGCCTTTTTATAAAACCAATGCACCTTTCCCCATATTATAATCATAAAAATTTTAAAAAGCCGTTATTTACTTCCTTGGAAAAAAGGTGGCCAGCCGTTGTTTTTTGATTGGGAGCATGTGTATTTCCTGGGAGTTCACTTTCTTTAACTTTATGCTCCGGTTTTTGACGGGTTTCCTAAGGGGCTCCGCGTTTCCCATGGACTCTTCTCCTGGGCTGTTGATGTCATAGCCCTGAAGCATGGAGTCTTCTCTTTTGAAGGAGAAGTTTTTGGTGGACACCCCCGAGAGGCCTTTGATCTTGCCACAGAAGATGGTAGGCACAGTGTCTTCCACGGAGACGATCACCTTGGCCGCCTGGGACTCGCTCACAATCTCAATGTTATTTTCAGCCTTGACCTCACTGCTGGGCTGGCTGGGTGGCTCGGCGGCGACGCTGCTGCCCATGTGACTATCCATCGCGGCTGAGGCCTCGTGGGGCGTGGCGGGGGCAAAGGGCACTTCCGTGCCACTGGGAAGTTTCTCCATCACAGTGTGACCTGGGCTGTCCGCTGACCCGCTGCTGTCATACAATGTCTCAGGGGGGGGCTCAGATTTCCGGTGGGCTGCCAGTGACAGGTCTAGGGCTGCATCTTCCTGGCACATCGGGGGACTGACTTCGCCAGCCTTGAGCCAGGGCACCGACTTCATGGAGAGATCCAGGGCCTCGTTCTCACTCCCCATCTTGATGACGGTGTGGCGGCCGAGCTGGAAGTACTCCCTCGGCGGGAGGAGGTCGAAGGGCTTCAGTTCCTCCTTCTGGAGAGGGGTCTGGGTGCCTTTAAACGGGTGTAGGCCGAAGGAAGATGGCGGCTTTCGGAAGCTGGGGCTGAACTTGGATTCAGAACTCTGAGGCACTGGGATGGGGATGGGAATGGGGACCGGCACAGGCAAGGGGACGATCACAGGGTAGGGAACCAAGAGGGTGGCTGGCGGGACCAGGGGGGACAAGGGGGAGTTAAAGGGCTGGGGGGGCACAGGGGCGTATCCCGGCGGAGGCTGACAGGGTGGAGGGCCGAGAGCGCCCTGCGAAGGAAACAAATTCTGGAGCACGGCTTCGAAGGGCAACGTGGGCTCCTGCGGCTGGCTGGGGATCCTGAGGTCCAGGAGCTGGGGCTGGGCCTCGGGGTCCTCGGCTCCCTGGAAGAGGTTGCTGTGGATGGCGCTGGAGGAGCACGGGGCCTCCTGTGGCAGGACCAGAGGGGAGTTGAGGTGCTGGAAGACGTGCTGCTCCAGCACCACCGGCAGCTGCACCGGGCCCTGTGTGGTCATGACGTAAGTGGCGTTGCCGTTAGGGTTGAGCTCAGGTGCGGGGCTGCCCTCCACCTGCATGTGAATGGGCATCACCACCGGGCTCTCCCCGAGGCACAGGGGCTGAAGCACGGTGGCCGCTACCTTCAGAGCCATGCCGCTCTGGGACTCAGCCGGGGGGTTCAGAATGGACGGGGCCGGCACGGTCACCAGGGCCTTCTTTACCAGGTCGGTGGAGTTGATGTTCCAGGCCTCAGTGGTGATCAGCTGGGCCATGCCGTTCTCCAGTCTGTTATTGGCCAAGGCAGGGGAGGAGTCGGTCATGTCCATGGAGAGGTTCTGGGACTGCAGATCGTCCATCACTCAGCTCTGATGCCACTCGGCCTGCAACACAGAACACACCATATGAATCTTCCTTCTGAGACTATAATTGCCTCGAGAGCTCTCTCTACATCTTTTAAAAGTTTCCACATCTTAGTTAACCGGGGAGCACACCCATCTCTCTGTGTATACATACATGTTACAGATATTTCCTAACATATACGAACACACCCATACGATCAGCTGTGCGTGGACAGCCCCGATTTAACAGACGATTAAACTATAAACACAGATGATGTAATGACTACATAGCCTAGTGCGGTTAAACAGAGTATTGTGAGGCCGAATACTCCCTCAGCTTATACGTTTAGCCTGCGACAAACACAAAGTTTCATTCCACATTGTTCTATCGGACAGTTAAGATATGCGGGGATTGGACTTGTTCAAATTCAAATATGCAGCAAAGACTTACTTTCCTTTAAGAAAAAAAATAGAACCCTGTCACGTTAGAATATTGTATGAAATTGGAAGGGGGCCATCCCAGTTATGGAAAGCATTTAAAAAACTCTTTGTAGCAGCAATAATTCTTCCAAAAGAGGCTTGATGAGAGGAACAGCAGTGTATTTATACGAGGCTCATTACAGCTGTCTCCCTCCAACCAGTGACACCCCCTTTCCTCCAGTAATAGGAAAAGCCACTCCGAGGAGTGAAGACAGGATAACTTGCACGAATGCTCATTGGGTCCAGCGTCACTGTCCCCATTCCGTCTGTCTGACCTGTGACCTCTCTCTCCTAACTTCTAGCTGTCAAGAGGAACAGATGTTGACGAATCTAGGGCCGGGGAAACGGAACCCTTGTTGGAAACAAACATCCTCAGAGGTGAGATACACTTTCTTGATGTCCGCGGCACCACTGGCCACCTCCTGAGAAGCCAAAGAAGCCCAGCGCTGGTGCTTCCTGGAGGAAGCAGGGCTGCAGCTGCGATATGGCTCTCCATGGAAACGCGTCCATATTTAGCCTTGTTACCATGGAGAAGGCAGGCACCATGTCTAACTCGGGGATCTGTGCAGCCCTGGAGTCTGGTTGGGCTCAATAATAATTCAATAATCCTCAGTCTTGCTGGGCAGGCCTTGGGCAACTCCGATTCTTGACCTCACCTGTCTGAGCGGTCTAGACTTTCGTCCTGGGGTCAACTTGTCCTTCTCTCCTCACCCCGAAATTACCAACACAACCTCCAAAACAAGAGAGGTGGCCCAGCACACCATGGGAATAGAAATGAACAAACGAGGCCTCACTACAGGAAGGCAGCTTTAAGAAATGAACAACTTTGTGATATTTCCAGACAGTCACAACGTGTCAAGTGCACAGAACAAGGAGTTTCTCTGAAGCAGGAGGAGGGGAGGACAAGGGGAAGGATGCTGTGCAGAGAACCTTATGGGGAAGGAATGGTGAGTGACGCCCTCGGCAGGGCACACTGCGGAGCCTCTGAGGAAGCCTGTCCCCAGGGAGCCTGAGGGGGCTTGCCCCAGCTGAAGGGCCTGGTTTTTCCTGAGAGGACTGCTCCCTGATTCAGCCCAGAAAATGCCGTGCCTCCAGTACACCATTCATTCATTCTTCCATGCATTCATTCATCCACCCAACCAATCAATTTGCCGAGCGCCTACTGCCTGCCCAGCGCTTTGCTGGGGGCCGGAGATGCTGTCATGATCTTGAAGATGCTCTTGCTTTCACGGGGATTAGAGTCTACCGGGGGTGCACGCCATTGATCGGACAGAGACTGGCTAGCATGAGAAGGCGGCAGCGTGAAGCCAGGAGGGGCATCAGCCTCGGCGGGACAAAGCTCTGTCGGCCACTCACGGACAGCCCCTCGAAGGCCTCCTCCAGAAGGGCCACCCTGTCCCTCACAGTGGCCAGAGCTCAGGGCGGGGTGGCAGAAGGCTGAAGGGAAGCTTGGGCGGGGCTGGTGCGGACAAGGACAGCAGCGGTCAGAGGAGGTACCGCGGCCACCCGTCCGGCCCGTGAGGCAGGCCGCCAGGAGAAGTCACGTCCCGTGTTTCCCGCGGCCTTGGGACTACCCGGCTGTGAGGCTGCTTTCTCATGACAGGCTACACGTTCTCGGCGCCTCCCCGACCGGCTCCCGGCACACACCTTCGGCTCCGGGGGCGGCTCTCATCTCTCCCCGCGCAGCCTCACTCCTCTCCCGGCCTGGCCCTGGCCCTAGGACCGCTAAGCCTCCAGAACCTTCCCGCTCAGAGTACGAGGAGGCCGTCCTGCCAGAGGTGAGAGTGCCGCCCACAGGGGGTGCTCAGTGCCTTTAAACTCTCGCCATCGGGCCCCTTGCCGGGGCCTCAAGCCTCTGGGGACAGGGCCGGGGCCAGATGCAATGCGGGACGGGCCAGGATGCAGGTGGCGGTGTGCGGCATCTCGGGGGCCAAGGGCGGGGCTGCCACCCCTGCCTCCTCCCACGTGACAGCTTTGCACCTGCCTGATGACTGAGCCAAGCAGGCCCGGGGGGCAGCCGCAGTCGCTCACCTAGAGGCCTGCTGAGACGATGCCCGCCGCTCCCCACCGGGGACTGAGCACCCGCTCCGCGTCGCGTACCACGCGGGGCCCAGGGCTACACTGCCTTCGTCAAGCACCCTCCCGCCTCCCAGGGGGCTCTTCCCCTCTTCCGCCCCGCTCCTCCTCCCCTCATTCACCCTGACAGCACGCCCCCCGACTCTGGGTCAGCAGCTGGGGGGCCGGAGCGGCTGTCACTGTGGTAGGAGCCAGTGCTGGAAGCCCCAGGGATGCCCTGAGGAAAACAACCAGCTCCTGAGATGAGGGCTCACAGCGCAAGTCTGTGTCCCTGAGGACAAGCCAGAAGCCAGATGCCGACTGGAGAGGTCGTGTCACAGAAACCCCGTAATGCTCATGCTGAGGGAGTGCCGTTTCCTCAGAGGTGGCTGGGAGCCTTTTGTTTGGGTTTTTCAAAATATTAAATGGATTTAAATGAGATCGGCCGTCATTCGGCCTGCACCCATTACCCCCGGGGGTATGGGGCGGGGCGTAAAGGGAGGGGAAGTGGGCGGCGATCTGGATCCACGGGTGCTGGAGACCCTCGCTCTCTTGGCGCGTGGCCAGTTGCCTACGTGCCCCCCAGATGGAGACCCTGCGGAGAAGCCTCAGGGCACAGAGCAGCTGGGGAGGTGAGGAAGGACTGTCTGGGGCAGTAATTGGGCTCAGAGACCTGTGGGGTCACAAAATTGCCACCCGAACCCCTTGTCTAACTATCACGAAGATCTAAGGATACCAGAGGCACGTTGTCCCCAGGATCTGCCCCTCAGCTTGGAGTCCTCTCGGGCCTTGACCTTCATCCAGCCAACTCCTGCTCACCTGTCAGACGCTGGACTCTCATTCTCTGAGATCTCCCCCAACCCCACTGAGCCTGCCTCTCAGGCCTCCTGCCTCCAGAGCATCGCACAAAGGACTCAATTTACCTTACAGGCTTCCATACAGATTGACATTTTTTTGACAAGGATTCATTTATAGCTTAATTTCAAAAGTGAAAACAGTTGACCACTCAGATAATTTAGACTACTCTCTAGGTCGTAGAGTCCATCTATTTCCCTGTTGTGGGCATTTAACACCTAATCTCTCTCTCCCTCTCTCTCTCTCTCTCTCTCTCTCTCTACACACACACACACACACACACACACACACACACTCTCACACACTCAACCTAATACCCTCAGCTACATCCTAAATGATCCGTGGGGACCCCCTGAGGAGCCTGCACCGACTCCAACTGAAGGAAGTTCAGAATGTGACTGTGAACCCCACTCTAACCCAGGACAGAATCCCCGAGACCGCCTCACGCAGAGCTTGATTTCTGAGCTGGGAATTTGGACAAAAGCCCTGTGGGCATGCCAGGAGCCCTATATCACCTTCTGGAGAGGGGCCTGATTTTGTACCGTGAATTGAGAGCATTTTCACCACAGAAACAACTATCAAGACGACCGCAAGGCTCCTGGTCTGCAGCACCAAGCGCCCCTGAGGAAATGCTTGAGGACTGGGTTCCTAGGTCTGGTGGGCAGGGTCACCTCGTGGTAACGCAAGCCAGGGGCCACTGGCTGCCTGGGAGCCCTGTGAGGACCCTGGGACCACTGGAGTGAGGTCACGTGGAAGTGAGCTCAGCCTCACGGGAAGCAGTCTTAGTGATCTGGGCACATTCCACCTCCAGGACCTGGATGATCTAGGGCGGGCCATTCTGGAGTCCCCTGGTCCCGATCCTGGGGACACCCCCTTCAGCCCGAACAACCTGCAGATGTGACCTGCCCTCCTCTTCCCCTGAAGTCAGCCTCACCTAGATATTTTATCAAGATAAATTTCTTCCTTTAAGACATTCATTTTCAGGACTTCCCTGGTGGCGCAGTGGTTAAGAATCCGCCTGCCAACGCAGGAGACACGCGTTCGAGCCCTGGTCTGGGAAGACCCCACATGCCGCGGGGCAACTAAGCCCGTGCACCACAACTACTGAGCCTGTGAGCCATAACTACTGAGCCCGTGAGCCACAACTACTGAGCCCGTGAGCCATAACTACTGAGCCCTCGTGCCTAGAGACGGTGCTCCACAACTACTGAGCCTGCGCTCTAGAGCCCGCGAGCCACAACTCCTGAGCCCATGAGCCATAACTACTGAAGCCTGTGTGCCTAGAGCCCGAGCTCCGCAACGAGAGAAGCCACCGCAATGAGAAGCCCGCGCACCGCAACAAAGAGCAGCCCCCGCTCGCCGCAACTAGAGAAAGTCCACGCGCAGCAATGAAGACCCAATGCAGCCAAAAATAAATAAATAAAAATAAATAAATTTATTTTAAAAAAGACATTCATTTTCTAAAAATATATCCCGATACTACGTGTTTTCCAACTGTAAAATATCAACAGCTTTGGTCTTTATGGAGCCTGTGGGCAGCCATCATTTTTTCAGGTCAGAATTGGATCGTCCATGTCCGTGGAGCAGCAGCATTACCTGAGAGCCTGCTAAAAATGCAGAGTCTCGAGCCCCACCCCAGACCACCTGAATCAGCACCTGCATCTCGACAAGCTCCCGGGATGATCTGCGCGCACGTTCACATCTGACAGGTGCTGGCTTAGCTCTGGTTCTCAACTTGGCTACACGTTAGAATCACCCGGAAGCTTCAAAAAATACTGATGCCTGGGTCCCACCACCAAGACTCTGACTTAATTGGTCTGGGGTACAGCCGGGGCATTGGGGTTGTGAAAAATACCCCAGGTGGCTCTGCTGTGCAGTCAGAATGGCCTTAATCCAAAGGCCAGAGAACAAGGCACCTGGTCAGCCAACCTTCTTCTTAGTGGCTGATCTTGCTTCTTACTTCACAGAAAAGACTAAAGCCATCAAGTCCGGAAGTCCCTCAACTTCCACCCTGGCCGTCACAGAGTCTTCCCATGTGCCCCCGCCCCCGGGAAAAAGTGAGGTGTCACTCCTTCTTGCAAGGCTGACTTCCCAGAGACCTCTGTAAGTATCCTCCCCCTCCCAACTGCACCTTATTCTAAATCTATTTCTTGCTTTCGATCCAGCACTTAAAACTACAGCCTCAATGATCAACCTAATGGTGTATAAAAATCCAGCCACTTACTATGAGTGAAATGAGCAAAGCATAACTCGCATCCTTTAATACAACGTAGATATGGTTTCACCATTCAGGACCTGATATGCACTAAATATCTAAGAAGTAATTCCAACTGGGTAAAAAATGGTTTTGCTCTCCCCATAGGGCGTAATGATTGTCAATTACTTGCCCCAGTGATTAAATTTTCTGAGCTTCAGACATCAGCACAGGGCGTTTCTACTGAAGCTGTGAACATAATTATCACATGAATGGATTCCCAAATTGGCTACGATACGGCGAGTACACGAAATAGTCACCTGGCTTACAGCCGATTGCCTTTTCCACGCAGAGGTCTCCACGGCGCTCCGAAAGGACTAGGACAACCCAAGCTAGCTTTGGGAACGAGTCCCCAACACGTTGCTTCATTTATTAAAACGGTGGTGGCCATGCAGCTCGTGACGAGTCTCACCTTCGTGAAGGTGGGCAGCGGCCGTGGGGAGTTCTGCCAGAGAGGACTGAGTGCAGATCTTAGCTGTGATGTGATGTGATATCGGTGAAAGATGGGAGCTGTGAGACCGTCGGGCAGGAGGAAGCCGCGAGCCTGAGCACAGTAGACTGGCCACTGACGCCAGGGCACCCCCAGGCCTCCCGGGAGCAGGGTAAAGTCGTCATTTTACCGTCTCATCCTTTTTATTCCCATTTTCCTATTTTATGGCAAATGTAATAAATAAATACAGGAAGACATATATAATTTAACAATGTGTATGTGCTGAGGGGGTGTTCAATTCTTTCTTTTGTTTCTGGTAGGAGTGCAAGCATGAAAAAGGTGGAACTCGGCAGGAGAGACAGAGCTTCCAAGGCCCAGCGAGACTTCCAAGGGTCCGCCCCTGCCTGAACGAGTCTTGGGGTCACGGGCCCAGGCCACCCCTCACATTCTGCAGAGCAGGAAGCTGAGGTTCACTGGTTGAGTGAGGCTCAGAGGTTGTAGCGTGCAAGACTCAGACCTGTGCTCCTTCAAAAGCAGTTCCTCAGCCATTGCCTTGGGTTCAAATTTCACTTGAGTCAAAGGGGTCTGTCCCCTGCTACGTCTGTATCCTTAACCAGAGTCCAACACCAAAGTATGTGGGATGGTCTGATTCAACCATCAGACTGTCAAACAGAGTCTGATGGGTGAGGAGCTTGATAAAAAAAGATGAAATACACCCTCGAGTGCATGGTATCTAATGGATAAGAAATTGAAATAGAAGTAAAAGATGAGATTCAAGACACACACACACACACACACACACACACACACGAGCTCTTTGTGACTGGGGTAAAGTCATTTTGTGTCCCTGGGACTCAGTTTCCTCTTCTGTAACGTGGGGTACTGCCCCCCTCTCATGGTGGGGTGGAAAGTTAACTCAGGCCTCCCACGAGTGAGTGGTGTCTGCGGGAAGGAGTCAAACCCGGCCTTCTAGGAATTGCTGCGGGTCCTGAGGAATGGGGACGTGTGGGAATTCAAGAGACTTGGATGGAAGAGGGAAAGGGCACAAGGGGGTGGGGGAAGGGCAGAATGGGGGCGGGTCTTTCTGGGCCACGCCCATGACCCCCGAGAAGACGCCAGTCCCCATCCTCCCAACTCCAAAGCCCACAGCGTGGGTGAGGGGAGCAGCTTGGAGGGAGGGACCAGGAATGGTGAAGAGGGAAAGGTTAGAGAAAGGAGGCAGGCTCTTTTGGGAGTTCTGGTTCATCTTTAAACCAGGCCAGGGGAGAAGAGAAGGCCAGAAGGAGGGGAGAAGGTAAGAAGACCCTTCGGCTCCAGTCAGAGCATGGCTTATCTCTCTTGGGACTCCACTTCCAGAGCAGGGCAGGGTCTGTGGGGTGAAGACATCACAGCGCAGTCGGGAACCCACGATGTGCCAAACGTCCCTACGACGTGGTAGGATTCCACCAGAGCACAGGAGGGATCTGGGGTCTGGCTGTGGAGGGTGCCACGCAGTGGCCCTGGTTCCTTTCTGACCCAGGAAGAGACTGTCAGATGTCTTTGCATTTCCGATCTCATTTTAGACTCCCAGGTACCTCCAGCCTGCCCACAGAGGACCTATGGCGGCCCTCGGGCTGCAGGCCTGGGTGCGGGGCCGGAATAGAGAACTAGGTTCACGTCCACTCATGTATGTATTCTTTCAAAAACTACCTGAGTGCCTTCACTGCATGCCAGGCGTGCATCTCCTAGCCCTCCACCCTGATGCTGTTTTCTCCACATGCTCATTGCCTTCTCTCTCAGCTCAATTCCCCAAGGATTCACCAACTGATACTCTCCCAGGGCGACCTGCTTCTAACAGGGCTCCCTCAAGGTGCACAGTTCTTGCAGAGGTAAAGGAGTAAGTCTCTAAAAGGATGCCAGTCCCTAGACAGCAATGGGAAGAGATGTCAGTGCGGGGACCCCTCTAAGGTAGAGGAGAAATGCTTACTGTTCAGGGAGGGTTGCCCCTGAAACTAAGAGGAAGGAAGCACCCTCCTCAAGTCTTGGTGAGCCCAGGGGAAGGGGAGAGACACAGATCAGAATCACCAGAGAAAATCATAAAGAACTGCTGCTGGTGGCAGGGGACACCCACCTGGTTGTGGGCTGTGAGAGCCCAGGAGTGTCCACCCCTGCACTCGGCCAAGGTCCCAGAGCCTTAAGCTGGACACACAGCACCCGAACACCCTCAGGTGCTGGTGCCGGAGTGGCCATCTCGTGCAGGAGCACAGGTCATGTTCAAGATCTCTGGCCAGGGTCTATCATCTTAAAAAGCTATGGTGTTTGGAGATTTTTCTGGCAATAAAGAAACCTCTTAAATAAGGAACAAAGAGGGAAAAAAACCTGCTCCTGGAAGAGAAAATACTTCTAATTAGATTGAGATACAAAGGTTAAATTTTTGTTCTGGGAAAAGGACTGTTTATAATCCCGTGTCATTAGCAGGACATTTTCCAGAGACTAGTGTGCCAGAAATAGACCCTCCGAGGGGTCACTGGAAGGAAGGGGTGCAGATCTGCGAGGTGCAAAGGACTGGAGTTCCGATTTTCCCTTTATCCTAACGCACATGAGCCGCTCACCAACTCTCAGCATGAAAACTGTGCCAGCCTCACCTGGGCACTGCCCCCTGCCCCCCACTCCCGAGAGGGGTCAGAAGTACAGGCTTCGAACTCAGACAGGCCTAGGTTCAAATTTCAGCTCTGCCTAACTTTGCTACCTGTGTGACCTTGGGCAAGTTAGTTCTAAGCCTCAGTTTCCCTCTGTGCAAAATGGAGGTTAAAAGAGACCTGGGGTGGGGGGAAGAGCTGGACTGTTGTAAGGATGAAAGGAAATAATCAGTGTAAAGTAGCTGGCACAGGGCCCGGCACTTAGAAAGTTCCCAATAAAACATGGCTAGGGCTTCCCTGGTGGCGCAGTGGTTAAGAATCCACCTGCCGATGCAGGGGACACGGGTTCGAGCCCCGGGCCGGGAAGATCCCCCATGCCGCGGAGCAACTGAGCCTGTGTGCCACAACTACCGAGCCTGTGCTCTAGAGCCCACGAGCCACAACTACTGAGCCCGCACATCTAGAGCCCGTGCTCCGCAACAAGAGAAGCCACCGCAATGAGAAGCCCGCTCACCGCAACTAGAGAAAGCCTGCGTGCAGCAACGAAGACCCAACGCAGCCAAAAAAAAAAAAAAAAGTTGGTGATAATGTTGAAAATAACATGGCTAACATCATCATCACCACTACTGTCACCATCATCGTCACCACTGTCACTGTCTTCAGCTTCAGCCATCATATCATCACCATCATTACTGTCACCTTGTCACTAGCATCACTGTCGTCGTTATCAGATCCACTGCCTACATTTCCTCTCCGCGTCTTAAGTAGCATTACAAACGCTCCCAATGGGTTTGTACATTCAGTTTCTGAGTTAAAACCCTGTTTGTTCAGAGGTTCGTTTTAAAATCAGCTGCTAGGAACTGGGAAGGCATTTACCATAGAATTAATATTACATCTGATGGTGAGGTTTCCACAAAAACTCACTTAACCCCCAGCATAGCTGAAATATTGAACATTTGCGGTGAAAATAGAAAACAACACTGTTGCCCTACAGGAAATGAAAGACAATGGGAAAACAACTCAATAAATACAAAAATCTACTTCTCATTCAGGCTGGGAGGCTGGGGGAGAAAGAAGAGGTGGCCAGAGCCTTTTGTATCTGGAATATGGACTCATGAACATTTGTAAAGTTCCAAAGTTATAGCTGATTGGCTGTGATGCGTCATTTCACTTCAGATCCTACAGTTTTCTTTCTCCGTGACAGAAGGGCCTAAATAGCTCTCTCCTCTCCCGCCTAGCTGCAAGATTAGGGGCATTTTCTCAAAAACAAGGGAGGGGTGGAAGAGGAGAGGAATTGGGTAAGGGCAAGAGGGAGAGAGAAAGCAGAAGAATTTTCTGAGATAACTGGGCAAGAGTTGAAGGAAAGAAGGTTGCTCAGCTGGAAGAGAGAAAACCCAGGAACTGAGGAAAGCGGTGAGAAAAGCGCTGAATGACCTTTACTCAGCTGCCCAAAAGGGATCGCTGTTGAGCTACAACCACTCGGTTGCTGTGCAGGGTGGTGGAGGGAGAGGCATGAGTGGAGCTTCCCAGCAGAATGAGGGAAAATAGGAAATTGTCCGCCAGCACTAGAGGTACACGAGAAAGGTGATCCGAATTCGGGGAAAGCTTCTCCCATGCTTTTAAAACCACCAAGCACATTCACTTATGACTTGACTTGGCAGTCGTAGAAAACAACATGGTTTAGTCTTCTTCTGGTGCCTGACCTTTGTCTTTGCTTACCTCTCAGCCCCTCCTTGGGCAGTCAGAATTGGGTTTCCTCTATCAGAGTTGGGTGTTCCAGAATGGAGCTGATAAACTCATTCTCAATGAGCTCTATGACTAATAGGTTCAAGAATTATGTTTCCTTTATTGGTATAATAAACCGAATTCAGTCAGTGATAATGTTATGGACGAAGAAATGAAATCCTAACTGAGCGATTTCAGATACCAACCAAAGGGAGGAATCTTACTTATCTTGAAATCCCTCCACAGAGACGAGAGCCTACAGCTACGACCAAGTTTGCTGGCTCCATTAAAAGGCACTTGACATGCAAAAAGGGGATGGGACATGGCCTCAACCTTTAAGCCTTCAGAGCTTACAGAGGAAGTGAATGCGAGTCAATTCTTCATTCCTTCCTAGACTCAATCAACAAACACTTGCTGTTCACATACCAGGAACCACATGAGTATGTGGCTCCCAGGTCCAGAGGTTTTAGCAATATCTGGAACTGTCTTCACAGGGCCCTGTTACTGAACTGGCTACCTCCTCCAGCTCTGGTCTCCGTCTCACCAGGTTTCTCTGCAGAGGTTAGGGGTCTCAAAGGACTGCACCCCCATGCACACATGCTACTGCAATGTCACAGCCACGGTGGAAGCCTAACGACCACCAACTGTGGCAGACACGGTAAGCGGCGGGGGGGAAAGCTGTTGGGTTTTGATGATCCCAACTGGCTCCTTATCTTAGTTTGGGCTCCTCCACAGACTGGCTTGACTGCAAGAAGTTTCTTTGGCAGAAGATCTAGAAAACACCAGCAGAGAAGTGAAGCAGTGAGACTGGGAAAGGAAAGAAGCCAACTTATCAAGTTAGTTACCACCGCGGGCGACTGGGGCTCAGCTGCACAGGTAACACTGGGAGACAGTGGAGAACACCTGCCTGGGAGGTGGGGCCCTTATTCACCAAGCCCCCAACCACCAGACGTCAAGGGCTGCTCCTGGGCGATGTGTTAATTCCTTGGCACTTCCAGCCAGCCCAGCACGTGGGCCTAGGGCACTCCTGAGACTAAGGGAAAAAAGCCTGAGGGAAAACCACAGGTATTTTCAGCGAGCAGCCTTTGGAGTACAGGGGTCACTCTGAGAGGGCATGGGGACAGGATGTCAACCATGTCTGCTACACCAGCCATGCCCTGGAAAGTTCTAGTGCTTATTATGTGACGACTCAAATGTCACCAACTCAGGCCACCACGACCAGGTGTTTCCCCAACTGCTGGCGCTTTCTGTGACCCCTGTGAAGAAGACACTCTGTTATGGTAACAATCTCCAAGCCACAGAGGGATCTGCTAGAAGTGTGCCTTGAGATCTCATAAAGAGTCAGGCACATGACGAGGCCAGAGACAGCTCCCTTTCCAAAAGCAAAATGTTCCAGAGATGCTCAGCTTGGCTAATGTGCTCCTTCGCTAGAATATAATTTGGGCCCTCAAGAAGGTTCTTTTAATCATATTTGTGCTGGCTGGAACGCAAGATGTTCCTGGGATGAGTCATAGAGGGAGTTTCTCTTCTAGTGATCTTGTGTTCCAACTCGGGGCCCAAAAAACAATAAATAAACAAATACCACTTCACTTCATCAGCTGCACACCGCCTCAAAATAATAATATAGCAACCTCGACCCGAGAAGTACACAGACAATGCAGGAAGAGGGCGGAGAGTGCTCGTCTTTTCAACAGGGAGCCTTCTTTCTGGAATTCTGTTTTGTCAGAAGCATCCCTCTGCCCGGAGACAAGCTCTCTCAGGAACAGAACAAGACACTGCAGAATCTTTGGGTTGGTGAGTCTTTGGAAATTCTAGAAATGCACTACATTTATCTTAAAGCAAGTATCGTGGTTGCAGCTAATATAGCATAAACAATGCAAGGGTGCTGTATGGGGAGGAGAAGCTGCAGTGTAGCATCTGGCTAGTCGACGATGAAGATTATAGGTGTTATTTCCTATTTTCTTTCAGGGAAGAGTTCTGGAACGTGTGTTCACACATACACACGTGCATACACCCCACGGTGGGCAAGCAGATTCGAATGAGTCCGCCTGTCGTCCCTCTAACACTCAAGGTGCTCCCCAAACCAGGATCTATGCTAATTCTCCTTTGTCCTCACCTGCTCCACCCCTGAGTTCCAGTCCCTCAACCTCTACTCCCAGAAGTGACAATGTGAACCGGGTCTTGCCACGGGGCAGGATTTCAGTAGAGGAGATGGTGGAATGAGCGGGGCAGGCGGTCCAGAAGCAGGAGGAAAGGCACCAGAGGAAAGGTGTGGAGCCCGGGGCCCGGGCCTGGGGGGGGCCTGAGGGAGAGACAGGGTGCTGTGAACATGAGAGGCGTGTCTGGCTCCTCCAAAGGGGGTTAAAAGTTGCCCTTCGGCAATGAACCCATGCGCCAAAGGATTGCTGACTCAACCAACACAATTTTGATGTTTCCACAGGCCCTGCTGAACAGAAGGTCATGATTCAGTCATGAGACCACTAGATAGGGAGGAAAAGAGTGAGTAGATTAATTTGCGGGACTTGGCTAGCTCTCCCCCCCCCCACACTCACACACACACACACACACACACACACACACACACACACACTCACACACTCACACTCACAAGATGAGAATAATACGCTATTTACTAAGCATTTGCTTATTATGTGCCAGGTGCCCTGCTAGGCATTTCACATTCATTTTCTCGTCCGCTTTCTCAGCAGCCCCAGCACATCAGTACCACCTTGGTTTGAATTGGTTTGTTCCCTTTTCTTTTCCCCCCACAAACTGAGCTGTGAATCCCCAGGGAATGGTTGTTCCGATGGGAGGAAGGGACAGAGCTTTCCAAGAATGTGAAGGACACATTGCAGGGAAGGTAGGTCTGGGGGATGGGAGAGGGGAAGAGAGGGCCCCATGTGGGGGGCTGCTGAGGGTGGCGAAGGGGGAGTGTCTTCTTGCCTCTGACCAGAGCTTAGAACTCCCTGGCCTGCTTCTGCCCCTGCAGCAGGCCTCAACCTGAGCTCCCCGCTCCACCACTGCCCCTCACCAGCCACCCCTGGCCCCTGAAGGACAGCTCTCTCTTCCTAAACCTCAACGAATCCCAGGTAAGGGTTCATTCCCACCCTTCCCAGAAAAGGATGTCATCTGCGGCCAACTGGCCAGCTGTTCGCCATACCCGTCTCTTCATCGGCCTGGACTACGCTTCCCAGCCTCCCTGGTAGTTTGGTGTGGCCACGCACCTGAGTTCTAGCAAACAGAATGTGGGTGGAAGTGATGTACGGCACTTCCAGGACTGGCTCCTACAAACCTTCCATACACGATGCTCCAACCTCTTTCTCCTCCCCTCAGCTGGATGCACAGGGACCTCCTGGAAGCCACCTGATGGAGACAGTGGAGCCACAAGGTGGAATCTGCACACCCGACTCACGGCTCGGTGGAGGGCGACCGGCCGTTGGGAACACCCACTTCGGGCTTTATGTGAGGAAGGAACAAACTTCTGCTGCACTTGAGCCGCAATACACATTCGACTTGTTCAGCCCGGCAGCCAGCGTCACCTTACCCGACACTGTGCTTCCCGGGACGGCTCTGTGCACAGCGGGTGCTGGGGGCAGGCAGACTTGCCGCCTCCGAGCAACTCGAGCCCCACTGGCTGCAAACCAGAACGGCAGCAGCCGCCCAAGTGCTCAGAGCCCAGTTCGGAGCCTCCACGTGCAAACTTTCCTGCACTGAAAGCACTGACTCCCGTGGCTGTTCTTCCTGACTTCAAGCGATTTATGAACATGGGTTCGGGACCATTCTTTGCCTGGTTCCTGCCTAAGTCTCCACTGAAAAGGTCCATTTCCTTGGCATTCACAGAGCCGGCGGGGTCGGGAGAGGCAGGGGGAGTGGAGCTGCCATCAGAGAGCAGAGAAGGCCAGACTTTTAGCATCCTTCCGCCTGGAGACCCCCAGGGGCCCACCCGTGCGAGTGGGTAGGGGTGTGGGAGGGAGAAGCAGCGGGGCCCTGGCTCAACGCAGACACACAGACCCAGGAAGCTGGCGGGCCTGGCATTTGGCCAGAGGAAGCTGCTGGGGCCATAACACCCCCTTCTCTCTTTGTACCCTTTGATGCTTTGCTGGTTTGAAGAGCAGGGAGGCCTGGGACTTCTGCCCTTTCCCCAGCCACACGGGATTCATTCTAGGAAAGGTCCCTGGGGATCTTCCTTTCGGGCGGGTCCACCATCCACGCTTCAAGGGGCTCGGCCAGCTTGCCCTTGGTTCCCTACATCACTGATTGTCCAGGCAAAGGCTGCCCTTTCGAAAGTGCCCTCCCCTCCACCGAACACTGACGTTTCACTACTCGCAAGCTCTCGTGTGATGTTTGACATTACTGACCTCTTTCTGGGTTTCTCTCCAAAGTACGCATCCGTCTAAAGCCTCTGGGACATTGCCACACTGGAGCAAACTTTCTACACAGTACGGGCACCCTCACCTACACTGGGACATTTCCTGCCCGTGACTTAACTGAAGGGAAGCCCTAACGCAGTCACTCAGCCAGCGTTGTCATCAACACACTCCCCCCGGGTTGTGGGGAGGTGTCAGCTCAAGTTCAGACCAGGGAGGCCCAACCCTGGGCTGCTACCGGAGTTCTAGCTATCCCTTCGTCTCTAGCAATACTCGAAGCTTGGCTAGCAGAGCACAGGGGATATTAGAAATGTTCTTTTGGTGGTAAAATGGGTGGCTTGCTAATTAGCGTGATGAGTGTTAGAAATGGGTAACATTAGTGATAGTCAAGATACACAGATTAACTAAAGTGTTTGAGAGGCGCTCCCCACCCTCGTAGGGTTGGAGAAGTCAGGAAGGCTGTAGCCAGCACCCACAGGGATGGTTCCGACGCTCGCCACCTAAGTGGTCCCATGCCTGGCAACCGGTTTTGGAGGATTTCCAGTTGCCCAGGCCAACTACAAGGTAAGAAATTGGAAATGTCATATCCCCGTTGCGTGGAGCTTTCATACCATGTGTGATCACAGAAGCTGAAGGGACAGCAGGATTGTGAACTGGCCTGGGCCTGCTGGCTACTTAAGGCTTAGATTCTCAGCGTCTGTGTGAGTGCGCGCGTGGGGCACGATCTGTCCCCCTGCGGTTGTCATGGTGGCATTCTGAGCTCCCCTCGCGGGAGCCCCTCCCTCCTCCACTCTGACTCCTGGCCTCCCCCCCCCCCACCCCCCCCGCCCCGCTGGGGCTCTGGCCTTGAGCTTGCCCTGAGGCAGTCTGTAGACAGCCCTCAGGGCTGGAAAGACTCCGCTTCGCAGACAGGGATGATAAGCAGAAACCTCTGCACCATAAAAATGTAACACTTCGCTTCCCCTCCACAGGACCTTTTCAGTGTCTGAGCTGGCACTGACTGACATGCTTGAAAATTCTTAAAAATGTCCTTTAAAAGAAAAACCTAAAGGATCATATCACATCCATTAGAATGACTAAAATGAGAAAGACCGTAACACCAAAAGTTGGTAAGGACATGGAGCAACTGGAACGCTCCTACACTGCTGGTAAAACGGCACAGCCACTGTGGAGAACTGTCCGGCAGTTTCTAATGAGGTTAAACAACTGCCCGTCCTCAGGCTGAGCAATTCCACTCTGAGGTCTCCTCCCAAGAGAAATGAAAACATATATTCACAAAAGACTTGTGTACAGATGTTCATAGCAGTCTGGCCATAAGAGCCACAAACTGGAAACAACCCAGATGTCTGTCAACAGGTGAATGGATAAACACAATGGGCAACACCCACACGGTGGACCTCTACTTGGCAATAAAAAGCAGAGAACTCCTGCCACGAGCAATGACATCGGTGTTTCGAAAACACTGTGTTGAGCAAAAGAAGCCAGATACAAAAGTGTACATGCTATAAGATTTCATTGACACGATTCAAAAGCAAGCCAAAAGATGTATCGTGATAGGAATCAGAAAGTGGTTGCTCTGGGGAGGGGGGAGGGGGAAGGACCTTTCTGGGGTGATGGAAATTTTTATAGCCTTCTTCAGGCGGTGGTTACACAGATGCACACAATAATCAACACTGATGTATCTGACCACTTAAGAATCATCTGATTTTATGTTAATTGTCCCTTGATTTAAGAAACTAGACACTGAAAATACTATCAAACTGCAAAAAAGAAAAAAACACCCAAAATGGTTCTGTGTGCGCACGTGGTGAGTTTTGACCAATTGTGAGCATAGTGGAGGGAGGTAAGATGGAGCAGAGGATTCTGCTAGTAAGGGGGAGTAGGTTACCCCCAGGGCACCTGCCAGGGGCCCTTTATCCCAGGTACAATCGAAGGAGGCAGCCTCGGCCTCCAAACAAATGCTCAATGAAATAAAAGAACAGAGGCCCCGAAGGAAGCTGGCCCAAGAGTGTGGGATAGCTATCAGGCTTTGAGCCAAAACCACTTTCCAGGAAATGCCAATATTTTTGTGTTTGGGAAAGGGAGGGAGTATTAAGGCAAGCAAAAGCCAAAACGTGTTGGTCTTTGCACAACAACTGCTGCGCGACTGAGGGGCCCTGTGGGAGAAGCTTCAAAGTGCTGCTACCGAGATCCCCTCCAAGGGTCTCTGGGGTGGGGCACCCAGAAAATCCTGGGCAGGAGCGGCAAAGTTGGAAGTTCATTAAGGGCAAAGATCTATTTTGCATGGGGGAGAGGCATCTTCTATTTCCCTAGTAAGAGACCACAGCAGTCTCGCCCATTCACCGTGGTGTTCAGCCCTCAAATAGCCCAGGGCGGCTTTTTGACATACTGGCACAGGCATGAGCTTGTGAATCAGGCCTGCCAGCCGACCTCTGGCTCTGCCCCTTCAGAACTGTGTGGCCTTGGGCAAGTGACTCAGCCTCTCTGAGCTGCAGTTTCCCTGCCTGTGAAATGGGGAAAATAACTCCTACTGCTGGTGAGGTAGAAATTGCCTGGTGCCCAGTAATCGCTCAATGTAGAATTGTGTCTGGGCTCCAAAGGTCTTTCCCGGTCATCTCTGCCAAACTCTCGACTGGAGTAGAGACCTCCTCCAGACGAATTAGCATTCATTTTTAAATCTCTGGACCGCAGGTGCACAGAATTTGTGCAGTCATGGTCTTTGGTTCATAACACTGTTCCATGCACGGCTTCCCTTTTTTTTCATTTGTTTTATTTTTAATATTATGACATTTAAAATAACAAAATGAACACTCATGAAGGCATGGTCCACTCAACAACATGTGGGTCTGTTTCTGGACTTTTTATTCTCTCAGTTCCTTTGTTTACCCCTGCACCAGCACCAGAGTGTCTTATTATACTTTCTGATGGGGCTAAGTGCTAAGAAGAAAGTAAATCAGGGTTAGTGACACAGGGGAATGGGGTGGGGGAGAGAGAGGAGAGAGAGAGACACACAGAGAGACAGAGACAGACAGAGATAGGGAGACAGAGGAGGGGAGTGAGCAAGTTCCCGAGTGATAGAAAAGAAAGGCAAGGGACTAGATCACGCCTGGCCACCTACTTTTCATTTCACAAAGACTACCTAGTATAAGCCATTTTGCAGATGAGGAAACAAAGGCAGAGAAAAGGTGACTTGCCCCAGGCCACACATCCGGGGACAAGATTATGGCTCGAATTCAAAGTCCCCTCTGTTCAAGGCGATGGTTCCTGGCAAGATGTTCCTGGCAACGCACTGTTCCTCTGGGCCCTCAAATGCCTCCAAGCGGCTTTCAGGTAATGAGCTGACAAGTAGCATATTGAAATGGTGTTCTTCCAACCAGAAGTTCTTTATTGCAAAAAAGATTATTAGGATTCTGAAATTTTTTAATGGCCTTAGGGCCATGTCAAAATCCACATGAATATTTCCAAGGTATTTTCTTATCATGGGTGATATTCTCAAGGGAAAAATCAAGGATACGCTGGTGATGTTCTTGGAAATTTGAGGTGGGTGCTATGACCACATAAGCAGGACAAAGAATTTTTCTTAATAATCTACAAATAAGTGAGAGATATACCAGTAGGCGATTAATACTTTTACATGTGTTTTAATGCCATCCCTTCAGTTCAACACATAAAAATTCTTACTCCTAAAATATGGATGGTAATGTTAAGGTCAGAGGGTTTAAAGGCTCACCTACCCTTTTCTTTTGAAAGTCGGAGCCGGGTACAAGATAAAACCGGGACGGAGCGCCGTGACTAAAGACACCGGAGTCAGTCTGACCTGCATTCCCTATTAAACCTTCAGGGTAAATGGATTTCTCAAATCTGTTTTCCTCGTTGACCGGCTAATCCCTCCCTTCGAGGAGGAGATTTCAGCCCCTCCACTCTGCGACTCATCTGTGGCAACAGACCCACGTGCTGTTTCCATCCTGTGTCCCCACACTGAGCTCCAATACAACTGCAGAAATTATGACTCAAGAGATCACAATTACTGACTTCCGAGAGCCTCTGACTTCTCCCGGGAGAATAAGCAGATGAGAAGCGCTACGTATTTTCAAAGAGACAAATTCAGGCTGTTTCGGAATCATGCCCAGGCTTTTCTCTGCCTCTCATTTTTCTTGTGAGGACGATCCTGAAAGTACACAGATGTGAGGGCGCTAATGGCAGAAGGGCCTGACATCTTTTGGCGCAGGTAAGGACCGTCTGCTTTTAGTTACTTAAGCTGTGTCTCCAGGGTGGACGCAACTAAAGTGACTCAGACTTTTGGCTGAGAAGCTGTTGAATGATTCCCTTGCTAAGCTCTCTGTGCTAAGCCACTCTTTGCCACTGTGGAAGAATCGGGACGCTAGGAGACCTCACAGGTGTACCCTCACTCACACCCTGAAGCTCCAACTGGAGAAAGAAAATACAATGCTGAAGCAGAAGTAATCCAAGCCAATCCCTTCCGACTGGTAGAGAAGAGCCTCACTTAATGAAATGGGTTGGGATGCCCAGCTCAGCCACAGACCGGCTGTGGGTACAGCAGCAGGTTCCTGAGCCTCGCTACGCCTCAGTGTACTCATCTGTACAGTGGGGGTCAGAGCAGTACCTGTGTTGCAGGGTTGTGAAAGGGAGTGAGCGGGTTACCATGCAAAACACTTAGAACAGTTCCTGGCACACAGTGAGCGCTCAATAGGGGCGAGCTATTATTATAATAAGGACAGGGAGCCAAAGGACCCTCACCGTGGAACACTAAATAAATGAGGGGAGAATTTCGTGTTAAACTATAAGTAAGCAATAAATGAGATGAAAAGAAGGCGATTTTGCTTCTCGGCAGTTTTAAGCCTGGCATGGCGCTGGCCACGGTGGGCAAGGTGTGCAAGGGAACGGTAACTGCCGTTAAGTCTGAAGTGACAAGTGCAAGGTCAAGAGCAGAGGCAGTAGGGACCTGACGGAGGGCTTTCGTTAGGCCAGACTCTCTGGGATGAAGAGTGTGGAGGAGGAATCGACTCGGGCTGCACACGAGACTCGGCTGGGGAGCTTTGAAAGATCCAGATACCCAGGCCACATCCCAGACCAATGAAACCAGTATCTTCCACGGTCGGCCCGGGTGTCAGGATCTGTTAGAGTCCCTTAGGTGATGAGAATGTGCAGTCAGGGGCGAGGACCCCACCTTCAGGGCTGCCCACCCACACCCCAACATGAACGAGCGCTTTTCCTGGTCAGTCCTCAGGAGGCCCAGACACACAGTCTCAATTCTCATCACAGAGACAGAGAAAACCCACCAGCCCGTCCAGGGCAGGAGCCGATTAGTATTTGTGTATGAGTCCACAGTGCCTGGGACACCGTCTTGGTGCGGAATCCCTGAGTGAACAGACACATGGATGGATGAATGAATGAATGAGTGAATACTGCACCATAGCAAATATCTGCTGATATGGAAGAAATCTTGGTTAAAACCTTTCTGGAGGGCAATTTAAAAGCATTCATACCCACTGACCCAGAAAATCTACTTCTTGGCATCACCCCAAGGCAACGAAGGCCCTGGCTGGATTTTCTCCCAAGGGCCTGCAGTTCTGATTAAAGAGAGATCCGTGGGCAACAGAACAGGAAGAGTGGAGAGTGCAGGGTGCCCATGCTCTTGAAATTCCACTTCCGTGGGAAGGTGGGAAAAGGGCATCCTCAGGCAAGGCCAATGTTTCTTTTTCTTTCATGAGGGATTGAGATTTGCACAGACTTTCAGATAAGAACTCAGCCTAGACCCCCAGAGCTCAGAGGAGTAAGCACAAGAGAGGTTCTCCCAGATAGGAGAGAGATTACAGAAACCCAGCAGCTAGTCACCTAGGCTATTAAAAACAAAAAATCACAGGAAGGCAGGGCCCAATGTTAGACTGTGAGCAGAGCGGCCCCCTCGCAGCCCCTCCCCAACCCCAGGACGGGTTAACTACAAAATGTGCCCCCAAGTGGTTACTGACGGGACCCAGTCCTGCCAGGCGGTAAAGACAAAGGTGTTGGCTTTCTGAAGCCTTGTCTAACACACCGAAGATGGGTATTGGCCTTGAGGAAGTCAAAAACCTTCCCCCTCCGAAGACAGGATGGGTTCGCCTTTGAGTTCGTCTTGAAGGCACTATACATGAGGGTGAATCCGTTTGTCCAGAACCAAGGTCTGCCCCTCAGGACGGAAGCTCTACCGGGCAGGTGATGAGGGATCTTCTATACACACATTAAAGTAATGAAACTGTGAATTAGGAGCTGGAATCAAGAAGAACTCCTGCAAATATGCCTTTAAAAAGTCAAACCATCCCATCTGAAGCCATTAAATGTGTTTGTATGTGTATGTACTTCTTGGTACTTAAGAAAAAATAGAATCATCTTTAAATTTAAAAACATTCCCCGGGTAAGACCACTTATAAGAAGTTTAGTCCAGAAAAAATATTATTCTTGTGTTACAAAATCAAAGCAGTGGAGGAAAAAAAAAAATCAAAGGGAACGATCAGTCAGGAAAAATGTCAGGGTTCCAAAATGCTGCGGGAGACCGCAGAAAAAGCACGGTCATATTTAAGCTTGGGCTAAACATACTTTTTTCTACAGTCACTTTTCAGCAAGTGTAAGTTTATATATGCTTTGTCAAATGCCTCTTTAAGGATTTATCCTGAGGGATTTCCTACAATTCTTGGGCTTAAAAGTTCAGGCAAGGTTACAGAGGTGGGTGGACTTTAGAAGTGAAAGGCCGTACAGAGGACAGCCGTCAGAACATGGCACTGGAGGCTCAGGCCACCACTCTGAGCCCTGAGTGGCCCACCTAGGAGGGGCCTGCGTAGTTCTCCCATGTCACAGGCAGCCCCCAGCCTCGGGCAGCCATTCTGCAGTGAACTTGGGTCATGGATCGCCCAGAGGCCCAGAGGCTGTTTGTGGCTGGGCTTGCACTGTCCCGCAACTGGAAACACCAAAGAGGTTGACGGCAGGCACTTGGTGATGTCATGGACACCAAGGATGACATCACCACCACCAACATCATTGTGACCACTGCTGTTAGTTGAGAGAGTTGAAGCCAGATTAACTCCGTGAAAGCTGACCAAAGCAGTGTTAAGGACTGTTATCAAATTATTGATGCCTTGCAATGCAAATGCCTATTCCTTGGTGAGACTGTATGTTCTAAACCCAAAAGACAGAGGGCGCACCTGCTGTCTACTTCTCCGCTGCAATTGCTCTTATTACGTCATGTTGACCACGTGGCCAGATCCACTGAGTCAGCCCTCATGTTACTCATCTCTATAGCGTTCCACACGGTTGGCCATTCCTTCCTTCTTTTCAAACATACCTCAGAGTGCTTTACTCAGCTCACTGGCTTCTCGCTGGACTTTAAACGAAAAGCCGAGTCTTACAAAGCCCTATCAGACTGGCCCCACTTTACCCCTTTCCAACCTCCGCTCCTATCACTTTCCTCCTTCATCAGAATACTTCTCTTCTTAGAACTACCACACTCTTTCCTGCCTCAGGGCCTTTGCACTGGCCATTTCCTCGGCTTGGAATGTCCTTCTCACAGCTGGTTCCTGGTCAGGCTTTAAGTCTGAAAACCAGTCTCGTTAGAGAAGATTCTATGACCATCTGTAAGCCCCCAACTTCATCCCAGCTGTTCTGTCTCACATCAACTTCTATGTGTCTCTCCTTCAGCATTTGCAAGTTATCCTTTTTCCCCTTGATTTACTATTTATAGTCTGTCTCTTCCATTCCATCTGGAAGGTGAGCTCCTCATCTGCCACGTTCATCGCAGTATCCCCAGCACGTGGACTAACACTCAGTCTGTAGACAGTGCTCAGTGACTACTTGGAGGAAGGAAGGGAGGGGAAGAAAGAGGGAAGGAGAGAGGGAGGGAGGGAGGACAGTGTTCCCAACTAGCGCACCTAACGACTGGAATACCTCAAATTCTTCAGAGAGGTGCCGCTAAATTTTGAATAGTGGGTTCCATGTATTTTGGCTGTAGCTGAAGCTATACAGAGTTGAGTCGCTGTCAAACGGAGTGTTGAGCCGACGGCAAGGTGAAGTAGGGTTCCACTTATGATAAACGAGAAGCACCGCGTGGGGTGCTAAGGCCGGATGGTGTGTCCACTGGGATATTGAGGGCTTTCCTTGGGGACTATATAGGAGAGCATGGCCAGGGCGGTGCTCTTACTAATTTACTTACTGACTTAACACACCTAAGTTACTGTTGGCTCATGGCCAAACTCTGAGCACCTGGAAGGAAGGGGTGGGGCCTTGTTCAACACCGAATAAACACTTGTTGAATGGCTGTGTTTAACAGAGGTTCTGCATCCAGATTATTTATGTTTTATTTACAGAACACTTACACAAAGTGGTCATTATGTGCTGGTACTCTTCTAAATGCTTATAAGTATCCAATCCTCACCAACAACCCCACAAGGGAGACGCTGTTATTATCACTAGGGATGAGGAAACAGTGGCGTGAAGAGAACAGGGGACTTGCTACTCAGTGGCAGAGCTGGGATTTGAACTAGGGACACAGCACTGTGTACCAAGGACAGGTGGGAGGGAGGGCAGCAAGGAGAAAGGGGAAGTGGGAGAGCTGGAGGCTTACCTACCCCTTAAGGGAACCTGGGTGGTGCAGGGCTTATATGCCTGAGGGAAGGTGGGGAGATGGAATTTGGGGGCCCCCTGCCCCCCACAGCAGATCTCTTCCTCCTTTCCTATTTCTGCTCTAGGTCTCGGCCAGCGATTCTCAACCTGGTGTGATTCTGTCCCTGCTGCCAAGGGGACATCTGGCAATGTCTGGAGACATTTTCTGTTGTCACAACTTGTGAGAGGAGGGCGCTAAGGCATCTGGGGAGTGGAGGCCACGGATGCTGCCAAAACATCCTACAGCGCACGGGGCGGGCCCCTACGACAAAGACAGACCTGCTCCATGTCCACAGTGCCAAGGGGGAGTAACCCTGCTGATCCAGAGACCACCTTTCAGAAAACTCACGAACACGGTGGCAAGGCCAGCAAGGGGAGGCCCGTCTGGGAATCCCTGAGAAATGCCGCCTGGGTCCTGCTTCACCTCTACCGAGTCTGAAGGGCAGAAGGCCAGCACCTCCCCCCGGCCCTCCTCTCTGCTGTCTCCTGGCCCCCGCAGCCGCTCCCTCCTGCTGAGAAGCTGAGAGCAGCCCGGCCCACCCGGCACACAGCAGAGGCTGCTAATATCTACTTCCTTTGGCAGCTTCGTAAGACTCTTGGCTTGGAACCTGGTATTCCTCGAGCCCTTTTTCTTAATTACATTCTAGAGCTGAAGGGCAGCCTATGTATAATTCAGAAACGAACAGTCCTACCCCTGATGGCTCTCAAACATGCCAAATCAGAACAGAACGTGCCGTTCCTCCAAAGAAATGATGACGGTCTCTTGAGAAGCCAGTGGACCTTCAGGAGCCCAGCTGGGGCTGAACAAGATCTCCAAGCTGGACCCCAGGGCAGAACCACAGATTACTTAAAATGCTCTTTATAGATGACAGCAAGAAGAAAGTGCAGCGGCAGACTTGGGTTTGGAGAGAGTGGGCGGAACTAGGTCGGGGTAAATCCCGAAGGCCTGGCTTCAATGCTGTCGGTGCCCCTGAGCGCTGGATCATCACTCCACCTCATCCACTTGTGAAGTGGGGTTCCCGACATCCCCGGAAAGATGCTGTGAGGGTCAGCAGGGGATGCTGTAAAGGGCCTCACACTATGCAGATGAGAGTAGAGCCTCGTCAAACGTTTGTTCGCTCCCTCGCCAACTATCACCATTTATCCTTTTAACCATCCCGACACCCGAGGGATCCAAAAGCCATTTATATCTCTAGCCCACCAACCCAGGAGCAGTCAGATGTCCTGAGTACTCAGCAGAATAATAACAAACAAAAATAAACCTTGAGAAGCACTGTATGGGGCTTGATTCAAAGTCATTTAAAGGAATCATATAGTTCATTGGATTTTAAAATTGGGCTTCAGCTAATGAATAAACGTATAATCCAGGGTCAATGGCATTTGCAGAGATGCCATTTCATGGCCAGTTGTGTGGCAAAAAATTGTCTGGGATGGTACGGATAGGATCCTGTCCAGAGGAATGGACTAGGCCAGCAGTTCTCAAATTGGGCTAATCATCAAAATCTGAGCATACAGATTCTCTATGTGACCCTCAAGTGCCTGGCCCAATACATCTGACGGGGTCCGGAAACGTGCAGGTCCCAAACTCCCGCCAGGTGATTCTAAGGTCAGTCGATTGGATTCAGGAACCTCTCGATGAGGTTTCTAAATTGTGTGAGGCAACTGACCGAGTGCCAGGCATTAAACCATGATCCTTAAATCACTTTCAAAATCCTTAACCAAGATACTTCCCAAGCATTGTTTGAAGCCGCGTTTGCTTTTACATCAAAGAGCACATTTTTAGATACGGGATTTGTTTTCCTTCCAGCAAGATGCTCTACATCACTACTACCAATTAGGCAAGTTCATTTAAAAGCTTTGAATCCATACTTGTAAAATTCCCCCTTTGCTCATCCAACTTTATGTCTAAACAGTGCAGCTGACGGCCGTACAGTTCCACTTATGAATTCTGCTCTTGTGAATGTATTTCCAAAATTGTCTCAGAATTTCTTTGTCTGGGAAAGCCAGAACTGCTGTTTTTAATAATAACATGGTTTAAACATAGTTATCCAGGTCACCCCAAAACGCAGCACACAGCACCCAGAGAACCTCCTCTGTTAAAAATGAAGACTGCCCCCACCCAATCGCACCCTTTCCTCTTACAAAAGGTCTACCTCCTTACTCCCTCCTGGAACAAGTTTTTCTTTAGAGAGAGTAACCTAGTTCAAGAGAATGAAAACTGAGGCTAGACCAAGCAAAAACCAAGTCCTGCCTCTGGTTAAAACTCATCAGCATCACAAAGTGATCCTCGACAGTGGCTTCCACCCAATAGATGCTCAAGCACTAAGTGAATGAATTCAATTGTTTAATAGAACTCTTGCACCTCTGTTTAAGAAAAGCGAGACAAGAATTCTCTGAACAACTGAGACATTCCATAGCGTTCACATCTGAGAATGTGTTCTATTACATAATCAACAAAGTAAAAAGAACTTTATTTTTAGCTACTGAACTTCACAGGGAAGATCTGAGTCCTATTTAAACTTCTCTTTCATCCCTAACCTTCAAATGACACTCCTATGATTTGCTTTTTCAATTTGTATTTTTTAAAGAAAAGACTCAAAGATGGCCTTGGGCGTATTTAAAACAATACAAAACAACAAGAGAAATAAACCAGATGGCAAAAACTCATAAATCAGGACAAGTGTGCTGAACTAGCTACAAAGGAAGGCATCGTCAAACTGTAAAGGGAAGAGGCGCTTCGTTCCTCATGGCTAAGTCTCCATTATTGCTTCCTTTCGAAGGAAAGCTCGGAGGTCATCTAGGGGAGGGTGGCATGGTCCCTCCCTAACCCGCCATAGCTCGACTGGAAAGGGCTGCATGATAACTGGGAACCCCCAAGGGTCACTACTGCTTCCCACGTGATAGAAAAGAAAAATCGTTTGGAAGGACTTGTTTTAACTGCACAGTGGCAAAGGCAGGGCAAGAAGCGAAACAAATGAAACAAAAGAAAAAAACAAACCCTCACCCAACAGATCTGTGCTAACACACGATGAAAGTTCCCCTCTAGAAAAAATCCTCCACCCCTATCTTTCCTAGAGACACCAATAAAAGGACACACCTTACAGAAACACCACTGACGCCGTCTAGGCTGAGAAATATAAGAAAGAGACTCTAAGATTCAAGACCCATCCTGCTTGGCTATGTCTTTGACAATGGACTAAATGTTTGGACCTTCTCATGGAGATAAGGGCTTTCGTCTGGGGGATTTTTTTTTTTTTTTTTTTTTTTTTTTGGGGGTCGGGCGCTGCTTTCGTTCTTTGGTCTCTTCCGTGTGGGGGCG